>NC_045429.1:405783543-406090918 GCF_902635505.1 Sarcophilus harrisii | reverse complement strand
ACAGACCCCTTCAGTATCACATTTGTCATCGTATACATTGTATACCCTACAAAGAAGGGTATAATATAGATTATTTGTCAGACATTTTTAAATGATTACACTCTTTAAACTTATGTATTGTATGTTTGATTGATTATTAAATTTCATTTGATGAGTGGTAGGTGCTGTTTTGATCATCATGTTACAGATTAAGAAATAAAGGCATAAACAGGTTAAAAGCTTTGCCTAGGGTCACACATGTAATATCTGTCATTTGAACTCAAATCCTTTCTTTTTCAAGTACAACATTCTATCCATTGAAACAACTAGGTGCCTCTATATTTATAAATTGCATGGTAGTTGCTAAAATGTACAAGGTCACTGAAAGCTCCAAATATTGATGAAATCAGAGCTCTGCTGAAAAGTGAGAGAGAAAAAATTAATATATTGAAATAAATTAAAAACAATGAACTTGAAATTAGAAAATCAAGCTTCTAGATTTAGATCCTCACAAGTCTATCATATCATTGGAAAAATAACTGACCTGAAAAAATAGGTGCAAGGAAGAGGATTTAAGAATTATTGGTCTATGCAAAAGCCATGATTAAAAAAAAAAAAAAAACCTGGACAATATATTTTTTTTTTAAATTATGAAGGAAATCTGTCCTGATGTCTTTGAACCTGATGATAAAAAATATTTTTGAAGAATCCACCAATCACCTTGTGTAAGCAATCCCAACATTAAACCTCTAAGGAACATTGGTATCCAAATTCCAGAACTACCATGTCAAGGAGAAAATACAGCAAGAAATGAATAAAAAACAATTCAAATGGGAGCTACAGACAAGATTATCTAGGATTTAGCAGCTTTTACATGAAGGGATGAAAGGGTCTGGAATATAAAATTCTGGAAAACAAAGGAGTTTGGATTATGACCAAAAATCATACCCAAAACAATTATAAATCTTTTAGGAGTGATGATAGAAATTCAATTAAATGTGAGACTTTCAAAATTTCTTGATGAAAAGATCAGTACTGGTATTCAGATACAAGACTAAGAGAAATATACAAAGGGAAACAGGAAAAAAAAAATAAACAATTGTTATACAATAAGGTTAAAATGTTTACATCGCTACACAGGAAAATGATACTTGTAACTTTTGACAATTGTATCTCTTTTAAGGCACTTAGAAAAGGTATACATAGAGTGAGGCTGTGAATATAAGTTGACTGATGGAATGCTATTAAAATTAAGAGGTGAAAAAAAATGATTATATTGAGAGAAGTGCAAAAGTTCTCTTTTAGGGGAGGGGGAAAAAGGAGAGAGATATCAGGTTTTTTGAACCTTAGCTTATTAGATTTCAAAGGGGAAAGAACATGCATTTTCAGTTGGGTATAGAAATTTATCTTACCTTACCTTATAAGAAAGTAAGAGGGAAAAGGGGAAAGGAAGAAGAACAAGAACAAGAACAAGAACAAGAAGATGGTCAAGAACAAGAACAAGATCAAAAACAAGAAAAAGAACAAGAGAACAAGAAGAACAAGAAGAACAACAACAAGGAGAAGAAGGAGAGGAGGAGGAATCTCATTCTTGTCACTAAATTTGAACATATTCTGGAAGGAGTAGGAAAATGTCTTGCCTGATCTCTGATGTTGTGATAAGAGAAGCTAATATGGAACATGACCTTTTCATTCCAAATATTATCATACTTTGCTAGAAGAAAACTAAGCAGTCTTTTTTACAAGGGAATGAGGAAAATGTTTTTCATATCCTGAGGGTGGGGCTCATATGAATCAGTCT
This sequence comes from Sarcophilus harrisii, assembly GCF_902635505.1. Classification (NCBI taxonomy): domain Eukaryota; kingdom Metazoa; phylum Chordata; class Mammalia; order Dasyuromorphia; family Dasyuridae; genus Sarcophilus; species Sarcophilus harrisii. Next base: position 406,089,138 of record NC_045429.1, on the reverse strand, counting down.
ACTTTTCTTTCATGGGAATTACCAATGAGATGTTTGGGTTTTCTTTGGTGCTTTTGAGAAGACTGAATGGATGTCTTTTCCCATGGAATAATTCACTCTGACATATGGAAGTGATGAAGAGGTAGTATGATGAAGATGATAGTAATCATATTTGTTAAAACAAATATTCAGTGATAATATTTGTTCAGATAATCATAGTAGAGTATTGTTGACATTCATTCAAATGAAACGAGTCATCTGTATTTAGTGGGGGGAAGAATGGACTAGAATTCATGAGATTTGGGTTTGATACTAAACCTTACTACCAACTAGCAATATGGATTGAGAAAGTCATTTGACGCCTCTTGGTCTTAGTTTACTAATCTAATAAAAAGAAGGCATTTGAGCATAGTATATCTAATATTCTGTCTATTCATGATTTTTTAATCTTTCTAGTACATATATATGGCTCTTATATAATACTCTGATTGAATAAAATATTCTTCAGTAGATATGAGACACTGTTCTCTTTAAATAATTTCTCTTCCATAGAATCACAAATTTAAGGCTGGAAGGGATGGCGATCATCCTATAGTTCAATCCTCTTGTATTAAAGATGAGAAATCTATTGCACTTCTGAATATTTTTAGAAACATGGAAGATATTTCTGGGGGGAAGATTGGTGTAGCAGTGGACAGAACAATACACATTGAGTTGCATTTAGGGGGAAAATGCATTCAAATTTTGCCTCAGCCATTAGTTTTGTAATCCTAGGCAATTCAATTCCCTTTTGTCTGTCTCAGTTTTCTGAATAGTAAAACAAAGGTAATAATAATATCTACCTCTTAGTGTTCTTGTAAGGATCAAATGTGATACAAATGTTTGTAAGGCAAGTAAAGTGGCACAATAGATAGAATGCTGAAACTGGAGTCAGGAGGGTATGAGTAATTTGGAAATTTGGAAATTGTGATTTGGAAATTTTTATATACTGACAGAACTTAAAACTGTCCAAGTTTGTTAAATATTTACTTTTGTATCTCTGATGAAAGACTAAAAACCATACCACAGAAATGAAAAACCCTATCACAGTAATCAACTTATTTATAGACTAAGGGAAATATAAATTTTCCACATATCCATCTGATTCCCTCCTCTCTAATGTCAAATGAGTTTATATCAAATGAAAAGTTAATAATACCATCACACAAAGCAATCATTTGAGGAAAGCTTTCAATATTTAGCCAGATATTTGGTTCCCTACCTTAATTTGCACTTAGATTCATCTCTAGGTAATCCATATATCTTCATGATATAGATAAAATTAAGTTACTATTTACAACAGCAGATCACCTTTTAATGTTTTCTAATAAATAACAAAACATAAAATTGGAGAAAGAATAAAGTTTTCTTGGAAATTCTATTATTGCTTGGAAGAAGAGGAGATAACTATTAACTCTAGCAATACATTTTGCTATAAGAAACCCATCAGGCCATTGGCCTTTATAGATGTCTCCCTCCTTCTCCATAGTTCATTTTTAATTTCTCTCTTTGCCAATTCCTATTTAGACTGAATTCTCTCTAGATCAACATTTTATTTCCCCATTATTTTCTCTTTGATGCCAGAACATCACACATTGGTTCTGAAATACTTTCTAGGTTCAGGTAAATTTTCAGACTATGACTAAGTATTTCACCCAATTAAAACATAATTCCTTTTTTACCTAGTGATGTGTGAGCCATGTTCATTCCTTTGGAGTAAACAATAAATAAATGTCCTGGTCTGATAAATGTATCTTGTCATGGCATTTAACTTATGTTAACTGAGGCTGCTAGAATGACCTCCACACTTACTTAATCAATTAACCAATACACATTTATTACACATTTACAACATGTATAATAGTTTGCTGAGCCTTAAGGTTATAAAGCAAGGTAAAATGAATCACTTTCTTAGAGTATGCTCAGAGGGTATGGGTAAATTATTTCAAAAGTATTCATGTGAATAGTTTTCATATTTTTTATTACATAATAAGCATGATTGGACTCATTTCAATGGCCTCAGAAAACAGAAGTTAAAACATCAATATAAATTTCAAAGAAGTAGATTTTGTATAAAATCAAAATAGACATTTTTATAGCTTTTTATTTACAAGACATATGCATGGGTAATTTTTCAGCACTGACCCTTGCAAAACCTTCTGTTCCAACTTTCCCCCTCCTTCCCATGACCTCCTCCCCTAAATGGCAGGTAGAACAATACTTGTTAAATCTATTAAAGTACATGTTAAATTCAATATATGTATACATATTCATAGTTATCTTGTTGCACAAGAAAAATTGGATTTAGAGATAAGGTAAAAATAACCAGAGAAGGAAAGCAAAAGTGCAAGCAGACAATAACAGAAGGAGTGGAAATGTTATGTTGTGGTCCACACTCATTTTCCATTGTACTTTTGCTGGGTGTACCTGGTTCTCTTCATTATTGAACAATTGGAAGTAATTTGGTTCATCTCCTTGTTGAAGAGAGTCACATGCATCAGAATTGGTCATCATATAGTGTTGTTATTGAAGTGTATAGTCCAGACAGTTATTTTGCTGTACAAAAAGAATCAGACTTTGAAATAGTGTACAATTAGCCTGTGAAGGAAATTAAAAATGCAGGCAGACAAAAACAGAAGGATTAGGAATTCTATGTAGTGGTTCATAGTCATCTCCCAGAGTTCTTTTGCTGGGGTGTAGCTGGTTCAATTCATTACTGCTCTATTTGAACTGATTTGGTTCACCTCATTATTGAAGAGGGCCACATTCATCAGAATTGATCATCATATAGTATTGTTGAAGTATATAATGGTCTCTGGTCCTGCTCATTTCACTCAGAATCAGTTCATGTAAGTCTCTCCAGGCCTTTCTGAAATCATCCTGCTAGTCATTTCTTACAGAACAATAATATTCCATAATATTCATATACCACAATTTATTTAGCCATTCTCCAATTGATGGGCATCCACTCAGTTTCCAGTTTCTGGCCACTACAAAGAGGGTTGCCACAAACATTTTTGCACATACAGGTCCCTTTTCCATCTTTAAAATCTCTTTGGGATATAAGCCCAGTAGTAACAACGCTGGATGCAAAGGATTTTGCACAGTTTCAGCAAAAAAAATTTAAATGGGCTCTAACTATTGATAGCTTCTATATGGATAGAGAGCTGATTTTAAACCCTGAGGAGACTAAAAACAGATTTTCTCCAGATGAATCCCCAAAGGGTGATATAATCTGGTCCTCAACATACAAGACTCTCATTTAAGAAATTAAAAAGGCTCTCACAAGAGAGCTAGAATTAAAATGGGAAAAGGAAAGGGAAGCTTGGCAAGAGAGTCTGGATAACTCATCCCACTCATTTAAAGATAGAGTGGATAAAGAAATCAAATCCTTGAAAAACCAAATTAGTGAATTGGAAAAAGAAAATATCTCTCTAAAAATAAAATTGGCAAAATGGAAAAAAATTCTATAGAACAAAACAACTCACTTAAAAACTCAATTGGACAATTAGAAAAAGATATAAAAAGTGAGTGAAGAAAGTAATTCATTAAAAATTGAGACAATCTCCACTTTTCCTTAAGAGCAGACTGCAACCTTTAAAAATCAGCAAAAATCCCCAAAAGAAATCTGACCACAGTTTTTATAGAGGTAAGAAAGAACAGACCTCAAACTCTGAGGACACTAAAGACAAATTTCCTCCTGAGGTTATATGAGGTGGTGTCCATCTCACAAGGCTCTCTTGGAAGAATTCAAAAAGGATCCTAAAGGAGTAAGAAGAACACTGGGGAAATGAAATGAATTAAACAAATGGAATTGAATAACTCAAGGAGACACCAAGAATCACTCAAGCAAAACCAAAAAAATGAAACAATGGAAAAAATGTCAAATGCCTTCTTGGGAAAGCAACAGACCTGGAAAATAGAGCTAGGAGAGATAATCCGAGAATTATTGGACTTCTTGAAAAAATATGATTAAAAAAAGAGGCTCGACACTATTTTCCAGGAAATTATCAAAGAGAACTGCCCAGATGTTATAGAAACAGAGGGTAAAATAGACATTGAAAGAATTCATTGATCACCAATTAAAAGGGATCCTAAAATGAAAATTCCATGAAATATAGTGGCTAAATACCAGAACTATCAGATCAAGGAAAAAATACTAAAAGTTGCTAGAAAAAATCAATTTAAATATAAAGGGGCCAAAATGAGCATTAATCAGGATCTAGCAGGATTCACATTAAAGGCTGGAAGGGCCTGGAATCTGATATTCTCAAAGGTTAAGGAACTTGGTATGCAGCCAAAATTAAATTACCCAAACAAAGTGAGCATTTTTTCCCCAGGGAAGACGATGGACATTCAATGAAATAGGTGAATTTCATCTAATTCTGAAGAAAAAACCAGAACTAAACAAAAAGTTTGCTCTCCAAATATAGAACTCAAGAGAAACCTAAAAAAGTAAAAAGAAATCTTGGCAACTATATTTCTGTTTTAAAGATATATAAAGAATACATGTATAATTCATTCCAGAAATTAGAGGTGGAAAGGAAATTGTACCAGGAAAGGACAAAGTAAAATTCACATTTCAGAAGAGGCAAAAACCCTTTATACGAGGAAAGAATGGAGGGATAAACCAAGGTTTTCTTACCTTAGAACTGGATTAAAAGAAAAAATTAGATAATTTTGATTTATGGTGAAACTTCTTCCCCCCTTGAAAAGAGGATGGGAAAATGGGGCAAATATGCCCGAAGGAAAAAAAAGTAAAAAAGGAAAGGGGGAGGAAAATTTAAAGTGGGAGGGATAAAAGGGGCAAAACAAGATCCCTTTAATCTGGAAAACAAAGGGGAGAAAAAATTTGAAAATAAATCAAAAAGAAATTTTCTATAAAGGAATGGGATCCCCCTAAAGGCTTGCAGACGGTTCGCCTAAAATTTTTTCGGGGCCATGGTAAAAAAATGGAAAACTCAGCTTCAGGTGAAGTCAAAAAACAGGAGTAGCCTCCTGATCTCAGATCAAAAAAAGCAAAAAATTGATCAAAAAAGGAAACAGGGAATATCTTCAAAAAAGAAGTGAAAATTAAAAAGTAAAAACAAAATTGAAATTCTAAAAATAAAAAAAAAAAAAAAAAAAAAAACCCCTAAGAGTTGGTTCTACGAAAAAACAACAAAATAGATAAACCCTTAGTAAATCTGATTTTAAAAAAAAGAGGAAAATCAAATTGTTAGTCTTAAACATGAAAAGGGAGAATTTGCTACAATTGAAAAGGAAATTAGAACAATAATTAGGAGTTACTTTGCCCAAGTTTATGCCAATAAATTTGATAACTTAAATGAAATGGAATAATACCTTCAAAAATATAGCTTGCCCAGATTAACAGAGGAAGAAATAAATTGCTTAAACAGTCCCATCTTAGAAAAAGAAACAGAACAAGCTATTAATCAACTTCCTAAGAAAAAATTCCCAGGACCAGGTGGATTTGCATGTGAATCCTAGCAAACATTTAAAGAACAATTAATTCCAATGCTATATAAACTATTTGAAAAAATAGGGATTAAAGGAGTCCTACCAAATTCCTTTTATGACGCAGACATGGTACTGATACCTTAACCAGGTAGGCTGAAAACAGAGAAAGAAAATTATAGACAAATCTCCCTAATGAATATTGATGCTAAAATCTTAAATAATATATTAGCAAAAAGATTACAGAAAATCATCACCAGGATAATACACTATGACCAAGTAGGTTTTATACCAGGAATGCAGGGCTAGTTTAATATCAGGAAAACTATCAGCATAATTGACTATATCAATAACTAAATTAACAAAAACCATACGATCACCTCAATAGATGCAGAAAAAGCATTTGATAAAATCCAACATTCATTCCTAATAAAAATACTTGAGAGGATATGAATAAATGGACTTTTCCTTAAAACAGTCAGGAGCATATATTTAAAACCATCAGTATGCATCATTTGTAATGGGGATAACCTGGAACCATTCCCAGTAAGATCAGGAGTGAAACAAGGTTGCCCACTATCACCATTATTATTCAATATTGTATGATAAACGCTAGCATCAGCAATTAGAGTTGAGAAAGAGATTTAAGAAATTAGAGTAGGTAATGAGGAAACCAAATTATCACTCTTTGCAGATGATATGATGGCATACTTAGAGAACCCCAGAGATTCTACTAAAAAGTTATTAGAAATAATTCACAACTTTAGCAAAGTTGCAGGATACAAAATAAATACAAATAAATTCTCAGTATTTTTATACATCACCAACAAAATCCAACAGCAAGAGATACAAAGAGAAATTCCATTCAAAACAACTGTCAATAGCATAAAATATTGGGAATCTATCTACCAAAGGAAAGTCAGGAATTATATGTGCAAAATTACAAAACACTTTTCACACAAATAAAGTCAGATTTAAACAATTAGAAAAATATTAAGTGCACTTGGATAGGCTGAGCAAATATAATAAAGATGACAATACTTCTTAAACTAATCTATTTATGTAGTGCTATATCAATTTGATGCCCAAGAAACTATTTTAGTGACCTAGAAAAAGTAACAACAAAATTCATATGGAAAAACAAAAGGTCCAGAATCTCAAGGGAATTCATGAAAAAAAAAAAAAAAATCAAATGAAGGTGGCCTAGCTGTACCTGATCTAAAATTACATTATAATACAGTGGTCCCCAAAACAATTTAATATTTGCTAAGAAATAAATTAGTTGATCAGTGGAATAGGTTAGGTTTAAAGGACAAAATAGTCAATAGCTTTAACAATCTAATGTTTGACAAACCCAAAGATTCCAACTTTTGGGATAAGAATTCATTATTTAAGGAAAAACTATTGGGAAAACTGGAAATTAGTATGGCAAAAATTAGGCATGAACTCACACTTAAACCATACACCAAGATAAGGTCAGAATGGGCCTGTGATTTAGGCATAAAGGAGATTATAGATAAATTAGAGGAACATAGGACAATTTACCTCTTAGACATTTGGAAGAGAAAGGAATTTGTGACCAAAGAAACAGAGATCATTCTTGATCACAAAATAGAAAATTTTGATTATATCAAATTAAAAAGCTTTGATACAAACAAAACTAATGCAAATAAGATTAGAAGGGAAGCAACAAACTGGGAAAACATTTTTTACAGTTACAGGTTCTGATAAAGGCCTTATTTCTAAAAATATAGAGTATTGACTCTAATTTATAAAAAAAAAATCAAACCATTATTAAATTGATAAATGGTCAAAGGATATGAATAGACAATTTTTCAGATGAAGAAACTGAAACTATTTCTACTGACATGAAAGGGTGTTCCAAATCATTATTGATCAGAGAAATGCAAATTAAGATAACTCTGAGGTACCACTACATACCGATCAGATTGCCTAAGATGACAGGAAAAAATAATGATGAATTTTGAAGGGGATTTGGGACAATTTGGTTATTGATGCATTGTTGGTGGAGTTGTGAATGAATCCAACAATTCTGGAGAGCAATCTGGAATTATGCCCCAAAAGTTATCAAACTGTGTATACCCTTTGATCCAGCAGTGTTACTTCTGGGCTTATATCCCAAAGAGATAGTAAAGAAGGGAAAGGGACCTGTATGTGCAAGAATGTTTGTGGCAGCCCTTTTTGTAGTGGCTAGAAACTGGAAAATAAATGGATGCCAATCAATTGGAGAATGGTTAGGTAAATTGTGGTATATGAATGTTATGGGATATTATTGTTCTATAAGAAATAACCGACAGGATGAATATAGAGAGGCTTGGAAAGACCTACATGAACTGATGCTGAGTGAAATGAGCAGAACCAGGAGATTATTATACACTTCAAAAACAATACTGTATGAGGATGTATTCTGATGGAAGTGGATATCTTTGACAAAGAGAAGATCTAACTCAGTTCCAATTGATCAATGATGGACAGAATCAGCTACACCCAGAGAAGGAACACTGGGAAATGTGTTTGAACTGTTTGCATTTTTTTCTTACCAGGTTATTTTTACCTTCTGAATCCAATTCTTCTTGTTCAGCAAGAGAACTGTACAGTTCTGCACACATATATTGTATCTAAGATATATTATAACATATTTGTCATGTATAAGACTGCCTGCTATCTAGGGGAGAGGGTGGAGGTAGGGAAGGGAAAAGTCAGAACCAAAGTGAATGCAAGGGATAATGTTGTAAAAAAAATTACCCATATATATCTTCTGTCAATAAAAAAATATAATAATTTTTAAAAAAGAGAAAAAAAGTTCAATTGGTCAAATCCAAAAGGAGATTTTAAAAATTACTGAAGAAAACAATTTATTAAAATTAGAATCAGAAAAATGAAAGTAAATGACTCAATGAGACATCAAGAATCAGTCAAAGAAAACTAAAAAAAAATTAAAAAAATAAAAAATAGAAGAAAATGTAAAATCTCTCATTGAGAAAACAACTGACCTGGGAAACAGATTTAGAAGACACAATTTAAGAATTATTGGACTTCCTGAAAACTATGATTAAACAAAAAAAAAGCCTAGACATCTTGCAGGAAATCATCAAGGAAAAGTGCCCTGATGTCCTAGAACCAGAGAGAAAGATACACATTAAAAAAATTCACTATTCACTTGCTGAAAGAGACTCCAAAATGAAAAATATATATATTGGTGCTTTCCAAAGATTGTATAGGGTAGATTAAAAGGTAATGGATTCTACATGCAGAAAGTCTTTAATACATTCAGAATTTTGGAATTGTAAGGAACTTCATCTGTCAGGTAATCCAATACATTCTTTAAAGTTTCTTCTTTTGGATAACTCTTTTAGGATACTTTTATAAGTTTTGTTTTGTTTATTTTTGTTTAAAAACACACACTAAGACTTGCTTGACATTTTTGTAATGTCTCCTCGGTTCTCTTTATCTTTCCTTGAATTAATTAGAGGACCAATGCCCCTTCCATAAGGGGAAAAAAAAACATTCAAATATTTACAAGCAACTATCTTTTCCTCAATAATTTCTTCTCCAAGTTAAATATTCACATTTCCTTCAATCTTTCCTTATTTATAATAAATGTAACAACCCTCTTCTTCCTGAGCGGTTTCTTCCAGTTCCTCATCAGCTTATTGATGTGCTTCTTAACCTGCAGTGTTGAGAAATTAATATAGTACTCTGGATGAATCTCAACAAAGGTCAAGCAAATAATAATGTTATCTTATTCCTGGAATTCAGTTTTCAATTTCAGAGAGCCTTGTGAGACTGCATTAGCGTTTTCTTTTCCTGATCACATTGCTGACTTATATTGAGATTGTTTACATAGAGAATGGATAAAGCATTGTTATAGATGGTATAGAGGGCATTTCTATTCAAGATAAAAGTAAAGGATTCAGTGTGTGAAGGCCATTTGATCTCTGATCCTATGATCATCATTGCTCTTTGAATCTGTGATAAAATTTATCCTTTCTAAAATTAGAAATTTGGGTAACAGCTGCAATGAAAAGAGATTTAAAGAAATGAGGAAGATAATTTTTAAGATTCTAGTCAGGGGACTGTCTGCATATTGTTATTTTGATTAAATATTGATTAAGGAGGCTTGTCAATACAAAGCTGATTGCTAATGCCAGAGAAAAATATGAGTTTAGCAGAAATCATGTGAAGATACATCAGTAGGGAAGGAATGCCTTTTGATTGGAAAACATCATTTTGAATCACTAGTCTGGCAAATGCTACCTGTGTGAACTTCAGCAAGTTACTTATATTCTTGGAGACTTAATTTCCTCATCTGTAAAACTGGGGGAGCCTGAATCAGATGATGTCAAAGAGTTCTTCTATCTCTAACACTTCATTTTATGAAAAGATATAATAAATCCAAATTATGGTCTAGAAGTTGTCAAGTAGAAGTGACCAGAGAAAAGAAAGTTAAATAACAGCCATGTCAGAATTTGGAAGATATTAGCTTTTCCCCATAAATATTTAGCTTAGGGGACAGAGCCAAGATGGCATTCATCTGAGTTCTTTGGGAAACCCCTCCAAATACCTTTAAATAATTCTAGAATGAAAGAAGCCACAAAAAGGTAGATTGAGATATTTTTCCAGTCCAAGACCATTTTTGCCAGAAAATTTCTATTGCAAGAGGAAGAGAGTAGAGAGCAGTCCAGGACAGACTGCACCCCGTATAGACCCATCAATTTATCAATTGGTAAATGATCAAGAGATAGGAACAATTCTCAGATGAAGAAATCAAAGCTACACATACACACACACACACATACACACACAGCCGTATGAAAAAAAGTTCAAATAATATTGATTGGAGAAATGTAAAAGGAAAACACTTCTCAAGCATTACCTCCTATTTATTAGATTGAGTAATAGAACAGAAAAGGAAAGTAACAAATGCTGGCCTGGTTATGGGGAAAATGAGATATTAATGTACTTTTAATGGAGTTGTGAACTAAGTTAACCATTCTATAAAGCAATTTGGAACTATGCCCAATGGGAAATAATAACATCAATATTTTTTAACACTACTAGGTCTGTAGTGCAAAAAAAAAGTTTTTAAAAAGGAAAAGGACCTACATGAACAAATATCTTCATAGAAATGTTTGTTTGTTTGTTTTTCCTGGGAGCAAAGAATTGGAACTTCAAGAGAGGTCTATCAATTGGGGAATGTTTGAACAAATTGTGGCATGTAGTTATGATGGAATACTATTATTATATGTGATGCAATGAGCAGGATTCTCTCAGCAAAATTCAGAAAGACTTCCACGAGCTCATGCTCAGTAAAATGTTCTGTGTACAAAGTAACATCAATATTGTAAGATGATCAACTCTAAATGATGGCTATTCTCTGCAACATAATGATCCAAGAAAGCATTGAAGGACTTATAATGCAAAATGCTATCCATTTACAGAGACAGAATTGATAGAGTCTGAATATGATTGAAACATACTTTAAATTTTTTTCCCTTAATTTTATTTTTCTTATGTTTTCCAGAATAACTATTATGGAAATGTTCTTCACTACTACATATGTATAGTCTACATTGAATTGTTTGTTTTCTCAAGATATGGGGGTGAAGGTCTGGGGATGAATGAAGGGAGAAAATTTGAGGCTCCCAATTTTTTTTATTTAGCATGCAAATGTACTTTCATCTTTAATAAATGGTAAAATAATATGTACACCAAAAGACTGTTTTAAAGTACATTTCTTTATGATTTGCTATTGCTAGATATTTGATTTATAAACCTATATACTTGAAGTCATGCAAAAATTTATCCGGTGAAAAGGGGTCACAAATGGAAAAAGTTTAACAAGTCCTGGTTTATTTTTTAATCTACACTATTTTATATTCTAAATTACTAAAATAATTTTCCTAAAGCACATATATGAGCATGTCACTCCCCCTATTTGATAAACTCCAGTATGTCCCTATTACCTCAACCATCAAATGTAGTTTCCTTTGTTTGGCCTCAAAAGCTCTTCATACATTCACCATTCTTCCCTATCATTACATATGACTATCCTTTACATACTCTGTAATCCAGGGGTACTGGTTTTCTTGCAGTTTTTTTTCCTTTTACAAAACATTCCATATCCCAAGCTTTCAACATTCTTAGTGACTCTCCCCATGCCCAAACTACTCTCCTTGTTCATCTTTATCTCTTGAATTTCCTGCTTTCCTTCAAGTCTTAAATAAAACTCTAACTTTGATGAGATGCCTTTCCTAGTCCTGCATAACACTAGTGCCTCCCCTCTGTTAATTATCTCCAATTTATCCTATCCTTGTTTATATATGGTTATTCTCATATTTCTCCATGAGATTGTGAGCTACTTAAGGATTTTTTTTTTTTTTTTTGGCTTTTGTATTCCCAGCACCTGATCCAGTGTCTGGGACATAGTAGGCTCTTACTAAATGTTTGTAAACTTTACTTATTGAAACCTTATTCATATCTTTTACCCCTTCATTGATGTGAAAATGGCTCTTGTTCTTAGAAATTTGAATCAGTTAATTACATATCATGTAAATGAAATATTTATCAGAAAACCTGATAAAAATATTCATTTGATCATGAATTCTTCCTTAATCCATACAAGATAGGTTGTTTTCTTATTTTCCTCTAATTTTTTTATCTTTAAATTTATGTATTTAATATTTCCCCAGTTATGATCAAATATATATTTTTTACATTTGTTTTGAAGATTTTTGAGGTCTAGGTTCTCTCCCTTATTCCCACCTGCAATTAAGAAATCATATATGAATTTTTGCAAAACATTTCCATAAAAATTAAGTTGTGAAAGGAAACAAAAATTTCTCACCATAATGAAAATAAAAATCCTCAAGAAAATTTAAGTTAAAAAGAGAGAGATAGCTGAGAGAAATAGAGAATGCTTCAGTATGTATTCAGATCAAATAGATTCTTTCTCTGGATATTTATTTATAGGATTTTTCATCATAAATCCTTCAGAGTAGTTGTGGGTGTTAATACTGAGAATTACAAAGTAATTTATAGTAGATAATCCCAGAATGCTATTATTGTTTATACAGTATATTTCAATTAATTCATGGAGGACTTTAAAGGTCCTTTTTTTCCACCCTGACAGCATCCTGCTCATCATTTCCCATAGAATAATAATATTCTATCACAACCATATTCTAAATTTTATTAACCCATTCCCCAATTGATGGGTATCCCCTCAATTTCTAATTTGTTTTGTCTTGAGAAGAGAGCTGCCGTAATATTTTTGTGTCCATATGGGTCATTTTCTTTTTTTCTGTACTTTTCTGAATCTCTTTCGATATTCATAATTAGTTGTGGTATTGCTAGGTAAAAGGATATCCATGAATTTGCAGGCTTTTGGGCACAGATAATTATCTTTCTGATCATTTATCAATGGGGCAGGTTTCTTATTTTTTGTATATTTGACTCATTCCCTCTATGTTTGAGAAGTTTGAGGACTTATCAAAGAAACTTGCTTTGAACCTTTTTTACAATTACTATCACTAATTATATTTCCCCCTATTTATTCTCTCTCCCCTTTCACCCTGTCCTTCCTCAAAGTTGTTTTACTACTCCCTCCAAAAATATGCCCTCTTTTTTATCACCTTCCTACCCCTTCCCATATCTCACTCCTCAACTGTTTTACTACAGGGTAAGATAGATTTCTGTACACCTATAGTTATGCATGCTATTTCTTCTTTGAGTCAATTCTGCTGAGAGTAAGATATACTCACTTACCTCCTCTTAGTCCTCTTCCTCTCCACTGTAAAAGCTATTTCTTGCCTTTAAAAAAAAAACTTAAGCTATTTATGTTCAAAATATATGCATAGATAATTATAATTTTTAACATTAACCCTTGCAATTCCTTCCCCCTTTCCCAACCTCCTCCTCTAGACAGCAAATAATACAATATATGTTACAGATGGTAGAAACATATGTTAAATTTAATATATGCATACATATTTATATAATTATTTTGCTGCACAGAAAATCAAATCAAACAAGAAAAAAAATTGAGAAAGTAAATGAAATGCAAGCAAACAAGAAAAAGAGTGAAAATGCTATATTGGGAACCACATTCAGTTTCCCACAGTCTTCTCCCTGTGGATGGCTCTCTTAATCACAAGATCTTTGGAACTGGTCTGAATCATCTCTTTTTTGAAGAGAGCCACATCCATCAGAATTGATCATCATATAATCTTGCTGTTGCCATATACAATGATCTCCTGATTCTGCTCATTTCACTTATCATCGATTCAGGTAAGTCTCTCTAGGCTTCTCTGAAATCATCCTGTTGATTGTTTCTTATAGAACAATAATATTCAATAACATTTATATACCATAACTTATTCTCTAAATGACAGGAATCCACTCAGGCCCCAGAGTGCCACAAATATTTTTATCCATGTGGGTCCCTTTCCCTCCATTAAGATCTCTTTGGGATATAAACCCAGTAGAAACACTACTGGATCAAAGGGTATGCACAGTTTGATAACTTTTTGAATATAGTTCCAAATTGCTCTACAGAATGGTTGGATCCATCCACAATACCACCAACAATGTATTAGTGTCCAAGTTTTCTCACATCCCTTCCAACATTTGATATTATCTTTGCCTGTCATCTTAGCCAATCTGAGAGGTGTGTAGTGGTATCTCAGAATGGTCTTAATTTGCACTTCTCTGATCAACAGTGATTTAATGCACCTTTTCATATGACTAGAAATGGTTTCAATTTCTTTATCTGAAAATTGTCTGCTCATATCCTTTGACAATTCATCAATTGCAGAATGGCTTGAATTCTTATAAATTTGAGTCAATTCTCTATTTATTTTAGAAATTAGGCCTATATTAGAACCCTTGAATGTTAAAATGGTTTTCTAGTTCATTGCTTCCCTTCAAATCTTGACCACATTAGTTTTGTTTGTACAAAAACTTTTTACCTTAATATAATCAACATTAATTATTTTGTTATCAATAATGATCTCTAGTTCTTCTTTGGTCATGAATTCTTTCCTCCTCCATAGATCTGAGAGGTAAACTATCGTATGTTCTAATTTGCTTATAATATCACTCTTTATGTCTAGATTATGAACCCATTTTGACCTTATCTTGTATACATTGTTAGGTGTGGGTCAATGCCTAGTTTCTGCCATGCTAGTTTTTAATTTTCCCAGAAGTTTTGTCAAATAGTGTATTCTTATCCCAAAATCTGGGATCTTTAAGTCTGTCAAACACTAGAATACTATAGTCATTGACTATTTTGTCCTATGAGCCTAACCTATTGCACTGATCAACTACTCTATTTCTTAGCAGAAACAAATGGTTTTGATGATCCCTGCTTTATAATAAATAGTTTTAGATCTGGAACAGCTAAGCCACCTTCATTTGCATTTTTTTTCCATTAATCTCATTGAAATTCTTGATGTTTTGTTCTTCCAGATGAGCTTTGTTATTTTTTTTGTAGATCTATAAAATAATGTTTGGGGAGTTTGATTGGTATGGTATCAAATTAGTAGATTAATTTAGGTAGTATTTTCATTTTTATTATAAGTGCTCACCTTATGCATGATCATTTGATATTTTTCTCCAATTGTTTAGATATGACTTTATTTGTGTGGAAAATGTTTTGTAGTTGAATTCATATAGTTTCAGACTTTGCTTTGGCAGGTAGATTCCCAAATATTTTGTATTATCAACAGTTATTTTAAATGGAATTTCCCTTTTTATCTCTCAAGGCTGGTCGTTGCTAGTAATATATAAAAATGCTGATGATTTCTGTGGATTTAGTTTGTATCCTGCAACTTTGCTAAAGTTGTATATTGTTTCTAGTAGCTTTTTAGTTGATTATCTAGGGTTCTCTAAGTCTATCCTCATATCATTTGCAAAGAGTGATTTGGTTTTCTTATTCCCTACTCCAATTAATTCAATCTCTTTTTCTTCTCTTATTGCCAAAACCAATATTTCTAATGCAATATTGAATAGTAATGGTGATAGTGGGCAACCTTGTTTTGCCCCTGATCTTATTGGGAATGATTCTAGCTTCTCCCCATTAGATATGATGCTTGCTGATGGTTTTAAATAGATTCTTGCCCCTTTTTAAATACAGATAATTTGTACCATTCCACTTCTCCCTTTCTCTTTCTCTCAATACATTTCTCTCCCACCCCTTAATTTTATCACTAAAAAAGATATTATTTCTTCATATTTAACTCACAGTGGTGCCCTCTGTTCATATATACTCATTCTAAGTTCCATAATAATGAAAACATTCTTGTGAGTTACAAGTATCTTCCTCTCATGTAGGAATGTAAATAGATAAACCGTATTGAGTCCCTTCTGATATCACTTTCCAGATTACCTCCTTATGCTCCTCCTGAGTCCTGCATTTGAAAATCAGATTTTCCATTCAGAGCTGTTGTTTTCAACACCAGTGCTTGAAAATCCTTTCATTGAATGGCCACCTTTTTCTATGAAACAATATACTCAGTTTTGCTGGGAAGGTGATTCTTGGTTGTAAACCTAGCTCCATTGTTCTACAGAATATCATCTTCCAATCAATCTGGTTCTTTAATGTAGAAGCTGCTGTATCTTGTGGTATCCTGATTGTGGCTCAGTACACTTGAATTGTTTCTATCTAGATACTTGACCTCCCTCCCTCCATTCCTTCCTCCTTCCTTCTTTCCTTCCTCCCTTCCTTCCTTCCTTCCTTTCTTCCGTCCTTCCATCCTTCCTTCTTTTTCTTCTTTCTTCCTTTCTTCTTTTTTTCCTTCTCCCTCCTTTTCCTTTCTTCCTACAATTCTTTTTGTATCTAATTTATCACACAGAATCCTTCAGGGAAGGGAAGTTGGTAACTGGAACCCAAGCAATACAG
Organism: Sarcophilus harrisii; assembly: GCF_902635505.1. Lineage (NCBI taxonomy): Eukaryota > Metazoa > Chordata > Mammalia > Dasyuromorphia > Dasyuridae > Sarcophilus > Sarcophilus harrisii. The sequence goes on along the minus strand of NC_045429.1, from coordinate 406,072,742 downwards.
TTGGTGTTCACCGGGTCAGAAATAGTTCTTCATATATATTTTCTAATGCAATTCTCTTTTGATTAGACCTCTGATTTCATCAAAGAGTGCTCTATCAGTAAGCAGCTTTCCCTACCAATACCAGTGGATTTTAATTTGTTTTTTGTGACTTGCCCAGGATAAAGTGATTTACTTGGCACATAGTAATTAGTCAGTACATGCTTGTTAAATGATTTAGTAAATGAGAGAAAATAGTCTTCCTTATCTAACAAATCCATTGACCAATGGATTAGTGAATACATAAATACCCACTCTAAAATGATCTTCCTAGACTAGTAGTGAACCTGAAAACTAAAAAGCAAAGGACTATTAATTTTCTTTGTTCCCTATGCTACAAATCATTGTATAAGTTTTCCATTTTACTAATGTTTTAAGAATATGTGCTATATATCTTCACTCTATTTCCTTTTTTTTTTTGCCACTGAATATAAAATAGTTGCAGATCTGTAATTATTTCAGTGTGCATAATCCCATCACTAATCCTTTCAGTGCCTTTGAAGATGGTTTTTATGATTTACCATGGCCAAAATAAATTCCTTGCTGCTTAGTTTATTTTCTGATGATGAGAAATCATCTTTGATTTTAGGTTGGCTCATCCTTATACAATAAGCACACAGTTTTTCAAGGGCATGTATTTGAAGTCTTTTTACCATGGTATATAATCTCAGCGATCTGGTCTTCTGTCAGAAGATAACTAAAACAAGGTAAATGGGACTTTGTCCTAAGACATGGGATTTACTTGATTTCAGCTCTCTTGTTTGTAATTTTTTTGAAACTCAAAAATTAAGTCCCTAACACTCATTAGCAAAAATAAAAGTTTTTCTTTTAAATTCACAGATAATAGATTGAAGTAATCTCTTTCCCTATCAAAGTTTGCTTCCTGTGTAGTAGTAGGTTGCATGGCACTGTCCCAGAGGATCTTACTGTTTTTCATTTGATATTGTCTTATCTCTTTTTTCTTTGCTCTTAATGAAAATATACAATATACAAATTGCCCTGACTTTTGTCCCAAATACAAAAATTATTGCTATAGTTTTGATGTAGTCATTAAAAACCTAGAATCAATTATAAGACAGCTATGGGAAATATGTACATTCAGTCATTTTTTCAGTAATGTCCATTTCTTCTTCATTCCATTTAAAGTTTTCTTAGCAAAAATGTTGGAGTGGTTTGCTATTTTCTTCTCCAGCTCATTTGACAAATGAGAGAACTAAAACCAACAGGGCTAAGTGATTTGTGCAGGATCATAGAGATAGTAAATGTGTTTGGACAGATTTGTACTCAGGTAGATGAGTCTTCTTGGGTCCCTGAACTCTATCCACTGCACTATTTGTGTATATAATACACTAACGCATATAATGTGTTTATGTGTGTGTGTGTGTGTGTGTGTGTGTGTGTGTCTTCACTATTAGGTCAAAATTTTCAAGCTCTCAGGTCAAATTCTGATATCACACTACACAATATCAGATGCTAAAAGAACTCTAATGACAAAAGAATTCAAATTTAGAATTACATTCAACATATACTTCCTCACTTTCATAGCAACCTCAAAGCATAATCTCCTTCCTAAGTGATTAGTGAATTCATACTAATTGGAGACTTTAATACAAAGCTGAGATAGATAAGAAGTTGTTGGATGTGCTGCAGAATAGATTTTTATGCAGGTGTTGTTTGGAATAGATGTCCTCATTGATTTTGGTATTAATCTTGTCATATCGAAGTTGGTAAAGGTAGAGACATCTAGGGGACCAGATGGATAAAGACACCTGGACTCAGGAAGCCATGGCTTCAAATGTGATCTCACCTATTAACCATTATATGACACTTAACCTTGGTTTATTTCAGCTTCTCCACTGTACAATTTGAATAATAATAATCAAATGATATAATATTTATAAATCACTTAACATAGTCCTTGGCACATACTAGGTATATTGTAAATGATAATTATCATTATCTTTATAATCACCATCTAATCCTAGGGCTGAAGATTTTACAATTAAGAAGGAAAGAGTTCAGATCAGTGATGCATCAATAATATTTATAGGCATGTTTCTGTAGCCATAATAAATATCCTAGCTCCATGTTACTCCTTCTTTAAGCTATTTACAAAATGACTGAAGTCTAGTAGGGCAGAATATTGATTAAACTTCAGAAATAAAACCATAAAATGTTGTTTAAAATACTTACATATATATTGCTATAATAATTTTAGTACTTGGGGATGGAAATGTGCTAGTGGGATATATTAATCTAAATTATAGTGAAAATCTTTACAAATACTAAAAAATGGAAGGAGGTATTGAGAAGAAATTTTACATGTTTCCTTTTTTTGTGAATTGTATTTAAATCTGTGTGTCTTTTTTAAAGATATAAGTTTTCTTCAAATATTGCTTCTTGGTCATAGTAACTGAACATGTCCTTTATTTAGGTTTCTGTATCTTGCAATGACAAATTAGTCTTTCGTCATTTTGGAAAATATTGTATTATGTACTAAATTTACTAAATATTTTTTTTTATTATTTGGAAGATGTAAGGATAGATAATAAAAAATGTATTATAAATTTAGCTATGAGGCATTATGGTATGGTGAATTAAAAACAAATTGCAAATTAGGATGACCTCTTAGTGCCCCAGAAACTCTGAATGTTGCAAATTAAAGAACTGGTACCAATTTCATTTTCAGACTTTAGATACAAGGAGTTCTGTGTATGGTGAAGAGGTTAGAAGGATAGGGTGAACAAATTCACACCAGAAGTAAAATTGATTACCTATTAGACAATAACTTCCCTTAACTGAATATAATCATGAATAGTTGGATTCTTAGCTGGCTCACTCTTCCATTTCAGGATCTATAATAACACAAAAGCTGTGGTTTGTCTAGATGTACCTGCTTGCCATGCTGTGGAATATAGTAAAGTTATCCTATCTCTATTTGCTCTCCTGTATCTTCACTACTCAGAAAACTGGGATCACTATCTGTTGGAATCCTAGTGTCAACTCAACTTGAAACAAGTTGAAAACACAAGGGAGATGTCAGAATCCTGGTGTTAACTCGATGTTGGAATCCTAGTGTCAACTCAATTTGAAACAAGGTGAAAACTCAAGGGAGATGTCAGAATCCTACTGTTAACTCAATGGAATTGACACAATGCTTATAGGTTCACACCTTAGAGCGAATCCTTACAAGGTGATAAGTTGCTAATACTGATAGGCAATAATGCTTGTTTCACACCTTTAGAGAGCTCTTATAAGCAAGAAGTATTTAAGTACTCATTGGAGTTCACATGTTTGGGAGATTTCAGGGTTTAGTATGAGATATCTGAATTCACACCTCCCTTGAAATTCTTAGGGCCAGAGAGCAATCTGGGAGATAACCCATAATCCAATTCTCTCAGAGGAGGAGTTAACCTTTGGGAGATCATATATATAGAGGAAGCTCTTAGAGCTTCAAGAGAGTTACTTGGGAACATTCCCAGGGGTTGGAGAGGAGCACTCTGGGAGGAAGCCTACAAGCCCTCTCTTGAAGGCAAGAGAGATTCATTGCATCTTCCACCTTGGTGCTGGCTGGAGTCTGAAGGACAAACTTTTGGATTTGGAGACATTTGGAGGGAGCTCTTGGAACCAAGCAGAAATAGAGTCCTCTAAGAAAAACTAACTGGGCTATATTGGAGACAATAAAAGATCTGAACTTTTAGCAGCTGGTTGTATTTGGAGTGATTAACTGAAACTAAAGCTGCCTCCAGAAAACCTCCCCAAGAAACCTCTCCCCCAGAGAGAACCATTATATTATAAAGAAAAAAAAAAAACAACAACTATCTTTTTGAATTTCTGCTTTAATTTAACTTTTTTTATACTTTTCTAAAAAAAATTTCTTTCCAAATAAAGACAAGCTAATTTTTGTTGCATTATGGGCAAGTATTTGCTATATTATAGTAGATTGTGCAACAGAGAGAAGTTCAAAAGGGAACCTGACACTAGTTGCTTTTGACTTGACTGCAACTTTATATCAAGTTTCCTATTTACTTTACAAAGATGTTTTTCAACTTTATTTTATTAAAATTATGATTTTACTGATGTAGAGAATTCCCAAAGGGCAAGGTGCCATACCAAATGGAGAACTGGTCTCAGATTTATTAAGACTTGAATCTGAAGTCATGATTACTACACCTACAGATACACATATACACATACACACACATATACATAGACACCAAGACAAAACAAACTTGGAAAATGTCTGCATGCATAAATGATATATTCTTTGTATGATTCCAAGAATTTTAACACATTCCCAAATTTATTTGGAAAGTTATAAATAAGTTAAAAAATTGAAGGACGTTTATGTCTATAAGCATGCTTATTACAGATCAAACTAAATTTCATAAGAAGATATTCTTTTCTAAAGTAATCATGAAAATGAACTACAATTGACTTAAAAAACAATATGGTTTCATACAAATATGGATTTTAAAATGATATCTATACAGCATTAATGCATGAATTTCTGCATTAAACACACAAATCATCAATCTATTTCAGGATAAAGTTTCAAATACTCTCTAATTTCCAACTTTTCCATTATTAACTGTGCCTCACAAAATGCTACTTAGAAAAAGAACTATTGATTTTTATGTTATTTTCTAATTAAGATGATTGGATAAATTTGAAAACTTCCTGTGATTTTGATGTCAGCTTCATATTTCATTGTTTCCTTCCTCTCCCTTCCCCCTTCCAATTTTGATCTGGTGCATAAATTTTCTGCATTTTTATTTTATTTTCAGATGACCTATGCGTTCATCACTGTAGAGAATTCCTTCATATGGAAACTGTCTCTACCCATACAGATAGTTATTTGTAACATAGAATCTTCCAAAGATGCCTGATTAGTACTGAGATGTTAAAGTAATTTATCTTGGATCACATTAATATGTGCAAGACTTGAAATTACGGTTTCCTGATTCTAAGGCTATCGCTGTAACTACCAAGCTATGTTCTCCATTCTCTTTCTTCATATTAAAGGCTTTATTTTATAAAATTAGGTTATAAACTCTTAATGGAGAATGTGTTTCCCAGATCCATACTTCACCATCAATATTAACTTAACTAGTGGGTAACCTAGACTAACAGCAGATTTATAGTATGTTTCTGAAATATACCTGAATATTTACTTATTTGATGTCATTTTCTTTTGATATGATACTATTTTCACACTCTTTTTAGTAATTGGGTTGTTGCCATTAGTAGAAGAGATAATTCAGGTAAAAATATATGTTCACTAATTTTTTTAAATGACATCAAAAACACCTGGTTAGGAGCCATTTATTTTACATTCATGTCACTTATGATGGCGAAATTACACTATAAGCAAACAAAGGGGAACTAATGACAGTCTTATATGTCCCTCTGATGATCACTGTACCTACAAACTCTATACATTTTGATTTTTCTTTATATTATATTCATTAAAATAAAAATTTTAAAAATAAAGATTTTTTTTGCTAACCAAATAAATAAATATATGTGTAGTTATTGAAATCATAAACATGCTTTTCCATGAAGAAATGGAGTAAGAGACCATTTGGAAAGCACTAGAAGGTATTAGATATGGTGAGTTCAAATCTAATTGGAGATATTAGTAGCCACAAAACCCTGGACAGATTACTTCACTTTTATTTCATCACTTTCCTCCAGCTATAAAATGGTACAATAATTATACTTATTTCCCAGTGTTGTTTTGAAGATCACATGGAATAACATTTATAAAGTCCTTTGTAAACAATCAAGAATATGTGATATATTATGTATGTGTGTATAATGTGGGTATGTGTTTATATAATGGGTATGTATATATGTGTGTGTTTATATGTATATGTGATACACATTCGTGTATCACATTGTGTGATACACAATATTGTATCACATATACATATAAATATTTTAAACACATATATATACATATAAACATTATAATACATTTACATATAAAACGTATCTATATAATAGTTGTCTATTATTATCTTTGATCTTTGACTTTTCTTCCTCTTACCCTATGGGAGTCAAGTAGTGGAGATGCAGTTCAGAGAAGAGGAAAAACATGTGTAAATGAAGAAGTAATCATCAGGATTTCAATTTCTTCTCTGGAATGTAGTTGTCTTATAGTTGCATTTGTGATTGTTCAGTCACATCCAACTTTTCATGATCACATTTATGATATTCTTGGCAAGCACACTACAATGGTTTATCATTTATTTCTCTAGTTCATTATTACAGATGAAAAAATTGAGGCAAACAGGTTAAATGACTTGCCAAGGTCATATAGCTAAAAAGTGTCTAATGATTGATTTAAACTCATGAATTGAGACACTTCAAAGTATGGAGCCAAAATGGCAGAGCAGACATGACTTTCCATGATTTTCTCTGACCTTATCTCAAACCAACAGTAGATAAAGCCTTTACACTGGTTTTGGAGTCAAAGAACACACACATATTTGGAGTATAACACATTTTCAGAAGAAAATACATTGGAGAAACTTCAGAACAGGTCTGTTTCAAACAGATAGGGGAATAGTCTGTCAAGCCCATACCACAGCACAGGGAGACAGGGGCAAGACCCTGAGGCAGGGAGTCAGAGCATTATTGCTACTACGCACCTGGGAATCTTTTGTGAGCCTCTTAGGAAATTCTGTCCTGGTTGCAAGTGGGTGATCTAGCAGATTTGCTGCTAAAGGCAAATTGTAAACCACTCAGCCAAGGACCTAGCCCAGATTATCCAACACCAGAAATCAATAGCAAAACTGCCCCAGGGCAAACTTTTCCTTAAGAGTAGACCTTAAAGGCAGCTTGATGGCACAGTGGATGGAGTACTGAACCTAAAGTCAGGTGGACTTGAATTTAATCCGGCCTCAGGAACTTAATATTGTCTAGCTGTGTGACCCTGAGCAAGTCACTTAACCCCAAATCCCTCAGGGAAAAAAATATAAAGCAGGCCTCAAACTTTAAAAAAATGAGCCAAAAAACAAAACAACAAATAAACAAATAAAAAACCTCTCACCATAGACAGCATTTTTTTTTTTAATGGAGAGAGAACAGATCTCAAATCCTGAGGTTCTTAAAGGCAAAGCAACTCCATATGAAGTCGCAAAGGGAGATATGACCTGCTCCCCATTTCACAAGGCTCTCTTGGAAGATTGCACAAAGGATCTTAAAAGAGAGTTAGAAAAAATGGGGAAAGGAAATGAGAACTTTGCAAGAAGGGACAGGAAAACTCCCTACAAAATAGATTTGATAAAATAGAAAAGGCATATAATGCCTTACAAAATAGGTTACAAAAAGATATGAATTCATTGGAAAACAGAATTTATAAATTGGAAAATATTCAATGAACAAACAATTCAACTGGCCAAACACACACACAGACACACAGATACACACACGTGTGCACACACACACACACCCCAAACTAAAAAGTTAACTGAAGAAAATAATATACTAAAAATAAGAATTGAATAAATGGAAATGAATGACTCAATAAGACTTCAAGAATCAATCAATCAAAAACAAAACAAAAAAAAATAGAAGAAAATATGAAATACCTACTAGGAAAAACAACTGACCTTGAAAGTAGATCTAGGAGAGATAATCTAAGGATTATTAGACTTCCTGAAAGCCTGATAAAAAAAAAAAGAACCTAAACATTATCTTATAAGAAATCATAAATAAACATGACCTAATGCCTTAGAATCAGAAAGTAAAATATCTATTGAAAGAATTCCCCAATCACCTCCTGAAAGAGACCCCAAAATTAGAACCCCAATGAATATCATGGCTAAATATCAGAACTATCTGACCAAGGGAAAGATATCGCAAGCAGACAGAAAGAAAAAATTTAAATATCAAGGAGCTACCATCAAAATTACTCAGGACTTAACAGCTTCCACCTAAAAGGATCAAAAGGCCTGAAGTCTGATATTGTGAAAGGCAAAGGAGGTTGGATTATAACCAAGAGTAAGCTATCCAGCTAAAATTTACATTCTCTTTCAGGGAAGAAGATGGACATTCAATGATATAAATGAATTCCCCCTGTTTCTAATGAAAAGACCAGAACTGAATAATAAAAAAAAGATCTCCAAACACAGAAGTCAAGAGAAGCATAAAAAGGTAAAAAGGAAAGAACTCTTGAGAACTATATTTTTTTGTTTTGGATATTCTTAGAGATGTGGGTATAATTTGACTTTATTATGATAATGTGAAAAAGAAACGAGATAGAAATGGTATTATACTGGGAAAAAAAGGACAAAGGAAGTAAAAATAAGGGAAATTATATCTCATGGAGAGGTAAAGAAGAGATATTATAATTGAGGAAAAGAAGGGACAAAGATGAGCATTATGTGATTTTTACTCTCATTAGATTTGGATCAAAGAGAGAATATAAGACATATTTGATTTCACAAAGAAACTGGTCTTACCTTATAGGGATATAGGAGGGGGAAAGAGGAAAAGAAAGGGAACGACTAATAGAAGAGAAAACAGAAGTATTAGAAAAGAGGTGTAAAAAAGGGGAAGGGGCTCTAAAGAAGTAGGGCTGTTTGAGGGAGTTAATGATCAGAAGCAAACTACTGGGAAGGAGGGAAGAGGAAAGGAAAGAAAAAAAGCATAACCTTGGGTAAATACAGTATTATTGTAAATACAGAATTAGTTATTTTAACTGTGAATGCAAATGAGATGAACTCTCCGATACAATGGAAGTGGATAGCAGACTGGATTAAAAGTCTGAATCCTACAATATGTTATTTACAAGAAACACATTTAAAGAAGAGTGATACATGTATTAAAAGGCTGGAGCAGAATTTATTATGCTTCAGCTTAAGTAAAAACAAGAGAGGTAGCAATCCTGATCTCAGATCAAGTAAAAGCAAAAATAGATCTAATTAAAAAGGAAAACGGCAATATCAATAATAAACATATATGCCTAAAGTGATATAGCATCCAAATTATCCAAATTCCTAGAGGAGAAATTAAGATAGATTCAAGGAGAAATTGACTATACTTGTGGGGAATCTCAACTTTGTGCTCTCAGAACTAGATAAATTGAACCACAAAATAAATAAGAAAGAAGTTAAGGAGGTAATCAGAATGTTAGAAAAGTTAGCTATGCTAGATCTTTGGAGAAAATTGGAGTTTATTTTTTTCTCTGTGGTTCATGGAACCTATACAAAAATTGACCATGCATTATGGCATAAAAACCTTAAAATCAAATGCAGAAAGGCAGAAATAGTAAATGCAATTTTTTTTTTCAGAAAATGATGCAATAAAAATCACATGCAATATAAGGCCAGGAAAACATAGAACAAAAATTATTTAAAAATTAAATAATCTAATCCTAAAGAATGAATGGGTGAAACAATAATTTGTAAAGGGCGGGAACTCTGTATGATGGATTTAATACTATAACAAGGCGTAAAATTCAGTGGAATTGATAAGACAATGGTTATCTAGTTTAGCATGTGAGTTCTCTAGTTCAGTATGATTGATTGAATCTTACAACAAATATTCCTTACTGATATAATGATTGGTTTATACTTAGTATACTGTAATGATGTGATTGTAATAAAATATATAAACTGGGGACAAACTCAGCCAGAGACAGAGAAGACTTGACCAGACTTCTGGTGGTTCTCCTGCCTCCTGCATTCTTCCCCTGAAACCAAGACCCATTCCAGAGATCCTCCAGAAAGCTAGCCAGGCCCCAGGTGAAGGAGACAGATTGTGAAGGATATGATAAAGACTTTGAAATTTATCCCTGACTATTGTCATGGTGATTATTGTGCTGAAAACAAGGCAGGTCTTGAGACCTCCAGAAAGCTACCCTGAATATTATAGGTTAGTCCACCAGAGCACTCTGCCTTGTAGTGTCTTTCCCCTCTATCACCCCCATGCCACATGGTGTCTTTCATTCATTGTTATTATTGGGCCTATATCCCAAAGAGAACTTAAAGGAAGGAAAAGGAACCACAGGTACAAAAATGTTTCTGGCAGGACCGGTGGTGACAAAAAACTGGAAACTGAGCAGATGCCCATCTTTTGGAGAATGGCTGAATAAGTTATGGTATGGAATATTGTTTTTTTTAAAGAAATGATCAGGAAGAAGATTTTAGCGAGGCCTGGAAAGACTTACATGAAGTGATGCTAAGTGAAATGAGCAGAACCGGGAGATCATTGTACACAGCATCATTAATATTGTATGATTATAAATTCTTATGAACTTGACTCTTTCCAACAATGAGATGACTGATGCCAGTTCCAATGATTTTGTGATGAAGAGAGCCATCTACACCCACAGAGAGAAAATTGTTGGAACTGAATGTGATTCACACCGTAACATTCTCATTTTTTTTTGTTGTTGTTTGCTTGCATTTTATTTTCTTACTTTCCTTTTTGATCTGATTTTTCTTTTGCAGCAAGAGAATTGTATAAATATGTTTATACATATTGCATTTAACATATATTTTAACATGTATAAAATATAAAATAACATGTATAAAATAGGGGAAAGGGTGGAAAGAAGGAGAGAAAAATCTGAAATACAAGGCTATACAAGGGTCAATTTTGAAAAATTATTCTTAATTTTTTTTGAAAATAAAAAGCTTTAAAAAATTAAAAAAAATTAAAACTCATTAAATGAGTCTTCCTGGCTCCATAATGAGTGCTTTATATACGTGTCATCTAGCTGTCCCTGTTTAGTAATAGGATCATAAACCTAAGTGGAACAGAGATGATATCATGTAATCTTTTGATGCTTTTGGTTTCTACAATAAAAACAAACAGTTATAGTGAACTTTAATGCCTATAAAATTTTTTACATATATCATTTTGTTCCTTGAAATTTTAATCATTTTTCATTAATTTTAATTTAATCCTCATTATAACTGTATGATTTATAAGCTATTATGATCCCCTATTTACAGATGAGGAAGATCAGGTTGAGAAAACATAAAGACCTTGCCAAGGGCCATGAAATAACTTGGTATCTCAGGAAAAATCTAAACTTTTGTCTTCCAGTATTCTATTAATTAAGCTGCATAGCATGTTAGGGAAACAAGATCATTGTATACTTGACAATTACATCTTGTAAGCAATTGCACATACAGACATGCTGACAACAAACTTTTTTTTTCATCCTCCTATTCTTCTATCTATTATTCTATGTATATGTCATGCATACATAAACCCTATCCTCCTGCTCACCTCATAAATTGGCAGGTCAAGAATGCAATTACAAAGTTTTAGTGCATACAACATTTATAAATGACGTATCTATTCCTAGATACCTTTATGAGGTATGAACATCTTTCTGACTGCCTCCTTGTCTTTGAGAAAAACAACAACAAAACCAGTAGGTGTTTTTAATGAGGTAAATATTAGAGAAATTTTAACAGTTGGAGTGTGAGATTTGGAAATAATATTAGAATTGGAAAGTACACTGGCTAATGCATTCCATGAAGTGTGGAAAAACTGATTTTTTCCCCCATTCTCTTATTTTCCTTTTTCAAGCTGATTCAAAAGCTTTGGGGGGAACCAAGATGGTGGAGAGGACTCACATTTCTTTCTCACCTTATCCTACAACCCTCAGACTAATTAGCAAATTCAGCCCCAGAATCCATAAATATTGAGAGTACAAGCAATTATCAGCAGAAGATAATTTCAAAGATAACAGAAAAATGTCTGTTTCAATTGGAAATGGGAGAAAGGCAGCCAAGTACAGGCAGGCTAAGCACAGATGCTAGAGCAGGCAGAGCAGAGTCCCAGGATGGTACAGATTCTAGGGTGGTATAGATTCCACATGGCAGAGAATCTACAGGGAGGAATCTACAACAATATTGGTCACTCTGTCCTTGTTTCAAGCCAGTAAATCAGCAGAGAAGTTGTAATATATCCAATACAAAAAGAAAAGGTAAATAATAAACCCCAAAATGCCAGAATCTCACCACATGGCCACAACCACCCAGTAGCGGGAGGGAGTCAGCACAGTACCAGAGCAGCTAAGGCTACTTAGACAAGAAACTGCTGCTTGTAGAGAAAGCTTGGAAAACCTCCCCTGCCCTAAAAGGAAACCTTAACTTTTTTTTTTTTTTAATGAGTAAAAAAGGAAAAAGAACTCTGGCTATTGGAAGCTTTTATGATGAAAGAGAGGAACAGATTTCAAATTCTGAGGACAGATCATCTCCAGTTGAAGTCCCAAAAGGTGATGAAACCTGGTCCCCATCATACAAGGCTCTCCTAGAAGAAATTTAAAAAGGATCTTAAATGAGAGCTAGAAGGAAAAAGGGGAAAGAGAATTGAAAACTTTGCAAGAGAGTTTGGAAAAGGCATATAACTCATTAAAAGATAGATGTGATAAAATGGAAAAAAGAAAATAACTCCCAGAAAGACAGAATTTGTGAAACAAAAAAGTAAAGAATTCCTTAAAAACCAGAATTTATGAAATGGAAAAAAATCCATGTAACAAAACAATTCATTAAAAAATTCATTTGGACAAATACAAAAAAAAGTTTTAAAAAAGTAAATGGAGAAGTGAAAAAATGGAAATGAATGACTCAATGAGACAACAAGAATAAATCAAGCAAAACCAAAAAAAAAAAAAAATGAAAAAAATAGAAAAAAGTTCAAAATAACTAACTGGGAAAACAAGCAGTCTTTAAAATAGATTAGAGAGATAGTCAAACAATTATTGGACTCCTTGAAATCCAAGATAGAAAAAGAACATAGTTACTATTTTTTAAAAGAACTCATCAAAGAGAACAAATCCGATGTCATAGAATCAGAAGATAAAATGACCATCGAAAGAATTCATGGAACATTTCCTTAAAGAGACCCCAAAATTAAAATCCCAAAGAATATTGTGATTAAATTTCAATACTATTGGACCAAGAAAAAAGTATTTCAAGTAACCAGAAAAAAATACCAAGGAGCCACAATAAGAATGACGCAGGATCTAACAGCTTCCACTTAAAAAAATAAAAAGGCCTGGAATCTGTTATTTTGAAAGGTGTAGGAACTTGTAATGCAGCCAAAAATAAATTACCCTGCTAAACTGAGCATTTCTTTCTTGGAAGAAGATGGACATTAAATGAAACTGGTGAATTCCATTTATTGTTGGGGTTCTCTAAGTATACATCTTATCATCAGCAAAGAGTGATAATTTAGTTTCCTCATTGCTTACTCTAATTCCTTTAATCTCTTTCTCAACTCTTATTGCCAAAACTAGCATTTCTAATACAATATTAAATAGTAATGGTGATAGTGGGCAACCTTGTTTCACTACTGATCTTACTGGGAATGGTTGCAGTTTTTTCCCCATTGCATATGATGCTCACTGATGGTTTTAAATAGATACTATTGATTATTTTAAGGAAAAGTCCATTTATTCCTATACTCTCAAGTGTTTTTAATAGGAATGGATGTTGGATTTTATTAAATGCTTTTTCTGCATCTATTGAGATGATTATATGTTTTTTTGTTAATTTGGTTATTAATATGGCCAATTATACTGCTAGTTTTCCTAATATTAAACCAGCCCTGCATTCCTAGTATAAATCCTACTTGATCATGTTGTATTATCCAGGGGATGATTTTCTGTAGTCTTTTTTGCTAATATCTTATTTAAGATTTTACCATCAATATTCATTAGGGAGATTGGTCTATAATTTTCTTTCTCTGTTTTCAAACTACCTGGTTTAGGTATCAGTACCATGTCTGTGTCATAAAAGGAATTTGGTAGGGCTCCTTCATTGCCTATTTTTATCAAATAGCTTATATAGCATTGGGGCTAATTTTTCTTTAAATGTTTGGTAGAATTCACATGTAAATTCATCTGGTCCTGGGGATTTTTTCTTAGGGAGTTGATTGATAGCTTGTTCTACTTCTTTTTCTGAAATGGGACAATTTAAGCAATTTACTTCCTCCTCTGTTAATCTGGGAAGCCTATATTTTTGGAGGTAGTCATTTATTTCACTTAGCTTATCAAATTTATTGGCATAAAGTTGAGCAAAGTAACTCCTTATAATTTCTCTAATTTCCTCTTCATTGATGGAAAGTTCTCCCTTTTCATTTTTAAGACTACTAATTTCATTTTCCTCCCTCCTTTTTCTAATCAGATTTACCAAAGGCTTATCTATTTTATTAGGTTTTTCATAAAACCAACACTTAGCTTTATTTATTAGTTCAATAGTTTCTTTTTACTTTCAATATTATTAATTTATCATTTTAATTTTAGAATTTCAAGTTTTGTATTTGATTGGGGGTTTTTAATTTGGTCTTTTTTTGCTTTTTTAGTTGCAAGCCCAATTCATTGATCTTCTCTTTCTCTATTTTATTCAAGTAAGCCTCTAAGGTTATAAAATTTCCTCTTATTACCTCTTTGGCTGCATCCCACAAATTTTGGTGTGATGTCTCATCGTTGTCATTATCTTGAGAGAAATTATTAATTGTATTTATAATTTGCTGTTTCTCCCAATCTTTCTTTAAGATGAGATCATTTAGTTTCCAATTACTTTTTGGGTTTTTTTTACCCCTAATTTTTTCTTGAATGTAGTTTTTATTGCATTGTGATCTGAAAAGAAAGCATTTACTATTTCTGCCTTCTTGCTTTTAATTTTGAGATCTTTATGTCCTGATATATGGTCAATTTTTGTATAGGTTCCATGAACTTTTGAGAAGAAAGTAGATTCCTATCTGTCTCCATTCAGTTTTTTCCAAAGATCTATTACACCTAATTTTTCTAATATTCTATTTACCTCTTTAATTTTTTTCTTATTTGTTTTGTGGTTTGATTGTTTAATTCTGAGAGTGCAAGTTTGAGATCTCCTACTCTTTCTAACTGACCTAATAAAAATAAAATTTTAATGAGTTACAAATATCATCTTTCCATGTAAAATTGCAAAGTCAAACTTCTATTAAGTTCCTTATACTTTCTCTTTCCTGTTTACCTTTTTATGATTTTCAAGCCTTGTTTTTGAAAATCAAATTTTCTATTTAGCTCCGGTCTTTTCATCAAGAATGATTGAATATCATTTATTTCATTGAATATCCACTTCCTTTCTTTGAAGAATTATATTGTTTTTTCTGAGTAGGTGGTTCTTGGTTGTAATCCTAATTTTTTTTCCTTCTGGAACATTATATGCTAAGTTCTCCTATACTCTAATGTAGAACTGCTCAATTTTATGTTATTCTAATAGTGGATCCAGGACACTTGAATTGTTTCTTTCTGGTTTCTTTCAGTATTGTTTCCTTGACCTAGGAGATTAAGAATTTGGCTGTACTATTTTTGGGAGTCTTTATTTTGTGATCTCTTTCAGATATCCTTTGATCCAGTGGTGTTACTACTCCACTCTTTCAGATTTCTTTCAGATATGAGTCCATGGATTCTTTTAATTTCTCTTTTACCTTTTGGTTCCAGCATAACAGTCCAGTTTTCCTTGACAATTTTAGAAAGTTGATGTCTACTTATATGTTTGTTTGTTTGTTTTTGATTAAGGCTTTCAAGTAATCCAAAAAAAAAAAAAATGAATTATCTCTTCTAGACTATTTCCCACCTCAGCTGTTTTTCCAATGAGATATTTCACTGTCTTCCATTTTCTCAGTCTTTTGGTTTTTTAGTATTACCTTTTGATTTCTCATAAAATCATTAGCTTTCATTTGCTCAACTCTAATTTTTAAGTAATTATTTTCTAGAGGGAGCTTTTTTTTACCTTTTCACTTGTCCAATTTTACTTTGAGAGGAGTTGTTTTCTTCTATGGATTTTTTTTCCCCTCTTTGGCCAATTTGGCTTTTTAAAAATCACTTTTTATTGACAAAACATATTCATGGGTGTGATGACAGTGTATTTTAAAATCAGCCGGAATCAGGGATTCAGGTTAAGGGAAAATCCTCAATCTTTATTCTTTGTGGAGGTGAAAAGGGGATGGTGGTAGGAATGTGTGCAGTCACAACACAAACCCGCCCAGCAGTCTTTCTGCCTTTCTCTCCACCTCTCTCTCTCCACCCACCAAAATGGTCTCTACATTTCCTATACAACACATCAAAACTTGCACAAAGAGTGGGCGGGTCCATTCTTTCTCCAAGCATATATTAATAGAGTATGGTCCAATTACTATTTAGCCTCACATGCTTGGGACCTCAGTGCATCAATTCCAGTTTCAGCCCATTACATATGGGTAATTTTTCAACATTGACACTTGCAAAAACTTCTGCTCCAACTTTTCCCCTCTTTTCCTTCACACTCTCCCCTAGATGGCAGGTAGTCCCATACATGTTAACTATGTTAAAACACATGTTAAATTCAATATATGTATACAGATTTATACAGTTGTCTTCCTACACAAGAAAAATTGGATTTAGAAAGACAGTAAAAATAATCTAGGAAGAAAACAAAAATGCAAGCAAACAAAAACAGAAAGAGTGTAAATGCTATGTTGTGGTCCACACTTATTTTCCAGTGTTCAACCAGTGTAGCTGGTTGTGTTCATTACTGATCAGTTGGATCTGATTTGAATCCTCTCATTGTTGAAGATAGCCAGTTCCATCAGAAATGATCTACATATAATATTGTTGTTGAAATATATAATGATCTCCTAGTTCTGCTCATTTCATTTAGCTTCAGTTCATGTAAGTCTCTCCAGGCCTCTCTGTATTCATCCTGCTAGTCATTTCTAACAGTACAATAATATTCCATAACATTCATATATCACAATTTACCCAGTCATTCTCTAATTGATGGACATCCATTCAGTTTCCAGTTTCTAGCCATTGCAAAAAGGGCTAACACAAACATTTTTGCACATACAGGTCCCTTTCCCTTCTTTAATACATCTTTGGGATATAAGCCCAGTAGTAACACCACTGGATCAAAGGATATGCACAGCTTGACAGCTTTTTGAGCTTAGTTCCAAATTGCTTTCCAGAATAGATGGATCCGTTCACAACTCCACTAACATCAGTGTCCCAGTTTATCCACATTCCTTCGAACATTCATCACTATCTTTTCCTATCATCTTAGTCAATTTAAGAGGTATGTAGTGATATCTCAGAGTTGTCTTAATTTGCATTTCTATGATCAATAATGATTTGGAACACCTTTTCATATGGGTATAAATAGTTTCAATTTCATCATCTGAAAATTGTCTGTTCCTATCCTTGGACCATTTATCAATTGGTGAATGGCTTTATTTCTTTAAAATTTGAGTCAATTCTCTATATATTTTGGAAAGGAGGCCTTTATCAGAATCTTTAACTGTGAAAATGTTTTCCCATTTTATCACTTCCCTTCTAAGGTAAATCTTTTCATATCCTCCTTATCCAGATGGATAGAATAGAAACAATCCTTAATGCTTATAACCCAAAGAGGCCATTCTCTTTTTTGTTTTGTTTTGTTTTTCCATTTGGCTAGTTTTCTTTTTAAGGTATTATTTTCTTCAGTATTTTTTGGTATTCTTTACCAGCTGTTGATTTGTTTTTGATGATTTTCTTGCATCACTCTCCTGAAGACCTCCTATTCCTCATGGTGATCTTTTATTGACTTTACCAATAATATTTAATTTGAGGTCTTATTTTAAAGTTGCTTTGGAAAGAATGTTAAGAGAGTTCAGCTAGGTTGTCACTTTTAAGTTACTATTTTGGCTCTGCCCTTCAATCATGGCTTTCAAGTACTCCAATAACTCTGAGTTATCTCTTAATCTATTTTCCTAGTCAGTTATTTTTCTAATGAGATCTTTCAAATTTTTTCTGTTTTTTTTTATTCTGTAACTATTTTATTTTTTCCTGCTGTTTTCTAATGTCATCAGCTTAAAACTCTATTAATTGTAATTTTTCACTTGTCTTCTTCATTGAAGTTTTATTCTTATTTTACCAACTTTCATATTTTCTTGCATTGCTCTCCTTTCTTTCTCGAATTTCTCCTCTAAAAATCTTGTTTGATTTTTTTATACTTTTTTCTTTTGAATTTTTAAAGCTTTCTTAGGAATGTTTTATTGGAATATTGGCAAATCTGCTTATTTTCTTTGAGGCTTTGCTTGTATTTGTTTTCAAGTTGACTGTTTCTGAGCTTGTGTTTTGAACTTTCTTGCCACCATAAAAGCTCACTTTTTGTTGTTGACTCATTTTTCTAGCTTTTCACTTGACCTTTTGGCTTTATGTTAGAGTCGAAGTCTGTTCCCTTTTGGAGATGATAGCTGGTTTCTGATTTTGTATCTGAAGCTGGGAAGATTTTTCAATACTTTCAAGGTCATTTGATTTATGAGGAGTTTTTGGTCTAAAACTACTAAAATATGAAGTAATACAAAAAATAACCTTATGCTTTACCAATTTGTATAGCATGAAGAAGTTTACCAGCTGTTTCATTGCTAATACCTTGTATATTACACTGAGAGTTTAGCTATCACTTCTTCAATTAAAGAAGCAGTCATCTCTTCTTTAATCAAGCCAGATCCTTGACTTCACTATTCTCAGATGCCCTAAAGTATAATGGTATTACTTGCCACTGAGTTAAGTAGACTTCAGAAAAATTAAAAAAAGTTTTATAGATAAAAGTAATGAGTTTGGTAACAAGAACTTCAATTTTGAGTGTGATAAGGGAGGGAGAAAACACTAGAATTTGTGATAGAATTAGTGAGAGAGAGAGTGATATATCACTAGTAATAGACTTACCTAATCAGTTAAGAAGTTCCTGTTTCTTTGTTGGATAATTTCTTTCTTTGTCTCTATCTCTCTCATACTCACTCTCTTTGTTTCTTTTTCTCTCTCTTTTCCCTCCTTACTTCTCACCCTTCTGTTCTTTTGGTCATTCTGGTAAGGGAATATGTTGGTCTCCCTGAAGAAGTAGGAAACAATAGTTCATGGCAATAACCCATCTGTTGCATGTGCAGATAGGCTTTGAAGCTAGCTTCTGAATCAATTTGATGTATCATATCAGATTCGGGAGAAAAATGTTTCTCTGATATTACTGTGATAAATTTTAGCTTTAAAATAAATCATTATGATGTTGTTAATGAATCTATTTTATTATTTGTGAAAGTAGAAGGCTTCCATAAATCTCCTTGGTAGAATGAATGGGAAAAACTCAGATGTGCATGTCTCTGACATTGTAGCCAGTGTTGTTCACTTGCTATATTAGTCACCATTACCATTCAGTTCTCTCATACTCTTCAATAAGTTTTTGATAATGATGATTTCACTTCCTCCAATAGAACTACAATATTTTTATTCAGAAAGATTTCTTATCTCCCCCAGTGCTTTTTTAGGTTTTGAAAGAAAAAAAATACAAAATCACAATATTTAAAGTTTAAAGCTTTCATGGAAAAAAATAAAGTATATATTCTACATGGTTGATGCTTATTAAATAACATTAATAGTAAAACTACTTAATATTAATGTTCAAAGAAATTTATCTCTACATTACGCTTTAAAATATGGGTATTCATGAGTGGATAGTAGGTAAAAGTTTTTATTGAAAAATTTCACTCATTAAAATAGGTTGTTATATCTATATGTATGCTTCTTTATTTTTGGTCTTTTCTAACACAGAACACACAAAAATCTGTAAATTGCATAGGCATATAATAAGAATATAGATAAATGCCCCACAATTAATCAGATAACCCTCTAAAAGCACATTTCAATTATTTCTATGAAGCTTGGTAATTTGGTCAATCTAATAAATGTGAATGTGATCTAGTTAAAAATATTTTAGCCATTCCTAAAATCTGAAATAACACAAGTAATTGTGTATCCTTGGTAGTATAAAAATAAAAATCAGCATCAATGTGGATCTGACAAATATCAAAGTTTAGGCTTTAATAAATATTACTAAAAGTTTCCAAGGAAAACTTAATGTAAGTCAAAAACTAGGCAACTGGCAATGAGATAATGAACTTCAGTGATAGAATCAAGAGGTAGAATCCTTATTTTTATATTGATTATACTTGACTCATATTCAGTTACTCTAATTTCGTGGCACAGCTTCACGTTGGTAGAAGAATTTTTCCAAATACATTGAGAAGCACAGACATCAGGAAGAAGGAATATTATGTAAGTAAAACTAGGGTATTGCTTTTAGATTATTGACAGAACTGTTATTTAATTTAATCAATTTATTCACCAAACATGCAATTCCGAAGGAAGCCTTCACAACTGGTGAAGGAATGGCTCTTTATCATATTTTTTATATTTAAATTGGCCAATCAAATGAAGGTTTGACATTTTCATTTTCATGAGTTCTGACAAAAACATTATTGGCAGGTCACTTGCTTAAAAGATCAATTAACAATTTATTTAGTGATCACTATGTAAAGAATTACTAAGCTATGTGAAGAACTGCTAAAACAAAGATGAAAAGAAAATAACCGTGCCATAAAAGCCTTTATATAGGAAGAAGTGGTTGATTCAAGATGGATAATCAATTATCCATTTTGCAACAGAAGCTTCTTCATCCTGAAAGATCACATAACCTCTGAAATTCATACCTCAAAATTATCCTTCTGTCTCTGAAATATTTCCCTTTGACTAGGTAGATTTTCTTAGAACACCTATTTTAGAAGACTTTCCGGGTTATCCATCTCTTCATTACTCACCAAGCTGTAAAACAAACTTCTCCATCATTGTCATACACTTTGTATCTTTTTCTAAGTATGCTGCTTATCACATAGTAACCTACATGATATACTATAATGCAATGCACATTTATTAAGTTCCTACGGTGTACACTATATAAAATGACATTGTGCTGAGAACACAAAAAAGAAAAAGAAAGACAGTCTTGTTCTCAAGGACTTAGAATCATGTGGATTATGACAATATAACATTAAGCTGAAAAACACAAAGAAAGTGGTAAGGAATGGTAATGATGGAGTCAAAACAAGAACACCAGTTGCTAGAAAGTGAAGAGAACTTAATAAATGCCCATTGCTTAACTACATATAGACAAATACATACATATATATATATATATATATACATACATGCATATGCCTATTCATATATAAATACATGTATATACATTTACTTACACATGCATGTAACATGCTACCAGTTATGTTTATATATGTGTGTATCTGTATGTGTATGTATATACATATATGTGTGTGTGTATATATATATATATATATATATATATGTAATATACCCACATATAGGTGTATCTTTACAGATAAAGCTATATCTACGCATTGTTTATATCCATATAGATGTACATACATTATATTAATATATGAGGTATGAGGTGAGTTGTATACTTCAAGAGTTCTGTCTAAACTTCTAGATTGTCTCTGAATAGAGATGTCAGTTATAAATTGGATGTTGAAAACCTTGATTTGATTTTTTTTTCTATATGAGATCCTTTTGACTGGATTTCATGGCCATGATTTTTTTTCATGAGGACTTTCTCTACTTAGACATATCATAATTCAGTTTGCATTAAAGCTCCTAAATCTAAATTTTATATTCAACAATCTTTATCTTTTAAACTATAGATATAATATATCCTAGGTGCCTTTGAACTATTTTATAATGGTAACTTCATGCCTCTATTAATGTGATACCTTCCTCTGAAAAGGGTTTCCTATTACCTAAAAACTAGAAGAAATTCAACCACAACTAGTAATAAGTAAGAGTGAATATTGCAAAAAGCCTAATTAAAGTGAATAGGGATATGCTCCAAGTTGCCTTTTCCTGAAAAGGAAGAGAGAATATACTGACATAAACTTCATCACATCAAAATACTTTGTCATTTCTGATTTAATCTGTCTGATAATCACAATATTACACTAATAGTGTATTGGGGGTGCTCAAGTATGGTCTTCAGTGCTTCTTTCCCTTGCCATGTTTCCATCTAATTTGAAAGGTGGCATGAAGGTCTGGCACCAAATGACTATAGAACTTAGAATTATGAGTAAATGTTACAAGTACTGTGAAGATAATTAAAAAAAAAATGTAGTGTTGACATCTGCTTAATATATGTAGTAATTCCAGAAGTTGATTGCAGACCACCTCCAAGTAGTAAGGGTCAGAGACAGCCTCTTTAAATAAAGTAATTATGAAGTGTAGGGGTATGGATATAAAACTTGGAGAATATCCAAATGGAGTCATAAAATGTGCTAATTGGTACTGAGAATTAGAATGCAGTAAAAGTCAAATTTACAACACTGACTATTTTACAGTGGAATTAACTTTTTTACTCTAGAGGCATAAAATGTACCTTAATGGTAGCAAAAAAAAAAAAAAAACAAAAACAAAAAAAACCAAACAAGATTAGAGTGACTTTGCAAACATTTAAAATATAAAAATATGTTTATACATATTATATTATAAATGTTTTAATAACATTTGATCTTGGCATATGTAATACGAATATACATAGTCACCAAGTTCAATTTCATGGGTGTAAGTTGCATAGCCTAATTTACATATTTAATTAATGAAGAAAATTGAATAGTACTATTTGGACAAATGAGTAATTAGTAAGGTTAGGCTTGCAGTAAAAACAAAAAAGTAGAATAATGATTTTCCTAAGGAATACTAATGGATCAAAATATAATTGATTATTTCCACCATTATTTAATCCAACATATTTACAAGCAAAACCAGCCCTTATATTTTCCCCTTTATATTTATTACAACAAAGCAGAATCAGTTTGGGAAAATATGTAATCTTATTTTTAGTGCATTTACTGCTGAAATATTTCTCTCTAATTCTATATTATCTGCTAAAATTTTAAATAATAAGAAATCCATTATAAAAAATTCTATCTCACTGTTGTCAATAACTGATGACAATTAGATGTCTAGAACTTTATTAGATGACCAGAACTTTCGGAAAATTCTAGCCTAATTTACTTATCTTGGTATAGCAGGAAGGTTAAAGGTTATTACTGCTGAGTCCAAGTTCTTAGGATCCTGTGCTAACATCTAAGGGCAAAACTAGCAACTTCAGACCAATAACAGCCATGAATATTTCAGCTGTAAACAAACTACTGTTAGGATTGTCCAAAGTGTAAATCATACTATTTCTGGGATGGGAGATGGGGAAAAAAAAAGATCTTCTAAAAGGATGACTGAATCAGTGATCATATAGTATCATTTTTATTACAACTCCTTTATAAATACATTAATTTTTAAATTTTCTTATTTTTCTAAAAATAAAATAACTTTTTGTTATAGATAAGTGCCCAATTTATGAGGAAATATTAAAGGAAAACATTTCACTTGTAATGCTGAGTAATACATATTTTCTGGTTTAAAATTCTTTCTTGACTTACCTGTAGGATATTTATCAGTATATAGTAAAATTTCTGAAGAAACAGTGCCTTCCATGAAAATCTCCTCTAAGACATATTGGCTTTCTTTTAAAGACAATGTATAAAAGTATGAAACAGAAAACTAAGACCAATGAAACTGTGAGAATCAAATGTGGAATAAATACTACTTTTTGTTCTACTTAAAATGATTGCCTTATCCCTTCCCCTGAAGATATTAGAACTGACCACCTGAGCGTAGCATCTTCTCCCCTAATAGTAAATGAATAAAATTATTGATTAGAGAGAGGATTCCCCTGTAATTACTTCTGAAGAGCACTAGAGGAAAAAATGTTCAAAGAGGGATACATTACTTTAGGAAGATAATTCTCTAAAGGAATTGTAAAAAGATAAAAAAAAAAATACATTAAGTTGAATGTACTGTTAATCCATGTTTTTATATTGCGTTTTTCATAAGATTCCTATTAATGTTACATCAAAATGTTTATGTTAGATAATTGAGAGCCTTTGTTGATAGTAACAGTTTAGACATTTCATTCCAAGTAAAATAATGCTTGAATTTAGAATAATTTTGAATTTAAAGTCTATAGCAGATCTCTATTACAAATGCTTTAGTATTAAAATTTCCTTCCACTGTTTAAAAACAAAAATATGCAACAGCTGACATTAGTTCAATGAAAAGAAAAAACATAGTAATGAAAATACAAAAGCACAAATTGAGGAACCCCCTCTCCCCATATCCATCATATATACTTTGGGATAATAATTAGCATTATGTTTATTGAATTTATCATTGAAATTTAAGTACTATTATCATTAAAGAGGAAAGACTAATATATTTACTTCATACAAATGTTTTTAAATTCATATAATATTCAATATAATATTTAAATTCATATAATATTCAATAATTCATTAGGAACAATTCAATAATAATATGAATTTCAATAAAATTCAATAATTTCCAACTTTGTAAAATTTATATATAGCAACATACCAAAATAAGGTCAAAATGGGTACGTGATTTGGATATAAAGAGAGATACCATTAGCAAATTAGGAGAGCAAGGAATTATTTATCTATCAGAACTTTGGAGAAGAGAGGAATTTGTGAACAAGAAAGAACTAGGGAACATTATGAAAGGCAAAATGGACAACTGTGGTTGCATTAAATTAAAAAGATTTGGCACAAAGTTAACAGAAAGAAGATTAAAAGTAAGTACAAAGCTGGGGAAAATCTCTAACCAATCTTTTGTATGAATGTCTCATTTCTAAAATATATAAAGAACTATGTCAAATTTATAAGACTACAAATCATTGCCCAGTTGATAAATGGTCCAAGAATATGAACAGACAGTTTTCAGATGATGAAATTAAAACCAGCTATAATCATATGAAAAAATGTTCTAAATCATTATTGATTAGAAAAATGCAAATTTAAATAACTGAGTACTACCAAATACTTCTCAGATTGGCTAAGATGACAGGAAAAATAATGATAAAGATTGGAGGAGATGGGGGGAAATTGAAACACTAATGTATTGTTGGTGAAGCTGTGGAATGATCCATCCATTCTGGACAGCAATTCAGAATTATGCTGAAGAGGTTATAAAACCGCGCACCCTTTGATCCATTAGTGTCATTACTTGATCTGTATCCCAAGGAAATCATAAAAGAGAAAAAAGGACACACACGTGTAAAAATGTTTGCAGTAGCTCTTTTTGTTTTAACAAAGAATAGAAAATAGGTAGATGTCCATCAATTGGATTATGGCTGAATATGCTGTGTTATATAAAGGTTATGGAATATTATTGTTCTGTAAAAATGATGAACATGCTGATTTTAGAAATGCCAGGAAAAACATTAGAAACTGATGCTGAGAAAAACAAGGAGAACCAGGAATACATTGTACACAATAACAGCAAGAATGTGTGATGATCAACTATGAAAAATATTGTTCTCAATATTACGGTCTCTATAGACTTTGGATAGAAAATGCCATATGCATCCAGAAAAAGAACTGTGGTTCTTTTGGTGTGGAGTTTGAATGTAAATGGACACATGTTATTCACTACTTTCTTTTTTCTTTCTCTCCCATGGATTTTGCGTGTTCTGATTTTTCTCTTTCAATATGATTCATAAAGCTATGTGTATTGAAAATTAATTTACTGAATAATTAATTAATTTGGAATTATACATGGAATATGTTGGCAAGACTAGAAATTTTTTCCAAAGTTAGATATTCTTAATAACAAACTCTAGTAATCAATTGAAACAAATTAATTAATTAAGGAGACTAAACAATCATATTCAGAAGAAAAAGTTTTAGACTATTTTAGACTATATTTATAAGTATAAATTCTTAAAGCATTAAAGATACACATGTTGATACAAACCATGTGATTGTGAAATGATGATTTTCTTTAAGAAAGGAAAGGTTTTTTTTTCCATTTTATATATTTTAAGTTGTTGTTTATGCTTTGTTTTTGAAGAGAACCAATAAAGTTGTATTATGATATCTTGACTTGCAAGTGAGTTCGATTTAAGTGAGGCAGAGATGCACAGATTCCTCAGTTTTGCTCTTTTCTTCAGTCATCAAAGTTCAGTGGCAAGGCAAAAATTGTGATCAGTAATGGTCTAGGATGCAGTGAATGACTTTGGTGTCTTTGATGTTTGACCAAGCTCTAAATTCTGCACAGTTCCTGCTTCATCTGCTTTCATAGTCACTGAAAAAAATATTTCCATCTGCCTGTTCTCCTTGAGTGAAATCTTCACATACTTGGAGTCAACATTCTTCTTCACTGAAAGAATTGAGGCTTATTGGTTACTTTCAACTTGGTGTTTAGGGAGGCCTAGCACCTCTGGTGTGGGAACTCACCGAGTTCTTTTCAAATCTGCTTATGCATCTTTGATGCCCACCTGCCATCCAACTCTCACCTGTGGTTCTAAGAATCTGTATCATGAGCAGTAGCCATACCTGTGGTGGTTTTCCTGGAGGCAGCCTTAGTTTCAGTTGAAATAAATAATTACTCCAAAATGCAACCACCTGGTAAAAATGCAAACGTTTATTTCTCCTTCCAAATTAGCCCGGTTAGTTGAGGCCTATCTCTCTGCCTGGCTCCAAGAGATCTTGCAGCTTTGTCCTTGTCTTCTGCCTCTGCTTTCTTCAGCCTCCAGCCAGCATGAAGGTAGAAGATGCAATGAATCTCTTGCCTCGAAGATAGGGCTTGTGGGTTCCAAGAGCTCTCTCCGACTCCAAGTAAAACTCTCTGGAGCTCCCAGAGTTTCTAGTAACTCTTCAATTAAGTACCTCAAGTAAATACCTCCAGCCAGTTCCACCAGAAGAAGTAAGTTCAAGCTTCAAAAGCTCCCTATATTTATGTGATCTCCCAAAGGTTAACTCTACCTTCTGGAGGGAGAGGGATTCTGGGTTATCTCCCAGAGTGCTCTCTGGTCCTAAGAACTTCAAGGGAGGTGTGAATTTGGACTAAGCCCTACACACGTGAACTCCATTGAGTACTTAGAAACTTATGAGCTCTCTAAAGGTGTGAACACAAGCATTGTTTCCATCAGTTGTACTTAGTACCTAGTTCAAGTTCTGGCCCAAAATAACTCTTTCTAAGATTAAATCAACTCCAATGGCTAACACTTTGTAAAGATTCCAACACATACCCACTAAAATTATCCTAGAAAATGGTCAAAAGGAGAATTTTTTTTAAAGGACATATGTGGCGACCATGCTAGCACCCAGGATACCTCCACTTATTTTTTAGAGTAAGATTATTTAATTTCCAATAAGGTTTTTATTCTATCTTTCCTGGTCCCTTTTTTGAATTTAATTTTTATTCCATTGTGGTCTGAAAAGGAAGCCTGTACTATTTCTGCCTTTCAGCATTGATTGTGATGTTTTTATGCCTTAATATGTGGTCAATTTTTGTGTAGGTGGTGTGTACTGTTAAGAAAAAGGTATATTCCTTTCTGTCCTTCTTCAATTTTCTCCTGTCCTCTATCTTATTTAGTTTTTTTTTTTTTTTTTTTGTATTCTATTAACTTTTTTAGTTTTTTGTTTATTTTGTGGTGAGATTTGTCTGATTCTGAGAAGGGAAGGTTGATGTCCCCCACTGTTATAGTTTTGCTGTCTATTTCTTCCTGTAACTGGCTTAAAATCTTGTCTAGAAATTTGTCTGCACTAGTACTTTGTGCATAAATATTTAGAATCATTATCACATCATTGTTTATAATATTCTTTATCAAGATGTAATCTTTATCTCCTTTAAAAAAGTATTTTTACCGTTTCTTTATCTGAAATCAGAATTGCTACCCCTGCTTCTTTTACCTAAGCTGAAGCATAATAAATTCTGTTCTAGCCTATTACAATTACTCTGTGTGAATCTTTCTGTATCAAATATGTTTCTTGTAAACAACATATAGGATTCTGTTTTTTAATTCATTCTTCTATGTGTGTCCATTTTATGAGAGTTCATCCGATTTATATTAACAATTATGATGAGCACTTCTGTATTTCCTTCCATCCGGTTCTCTCCCTGTATATACTAGTGTTCTCTCTTTCCATCCTGTTGTTAATAATGTTTCCCATCACCCCACCCCATTCTCTTAGTAGTGTTTTTTAATCCACTTCATCTAATATCTTTCCTTCTATTAACCCTTACTCCTTTCTCTTACTTCCCCCTGCCTGGTGTTTCTGCCCTCTCTTCAATCCTGCATTTTTTCTTTCTTTCTTTTGTTTTCCTTCTACTTTTTTACAGGGTTAGATAAATTTCTATACTCAACTACATAATTAAATTATTCTCTCTTAGAGGCAAAACTGATGACATTAAGATCCAGACAATGTTCATCCCCTTTTCACTTTTCACATTTTCACATTTCACTTGATTATACTAGTTCTTTTGAGTCTCTTCATGTGAACTAATTGTCCCATTATGCCTCCTCATTCCTCTTTTTCCACTACAAACCTTTTTCTATGCCTTAATATGTATTTTCTTTGATGTCAACCCATCAGAGTCCATTCACAACCACATTTTGTCCTCATCTGAGTCTGTGTTTTAGTATGCTCTGACCCAGTAGCTTTGTATGGTCAAGGTTCTCTTCTGTTTCTTGCTCATTTTCTTTCCTTTTATTTTGGAATTTCTTTTTTTTTTTTTTTTACTTTTATGATTGAGGTATACTTCTGTGATAAATGGGGTGTATTCCAAACTTCTTGTGCAACTCTAAGCCTTGGATTTGAGCACGGGGCCTTTTTTTTTTTTTTTTTTTTGCAGGGGATAGTTTTGCCTGTTCTTTTCAGAAAACAGACTAATTTCCTAGAGTTTTTCTTCTAAGCTGGAATGAAAGTTACCCCACTGATTTGCTCTTTTACAAGCCAGGACTGAGGGTTTTAGTTACTGGTTTGCTGTGATTAAGATCCTCTCATTGGCTTTTCCAGAGCTTGTCTGAGCTGGGCTGAACACTCTTTTCACCTCAGTGAAATTGACCTTTCTTGAAGTTTTTCCATTCTATCTTGAACTGGACAATGGTTTCTTTCCATCACACTGTTCAGAGGCTAGGTTTCATGTGTTTTTAAAGAAACAATGGAAGGGCTTCAGCAGGTTCATGACTTTTCTTTACCATCTTGGCTTCATCCCTGAAGTCAAATATAAGCATTTTGAATCTTTCTATATGATATATTCAGCCACTTCATCTTCCACAATTATTTTTCAAAACATAGGATTGTTGAGCCTTTACTATCTTTATAATCCAGTTAAAAGAAAGGTAATAGAGTACAAAGCTAACAACAATGAATAATTGTTTTAAATAGTTATTTAAATAAAAGCTTTATAGAAACAGGTACCATTTTTGCAACATTTTAACTGCACAACTGTGGTGTTAGCTTAATATCTATGAGTAAACAGCTGTGAAGCAATTGCCCTTTTAAATGTAGTTATGGAACGATTGGGAAAAGAGCATCAAAAGCCGAATCTTTTCTGGTGTTAGTAATTTAATATCTGTGTCACTCACAGATGCTGGGGACAATTCAAATATGTCACTTATGTAATTAAAAGGCAAGAACCATACTTGACCATAAGGTGGGAGTCATTAATATTATTTTTAGTTCTTGAGTATAAGTACTTTCTTTTCAGAACTAGAAAACAAATTTAAAAAATACAAACTGGAGAAAAAGTGAAATGAGTGTGCCTCTAAGCACTATATATATAAAAAAAAAAGACAAGAGAAATTAAATGTTAATGATAAATGGAGTCTTATAAACATTGTTATAAGATTGTAGATTATAAATGGGAAAAAAAAACAACTTTTTATAAGATCTATCGACCTCTTTATTTTATATTTGCAGGGAAATCAATGAGAAGATATTTTAAGAATCTTGGCCAAGATCAGGCATATTAAGTTCTAATAGAGCTTTGCTGTCATTACCATATAATGTGTCATCTCCCTGAGCTTAATTTATATTTGATAAAGGAAAAAAGATAATAAGATGTTGTTTTCATAATAAAAAGAAAGAAGTAAAATCAAGTTTCAAGACAGTTGTTTGTCTTAATTTTCTTCTTTTGAGATATTTGTGTGGATACATAAACCAAAGAATTCAGAAAATTCTAATAATCAGGAAGATTTTTTTTTCAGAATGCTTAGCTTTTTTTTAGTCTACATTGTTGAAAAGACTGCTGAATACTGCTCCCCAGTCAAACTACAAGGGAAAGGAGAGATGCTAAAACTCAAACTGCTTTTTTGACAGTATGATTAGGAATGTTTACTAAAATTAGTGTTGCTTTAGATCAATATGAAAAAAAAATCAGTAATTGTCAAAATTGTAAATAGTACCTCACTAGATAATGAAAATTTAACA
This sequence comes from Sarcophilus harrisii, assembly GCF_902635505.1. Taxonomy (NCBI): domain Eukaryota; kingdom Metazoa; phylum Chordata; class Mammalia; order Dasyuromorphia; family Dasyuridae; genus Sarcophilus; species Sarcophilus harrisii. The sequence goes on along the minus strand of NC_045429.1, from coordinate 406,042,541 downwards.
AATAAGTCTTTGTTTTCCTTTCATGATAATTCAAAATATCATGCACTGAGGATAGCAATGGATACCAACCTGAAAAGTTTATCTGCCTCAAAAATAATAAAATTAAGAGCTTTGTAAAAAGTGTCATTTCAAAACTTTTGTGCCAAAGCATTTCATTTTTAGTTTTTCCATGTCATGAGATTATCTTTTTTCTAGTTAAACTGGATAGGAAAGGCAGAGGCAAAGTATGTACAATTATAGGCTTAATTCCTTTTCAGGGCCCCAGTTGTAGTATGATTATGTTTAGTTAAAGACAAATCTGATGAACATCCTGACAATCCAAAGCTCATTTATTTAGATTGCTTTGTTGTAGAAATTAGATTAGACAGTGGATCTTAAGTGAGAAATCACTTCTTTCCCATGAGATGCAAGTTTCGTGTTTTATTAAGAGTATTTTATTATTTAAATATTCTTATTTCATTTGATTATACTTGATCATTCAGCTACTGTGCAAATGTAAATGATGGAAATTATCCATATTAGCATTTTAAAGAAATTATCTGATAATAATTGTTTTGTTTTGTTTTAAATAAATTGAAGTGATTTAAAAAATAAAGTCTTATTTCTGACATTTTGTTTTCAATAATTTGAAGTGATTTAAATAAATAAATATTCTGACAATTCATAAGATAAAAGAGTGAACTTTTTGAGATGTTCTATTCCAAATTTATAATTTTATGTATTAGGTAACTGAATTTTATTGACTTAAAACAATTCATTTTATCTCTAAAATGCTTTGCTCATATGCATATCTTTATTTCAGTCAATAGTATCATTTTTTTCTTTCTCACCTAGTCTGTTTCAAATCTTACTTTAGAAGTTTACCAGCTAAAGAATCCTGGGCAAGTCAATTAACTTTTTGTAGATAATAGTATCTACAAAAAGAAGAGATTAATAATAATAATAACACATATTAAGATGACAGAATAGAAAAGCACCTTAGCTGGATTCTCCAAAATTCTCCTCCAAACATCTCTAATAAATATCTCAAATCAAATTATGGAGCCGCAGAATCAACATAAGGTTGGGTTTAACAATTTCCAGTTTTAAGGAAAAGTCAGTTTCTCCAGTTATTGGCAGGCTCCTGGGGGCAGTATAAACAGTGCTACATTTTGAGGATGATCCCACTGACTGTAGCAATAGCTTTGGAGTTTTTACCCAACAAACTAAAGATGTAAGGATGAGAGCTACATAATTTTTGGAAGGATACTCTATGGTCACAGTTCCATTTTCAAAAGGAATTATAGCATTTGTGAGAAAGATTAACAGGGACTCAGGTCATACTTCCATGGTGGAGAAAAAGCACTTGTGGTCACTCACAAGGAACTAGCAATTCTGGTTTCAATTTCAAGAGAGATTGGAGTACTTACTATTTTGGCTAACAGAAAACAAGGAACCTAGTCACAGTGAGAATAGTGGTTGTGGTTATTCACAGAGGAGTAAGAATACTGGTTTCAATCCCAAGAAAGAAGGGAATAGTAACAATTTGGATAGTCAGGGAACAAAGGACTCAGTTATAGTCCCAAAGTCAGTAGAAGGGCTAACATGGAGGGGTAAAGTAGAACAGATCTCCTTTTTTAAGTAAAGACCAGAGCACAGAATAAGAGAGTTGTAAACAAACCTTTCCTTATATCACACCACCTTGGAAACACTAAAAACCTAAAAACTCCCATGAATATCTTTGAAAATAATAGAAAGAAATGCCTTATTTAAAAAAAAATAATTATAACTTTTTATTGACAGAGCCCATGCCTGGGTAATTTTTTACAATATTATCCCTTGCACTCACTTCTGTTCTGACTTTTCCCCTCCCTCCCTCCACCCCTTACCTCTGATGGCAAGCAGTCCTATACATGTTAAATATGTCACAATATATCCTAGATACAATATGTGTGTGCAGAATCAAACAGTTCTCTTGTTGCACAGGAAGAATTGGATTCAGAAGGAAAAATAACCCGGGAAGAACCAAAATAATGCCTCATTTCTTAAATATATAGGGAACTGAATAAAATTTATAAACAAAAATAAAGAAAACAAAAACAAAGGCCATTCCTCAATTAATAAGTGATCAAAAGATATGATCTATGTCTAAATGACTATAAAGTTATTCATATCCTTTGACCTAATGATACCATTACTATGCCTGAATCCCAAAAGAGATTTTAAAAAAGGAATTGAACTTATATGTATATAAATATTTATAGGAGCTTCTTTTCTCAGGAGAATTGGAAACTAAGGGTATGGCCATCAATTGGGGAATTGTTGAACAAATTGTGATATATGATTATTATGGAATATTATTATTTTCTGTAAAAAATGAACAGAATTAAAAATCAGAATCCTACAATATCTTGTTTATAAGAAACACATTTAAAACAGTGATACATATAGATTAAAGTTAAAAGGCTGGAGTAGAATTTATTATATTTCAGCTGAAGTTAAAAAAAAAAAAGGCTTAGGATCTTAAAAAAGGCTTAGAAAAAATTAATTAGAAACTAAATGATCTGATCCTAAAGAATGAGTGGGTGAAACAACAAATCACAAACACAATACATAATTTCATCCAAGAAAATGACAATAATGAGACAATACAACAAAATTTATGGGATGCAATCTTAGGGGAGGTTTTATATCTCTAGATGCTTACTTGCTTAAAGAGGAAGGGAAGATCAATTTATCATGCAATTTAAAAAGCTAGAAAAAATAATAAATTAACACCCCCAAGTAAATGTCAAATTTGAAATTCTGAAAACAAAATGTGGGATTCATAAAATTGAAAATTAAAAAAAATATTGAACTTATAAACAAAACTAAGATCAGGTTTTATTTAAAAAACCAGTAAAATAGATAAATCTTTAGTTAATTTGATTAGAAAAATAAAAGAAGAAAATCAAATTATTAGTATCAAAAATGAAAAGGTTAAACTCTCCACCAGTGAAGAGGAAATTAGAGCAATAATTATTAGGAGCTATTCTGCCTAACTGTATACTAATAAAAAAGGTAATCTAAATGAAATGGAGAAATATTTACAAAAAAATACAAATTGCCCATATTACAAGGGGAGGAAATAAATTACTTGCATAGTCATATTTTAGAAAAATAAATTAATCAACTCCCTAAGAAAAGATTTCTCTAGGGTCAGATGAATTTACATGTGAATTCTACCAAACATTTTAAGAAAAAGTAATTCTTGTAGTATGCAAACTATTTGGGAAAAGAGGAAAAGGAGTCCTACCAAATTAATTTTGTGGCACCATATATGGTGCTGATATTGAAACCATGTGGGATCAAAGCAGAGAAAGAAAAGCAAGGTGGAAAGAGAGAGTGAAATTACATACAAGGGAGAAATGGAACATAAATGCGTAGCTTGTAATCAAAACTTTGAATTTTGAAAGGTATGAACTCTAATGAATAGCAGATTGGATTGAAAAAAAGAATCTTGCAATATTTTGTTTAAAAGAAACATATTTTGAAACAGTGAAATTTACAGAGTAAAGTTAAAAGGCTGGAGAAGAATTTATTATGCTTCAGCTGAAGCAAAAAAAAGCATTTGTACCAATTCTGATCTCAAATAGAGCAAAAATAAAATAAATTTAATTTAAAAAGATTAGTAAGGAAGTTACATTTTGGTAAAGATTACAATAAACAATGGAGTAGTATTGATGCAAAATGTACATGCAACAAGCAATAGAGTATCCTAATTATTAAATATTATACCAATAAAAGGAAAAAAATAGAGAGCAAAATTATATTAGTTGAGAACCTCAACCTCCCCTCTCAAAATTAGATAAATCTAATACAAAAAATGCAAGAAACTAGAGAAAGTGATAGAATCCTAGAAAACTTAGATATGTTAGCTCTCTTGAGAAAACTGAATGGGGTACAAAATGGAATACATTTCTTTCTCACCATATCAAATATATGAAAGAAATAGTCACTTCCTCAGTTAATATTTTATGGCACCTACACAAAAACTAACAAGCCTTTAGGGTATAAAAACCTCACACTGAAATGCAGAAAAGCAGAGATGGCAAATGATACCTTTTCAGACCACAATGCAATAAAAATTATGCTTAATATAAAGCCATGGAAAAATAGACTAAAAACAAATTGAAAATTAAATAATCTCAAGCTTCTGGAATAAGAACTATTTCACAAAATTGCTGGGAAAACTGGAAAATAGTATGTCAAAAACTTGGCATAGACCTACTTCTAATAATTCCTAGCAAAATAAGGTCAAAAGGGAGTACATGGTTTGAGTGGAAAGGATGATACCATAAGTAAATTAGAAGATCAGGGAATTATATAATTATATAATATATATATATATATATATATATATATATATATATATATACCTATAAGATCTTTAGAGAAGGGAAGACTTTATGAACAAAGAAGAACTAGACAACATTACAAAATGCAAAATGGACAACTTTGATTACATTAAATTAAAAAAAATTTTGCACAAACAAAAGCAACACAAAAAAATTAAAAAGAAAGTACAAAGCTGGGTAAAACAATTTTATAGCCAATGTTTCTGATAAAAGTGTCATTTATAAATTATATAATGAAATTTGTCAAATTTATAACAATAAAAATTATTACCCAATTCATCAAAGGATACAAACAGATAATGTTAAGATGATGAAATAAAAGTCCTCTATAGTCATAAGAAAATGATGCTCTACAATAATTAATTCTCTATTGATTGGAGAAATGCAAATTAAAACAACCATGAGGTACCATCTCACACCTCTCAGATTGAGTAAAATGACAAGAAAGAATAATGGAGGGAATGTGGGATAAAAAATGGAGGGGATGTAGGAAAACTGGGACACTATTGCATTTTTAGTGGAATTGTGAAATGATCCAACCATTCTATAGAACAATTTGGAACTATGTTCAAAGAGCTATAAAATTGTATACAGTTTCATCCAGTAGTTCTATTATGAGGTCTGTATCCCAAGGAAATCATAAAAGAGGGAAGAGAACCCACATGTGCAACATGTTTGTGGCAGCTCTCTTTTGTGGTAGCAAAGTATTGGAAAGTTAATAAATGCTCATTAATTGAGAAATGGCTGAATAAGTTATAGTTTATGAAGGTAATGGAAAATTATTGTTCTATACAAATGATGAATAAGCTGATTTTAGAAAAAAACTGAAAGAAATGACTATTTCTTTCATATATTTCATATATTTGATATATTCAGATGCAATTGGTTTTTCTGGTAAGATATTTTATTTAAAGAGAAGAACAGTTTTTCTGAAACATCATTTACTCCTGAGTTTCTTTTGCAAAGTTCTATATTGATTGTATATTGAAGTTATTCATAAACGCTTCAAGCTTTAAAAGAATGAAATATAATGAAAACATAATGAAACAAAATGTTAGCCACAGGCTTACAGAATGACTCACCTATGTATATACACATTTAAACAAACTAACTAAAAAACAAAGAACATGGATGCTAATAATTCAGAGGAGAATATACCTCTTTCTTCTTGACAACTTATACAACTTTCTTCCTAAGCACATATTTCTTGAATGTAATGGGTAAAGGGACAATGAACTGAGACCAAAATTGAACAGGAAACATTGGAGGCTGCACTAGTATGGGAGAAAAAGTTGTTTCATTAACCTAAATCTTCAATCTGATGTAAAAATTCATCGTTTTAAAAAGTTTTTCCTTTAAGTGATGTTATATAATTAGTTGTTATGATAGACTAAAGTCATCATTCATTACTATAAATTTCTTAATGACTGAAAGTTACAAAACTCATTTTATTTTATTTTTAATAAAACTTTTTTATTTTCAAAACATATGCATGGATAATTTGATAACAATTGCAATTTTCTTCTCTAAAATATATTGTTCTCTGTGAACAGGTTCCTTGGGGTACTTCTGGAGCCAGCCTTCCTTTCAGTTCAGAGTAATAATCACCTCAAATTCAGCCAGGAGTTAAAATCCAGTCCTTAATTGTCTCCTTCAAAATAGCCCAGTTAGTTTTATTAGAAACCTATCTCTTTTCTTGGTTCCAAGAGCCCTTGCCACTAGTCCTTTGTTTCTTCCAGCTTCAGCCTCTAGCTCTCTCTGAATCCAAAGCCTCCAGCCAGCACAAAGGTGGAATATGGAATGAATTGACTCTGCCTCCAAGAGAGAGTGGTCTTGTGGGCTTCTGACTTGTAAATCTCCTGGAAGTCTCCAGGGGCTTGTGGGAGCTCCTCCTTATATATGCTCTCTTAAAGGTGTGAACTCTAATGTGTGAACTAATGTGTTAACTGTCTTAAAGGTGTGATATCTAAAAGTGTAAACTAAGTACATAAGCATTGTCTTTATCAATTCCAGTGACTTAGCACCTTGTTTCAAGTTCTGGCCCATAACAAACATTGACCCTTGTATAGTCTGATGTTTCAGATTTACTCCTCCTTCCCCTGACCTGCTCCCCAGCATGGCAAGCAATTCAATATATGTTAAACATGTTAAAATATTTGTTAAATCCAATATGTATAAACATAGTTATACAATTCTCTTGCTGCACAAGAGAAATCAGATTTTTAAAAAAGAGAGTAAATGAGTAAGAAAACAAAATGCAAGCGAACAACAACAAAAAGAATGAGAATGTTATGTTGTGATCTACATTCAGTTCCTCTCTCTGAGTTTAGTGTAAAGTCCAGGATAGCTCCCTGGAGGCCTCAGGATCAGCCAGAGTTAGGATAAGCTAAAGTCCTTGGTCTTCAGGGGGAGAAGTGAAGGAGACAGATAAACTGCCACAAGCTCACCACCAACCTCCCTTCTCCTGGTCCTGCTACAAAGTGAAGTCCTCTCACCTCTCTTACCCCACCCTTAAAACCTACCTAAAATTATCTGTATACACAAATATCAAGCCAGCACAGAACAATGAGAAGGGCCATTTTTCCAAACATATGCTAATAGAATCATTGTCCAATAGGTAATTAACCTTAAGTGCTCAGTTGTCTGATTCAAACACACCTTTTAAGAGTTTCAGCCCTTTACAATTTAGATGGCTCTTTTCATCACAAGAGCATTGGAACTGGAATCAATCATCTCATTGTTGGAAAGAGTCACATTCATCAGAATTGATTTTTGTATAATATTGATGTTGCCGTGTACAATGATCTCCTGGTTTTGTTCATTTCACTTAGCATCAGTTCATGTAAGTTTCTCCAGGCCTTTCTAAAATCATCTTCCTGATCATTTTTTATAGAACATTAATATTCCATAACATTTATATACCATAACTTATTCAGCCATTCTGCAACTAATGGCCATCTGTTAAGGTTCCAGTTTCTTGCCACTATGAAAAGGACTGCCACAAACATTTTTGCACATGTGGATTCCTTTCCTTCCTTTAACATCTCTTTGCAACCATCTCATTTTAAAGAAGGGAAAAAAAAGATTCAGTAAATTTGTGACTTCCTCCAAATTTATAAAGGAAAAAATTGGAAGAATAGGCTTATATCATAGAGTTTAGCTTAAATCTATTCTAAATTTAATGCTCTTTCTAACATACTATTATGTGTATTTGTATGTGTACGTGTGGATTTCTTTGTGCGTGTATAACACTATATCTAAGGTATGCTGTATTTTGCTAGATATTAAGGATAGAAAGTCAAAAATACTATTTGCTGTCTTCAAGAAAGTTGTATTTTATGACAAGTGATCACTATAAGCATATACAAAGCAAGTATGTATCAAATATGTAAAAATAAATACATGGCAAGTTTGAGAGGTATTGGTAACTTTAGAGATCAGAAAGCATTTCATATAAGAGATGGCTTTTCAGCTGAGCTTTTAAGGAAGTTGTAAGTTCTAAAAGAAGACTATGAGGAGGAAGGATTTTCAATTGACTGTAGAAATGTATAGATATTTTTGATAGAATATAATGTCTGAAGAATTACATGAATTTCAGATTGACTAGGCCATAGAATGTGGTATTTGGCATTATATATAATAATACTGGAAAGGTAGGTTGTGAAGGGTTTTATAGGCCCACTGAAAAGATGATATTTCATCCTTGGGTACCAGGGAACCAGTGGTGTTTATTTAATAGGGGTTTCACCTATGTTTATTCACATCTATCTTTAAGGATACATATGGAACTATATGTATGTGTGTGTGTGTGAGTGTGTGTGTGTGTGTGCGTGTGTGCATATGTGTCTATCATGCTTTGGTGATTTGTAACTGAAGTTTAACTAAGAAACTAGAGTATAATGTAGTAGACTTGGTAGTCATTTCCATAGAAATAATTATTAAATCCAAAGAAATAGATGAAGTGCAGGTAGAGAAAAGATTAATATTCCTCTAAGGAGATGCTCGCTGAGGATCTTCCCCTCAGCGAGCATCTCCTTAGAGGAATATTAATCTTCCACATGTAGGGGGACAGGATAGAACTGGAGATATTACAACAAAGACTGAAAAGGAACATTCGGCTGTGGTGATCTCTTCTTTAAAATAATAATAATAGTTCTCTCTGGGAGAAAGCAGGTTTCTCTGGAGGCAGCCTTAGTCTCAGTTACAAGTAAATAATCACCCAAAATCGCAGCCAGCTGGTAAAAGTTCGGATCTTTTATTGTGTCCTTCAATATAGCCCGGTTAGCTCAGAGGCCTATCTCTCTGCTTAGTTTTAAGAGCTCTTGCAGCTCTGTCCTTGGCTTCTGCCTCTGCTTTCTTCAGCCTCCAGCCAGCACCAAGTTGGAAGATGCAATGAATCTCTCTTGCCTTGAAGATAGGGCTTGTGGGCTTCCTCCCAGAGTGCTCCTCTCTGACCCCTGGGAATGTTCCCAAGTAACTCCTTCAAGCTCTAAGAGCTTCCTCTCTATATATATGATCTCCCAAAGGTTAACTCCTCCTTCTGGAGAGAATGGGATTCTGGGTTATCTCCCAGAGTGCTCTCTGGCCCTAAGAACTTCAAGAGAGGTGTGAACACAAGCATTATTGTCTATCAGTTGTACTTAGCACCTTATTTCAAGTTCTGGCCCAAAACATCTCATTCCAAGCTCAAATCAATCATTGAACCATGCCAAATTAGATAATTATTGTGTCTATCAACTCTAATGGCTTAACAGTTTGTAAAGATTCCAACATTCGACTAAGCCTACTGAGTGTAATGTTACAAAACCCTCCAAAAAATTTTTTTGAGACCCGTCTGGTGTTAGACAAAGTTAAAGTCTATAAAGATGCCAAGAAAGATTCAGATTGAGAAGAGATCATTGAGCTTGACAATTAAAAAGAACATAACTATTTAGGATTTTAATTTTAGTTAATATATTTTTTCAGATCAGTGATATAGGTAGTAAACTATAATGTAATTATTTCAGAATAGGAGAAATTCCAAGGAACAAAAATTGAGAAGCACCAAAGTATTAATGGAGGGATACATAGTAAATGACATAAATGAGCTGCAACATTATTCAAATAAAGAATAACAGAGAAAAACATAAAATTATTTAAAAAAAGAAAAGATAAGATAAATATATAAACAGGAAAAAGGCTATAAAGCTTATATACCAAGATTGAGAAATAATTAATGATCCATTAGAAGCTATAAAATATCTAGAGAATGAGTGGAAAGCCCTGACCATATTGAATAGATCTTCTCTGTTAGAGGTACAGGATTACAAATGTGTAAGTTACACAGGACATAAATACAAGGAAAAGACTTCTTGGAATACAACTACAAAACTGCAACATTTTCTTCTCCCTCATTTCCCTTCTTTTAGGGGAAACAAAGGTGTACATAGGTATAAGAATGATTATTTCATTAAGAGAGTGAAATTTTATAAGGGAAATCAATCTACCAATGCAAATTGGCAGCCTCTCTTTAATTTTCAATATTAGAGAACAGCTTAGAATACCAAAAAAAAAAAAAAAAAAATAGATCACTAATGTGGAAATGTCAAATATGATTGTGTGTGTGTGTGTGTGTGTGTGTGAGATTGATTGCATCTTGGTGACTGGGAAGGAGAGGAAAAGAAGGATAAAATAATGGAAATCAAAATATTATTATAGCGAATATTTAAAACTAGTACATAAATTAAAATGAGTGATGTTTTTCATTCACCAGGGTCTTTCTGCTATTTTATGTTTAAAGAAGGATTTAACCACAGGCCTTTGTAGGTTCAAAACCAGCTTTCTATCCATCATATCATGTGTTGACTATATCAATACACTACAAAAATGAAATCATAGATTTTTTCAGCATTTGAATAACATTTTCCCCAAAAAAACTAAATTAAAACACCACCGAAGTTAATATGTACACACATGTTGTTTATTCTATTAAACCTTAAAATAGTCTTCACTAAACTTTTGCTTTTGTTTCTGTTATTCCTTTGAAATAGTATTTAATTTTTAGTTTGCCATTTTAAAGATTATTTAAGCAATATGGTAGCTTATATTCAAAAGCTAGGATAAAATAATTTAAAATAATTAATTTTATTACGCTATATTTCATCAATTAAATATCAAATTTTTTATCAAATGTTCTTGATAAAGAATTTTCCTTTGTAAAAAAAAAGTTACTGAAGGCAATGCTCTTTCCTATTCAATGACAAATTTTTATACAGTAAAAAAAAGTATCTTTAGGAATTATTATAGGAGAAATAGATTGACAAGAAATAGATTTTAGTACACTGTTAATTATTAATTGAGAAAATTGAAAATATACATAACAACATCTGAAAGTGTAGGAGATTTGCTTTCTGACTTTTTTTTTTATTTCCTAAATTCCTGTAGCTCACAGCAATCTGTTTTCACAAATTAGGCAGTTCGTCATATTGTATTGTCATTGATAGGTAAGCACAGTAATTACCTTTAAGCATCTACAAGTTTCAGAAGCAAATCATTACTGCTAAGAAATTTTATTTTTACTACTTTTCCCACTCCTTTGAAATGAGGTTAAAATTAGAAACATAAACCTTACAAAAGCTCAAATTACTACAAATATGGAGTGCCTGTCCATATATTTATTCCAATAAACCACCCTTCATATCATCTATTGATAGTGGTTTCTTATAGAAAGTGATCTACTTTAGAAAAACACCTCTTTGTCAAATAGGAATTTGCTCAAAAATATTCCTGTAACTTGAAAAATTACCTGAAAAGATGGACCAGGAAACTAAAACAAATTACTTTCAACTTTTGCCAGTTAAAAAATCCCAGTGTCCAGAGTTAAAGAAGAGGTGCTTCTAATATTTTCTATACTTTAAGGGTTATGTTTTATATGAGGTGATACATTTTAGGAGCAATATTAAATGATTAGTGGGAATCAGTATAGAGTAATATCATCATTCATTAAGACATCCCTTCTATAAATATATGTCTTAAGATGGCTTAAAATCAAAATATAAAATGTTAAGCTTAAGGGAAATGTGAAGTGATTATTCCAGAGAAGAAAACACATATTGCTTATGGGTACATGGTAGCAGTTATCATATTGTTGAAAGACTAACATGGTACATTGAACATAGGCTCAATAGACTGAATTTAGGATTCAATAGATCAAAATAAAATATAGTTAGTAATCATAACTCTGGATGTGAATAAGATGAATTCTCATATAAAATGGAAGCATACAACAGAGTGAATTAAAAGCCAGAATCCAATATTTTGTTTACAAAAAACACATCTGAAGCAAGAGATACAAACAGAATAAAGATAAAAAGGTGGAGCAGAATATATTATGTTTAGCAAAATTAAAAAAAAGAACAGCAAACAACAACAACAAAAAGCACAGCTAGCAATCCTGTTCTCAGTCATAGCCAAAGCAAAAAAGAAATCTAATTAAAAGAGATAAGGAAGGAAATTATATCTTTTAAAAAAGCACAATAGACAATGAAATATTATTATTATTATTTATATATTTTTATTATTTTATTTATTATTATCATATGTTTATTTATTAATTATATTATTAATATATTTATTATTAATTATGTCATGTATTATATTTAATTAGATAATTACTAATTTAATTATTGTTTAATTATATTAATTTAATAATTATTTAATTATATTATTAATTAAATATATTCATTATTAATAATCGTATTATTAATATATTTATTATTAATATTATATATTTATTATTATTCAAATAATAATAAATATTATTATTTATTATTTTATATTTTATATTATTATTTATATATTTTTAAATTTTTAGTTATTTTTAATACATTTTACTTTATGAATTATGTTAGGAGACAAAAATTCAAAGCAAAAGGGAAAAAATGAGGGAAAAGGGAAAAAAACAGAAAAAAGAAGTGAACATGTGTTGATTTACATTCAGTCTTCTTACTTTTTTATTGAATGCAGATGGCATTTTCAAATTTTGTCCATCTCCTCTATTGAGAAGACAAGCAACTTGGCATAGATTATAGACAGCATCTTTCATCATAAGTCCTTCCAGGATTTTCTTAAATCACTTATTGCTGAAAATAATTAATGTTTATCATTAATAGTCAATATTGATAATAAAATATTGGTGTTACTGTGTATAAGGTTCTCCTGGGTCTGCTAATTTCATTTTGCATCAGATCTTATTAGCCTTTTTAGTTTTTTTCTGAGAACAACCTGATCATCATTTGTTATAGCAATGAAATACAATACAATACGATAGTATGTCACAAAATCATATACAACTAGTTGCCATTTCCCAATTTTTGTACATCCCCTCAATTTCAAACTCTTTGTCACCTCTAAAAGAGCTTACACATATGTACATACATACATACATACATAGACACATGAAAATGCATGCACACATTTTATATACAGGTACTTTTCCATTAAAAAAAAAAAAACTCTTTGAGATAAAGGTCTAATACTAGTATTGGGCAAGTGTTTTCTTCAATACTTTTTTGTGATTTCTTTATTAAGCTATTGACTTTTTTTTTCATGGTTTACCTTTATCACTCTCATTTTTTCCCCCAATTTTTGCTCTGTTTCTTTTACTTGATTTTTAAAATTATTTTAATGTTTTTCCATGAGTTGGAACTAATTCATATTTTTCTTTGAGGCTTTGAATGTAAGAGTTTTGACTTTGTTGTCTTCTTCTGACTGTATCTTTTGATATTCCCTATCACCATAGTAACTTTTTATAGTCAGGATCTTTTGTTTGCTGTTTACTCATTTTCCAGCTGATTTATTGAATTTTAACTTCATACTATAAAGTTCGGATCTGATTTCTTGGTGCAGAAGACATAATCCAAGATTCAGGTTTTTTCAGAGTTTTCAGCTATTTTCAGAAATAATTTTCGGAACCTGTATGTCAGGTTTTGATTCTTCCAAGGGGGTATGAGCTAAAGAAACATATATTTACTATTCTTCTAGACAGTGCATTGATCTGTGAGTCACAACTAGCACCTCTTTCCATGCTGTAAGTGTTACTAGGGGCCACTCACCCCTAAACCTGCAACCTCAAGTGCTTTTCTCTATTCTGGGACTGAGACCCAGGACTTCAACACAGTACCAAATATGGGCAATACAATAGAGTTCTATCCCCTGTGCCTGCAAAGTGACCCCTATAATTTACTAACCAGTTGTTTGATTCCCTTACTGTCTGTGGACTAAGAGGTTCAGAAACTTTCACTGTGGCCACTGATTCAGTTGTTTTGCTGGGGTCACATCTCAGTGGACTGCACTCCATTCCCAACCTGGTGCATGGAGCCTTTCTTGCTAAACTTCTAAGTTGTCTTGGGGTGAAATGATGTTTCAGTCCATTCTTTTGTGGATTCTGCTACTCTAGCATTTATTTTGACCTATTATTTAAATGTAGTTAGAAGGCTTAAGGAAGAATCCAGATGAATCCTTTACTTTTCTCTGCCATCTTAGCTCTATTGAGGTACATAAAATATGAACTCATCTTTGTGCAGAAGTAAACACCTACTAAATAACTTTGGTTCTTAGTAGAAGGACACATAACTAGTAATGAATAACTTGACTTGACCAGGGACATTAGACGTGGCTGCAGATCTGCTGAGATGTTTGCTTACAATTTGCTTGAAATTCTCCTGAAAAGGATTAACACAAGAACAGAATTTGTTGGATTCTCTTGTTCCCCCATTTTTCTTTGTTTCCAGGTTGTTTTGAGAATAGGATGAAATGATATGAGTAATGAACCTTGCAAATCCTAAAGCACTGTGTAAATAGTAGCTATTATTTATAATATTATTAATAAATACCAGGCACTGGTCTAAATTCTGGAGATACAAACATCAAAACCATAAACAATTTTTACTCACAAAGAAGTTACATGTTAACCTAGAAATATATATATATATATATACATATATATGCACATATATAAAAATACTTAAAGGTTAATAAATTCAAATATATACAAAAGTGATTTAATACAAATTGTTACAAGGAAAGAGCACTAGTAGCTATAGGGTTCACAAAAAAGTTTCAAGCAGTAGATATTGCTTGAAGTGAATTTCAAAACAAGGGAAGTATCTATGAAATGGAGATCAAGAGGGAAATACATTTCAGGAATATAGTTTTGCCAGCTCAAAGGCACGGAGATTGAAGAGAGAATAAGGATCAGACAGAACAACACATGGCTAGATCACAAAGTAAAAAAGGAGTACTCTGTATAATGCAGTTAGAAAAATGGACTGCCAGGTGGTTTTGAAGGGTTTACAAACTTAACCATGGAACTTTGATTTTATTCTACAGGAAATAGTTTTAGAATAGAATGGATGGCATGGGAGAATGACATAATCAGAACTGGCTGAAGGAAAAGAACTTTAGCATCAACAGAAAAGTTTGGATTGCAGTAGTCAAATGATTGAGAAAAAAAGGCCAATTAATGTATGTAGGAAAAAGAGAGGCAAGATGTAATGAAGTTCTGAACTATGGTGACAGGTGTGTGTGTGTGTGTGTGTGTGTGTGTGTGTGTGTGTGTAGTGAAAAGGTCACATATGAGAGCTGTCATGAAGGGGAAAAATAACAAATTTCAGAAATTGATTAAATGGGGAGAGTTAAGAAAGAATGAGCAGTGAAATATAATGCAAAAAACTATTATTTTTCAACTCATTATTCAACTCATAATATTCAGAAATCATTGCATTTCCTGGAATTTATTTTATTTTATTAAAGCTGTTTGTTTTCGAAATATATGCATGGATAATATTTTAACGTTGACACTAGAAAAACCTTGTGTTCCAAATTTTTCCCCTTTCAAGCCACATTCATTTGCATTTTTCATTAATTCCCTTAAATTCTTGACCTTTTATTCTTCCAGATGAACATTGTTATTATTTTTTCATGCTCTGTAAAATAATTTCTTAGGAGTCTGAATAGCATAGCACTGAATAATTAGATTAATTTAGTTAGTATACTCATTTTTTTTTATATTCATTCAACCTACCAATGAGCACTTGATATGATTCCAATTGAGATTTGACTTTATTCGTATGGAAAGTGCTTGGTAATTGTTCATATAATTCATGATTTTTGCCTTGACAAATATTTTATATTGTGTAGGTATTTTAAATGGAATTTCCCTTTGTATCTCTTGCTGGTGGACTTTCTTGACAATATATAAAAATATTGATGATTTCTGTTGTATCCTGAAACTTTGCTAAAGCTGTGAATTATTTTTGGTAGTTGGTTAGTAGATTCTCTAGGGGATCTCTAAGAATACCACTATATACCTACTCCAAATACTTTTATCTCTTTTTCTTCTTTTATTGTGAAAGCTAACATCATCTTTTTATTTTCAAAACATATGCACGAATAATTTTTTAACATTGACTCTTGCATAGCCTTTTGTTGCAGATTTTCTCTTCCTTCTCCATCCCTCCCCTAGATGGCAAGCAATCCAATATATGTTGTACTTAAAATATATATTAAATCCAATATATATAAACATATTTACACAATTCTCTTGCTGCACACACACACACACACACACACACACACACACACAAATCAGATCAAAAAGGAAAGAAAATGAGTAAGAAAACAAAATGCAAGCAAACAACATCAAAAAGCGAGAATGTTAAGTTGTGATCCACTCCTCTCTCTGGGTGTAGATTGCTCTCTTCATCACAAGATCATTGGAACTGGCCTGAATCATCTCATTGTTGGAAAGAGTCACATTCATCAGAATTGATTGTTGCATAATACTGATATTGCTGTGTAGAATGATCTCCTAGTTCTACTCATTTCATTTCACATAAATTCATGTAAGTCTCCTCCTGATCATTTTTATAGAACAATAATATTCCATAACATTCATATACCATAACTTATTCAGCCATTCTCCAATTGATGGGAATCCACTCAGTTTCCAGTTTCTTGCCTCTACAAAAAGGGATGCCACAAACATTTTTGCACATATGGGTCCCTTTTTCCTTCTTTAAGATCTCTTTGGGATACAAGCCTAGTAGAAACACTCTTGGATCAAAGGTTATGTATGCACAGTTGATAACTTTTTGAGCATAGTTCCAAATTGCTGTCCAAAATAGCTAGATCCATTCACAGTTTCACTAACAATGTATAAATACCCTAGTTTTCCCACATCCCTTCTAACTTTCATCATTTTTTTTTCTTTTATCTTAGCCAATCTGAGAGGTGTGTAGTGGTGTTTCAGAGTTGTATTGATTGGCATTTCTCTCATCAATAATGATTTAGAGCATCTTTTCATATGATTAGAAATGGTTTCAATTTCTTCATCTGAAAATTGTCTGTTCATATCCTTTGTTTATCAATTGGAGAATAGGTTGAATTCTTATAAATTTGAGTCAATTCTCTATGTATTTTAGAAATGTGGCCTTTATCAGAATCCTTAAATATGAATATATTTCCCAATTTATTGCTTTCCTTCTGATCTTGTCTGAATTACTTATGCTCGTACAAAAAGGTTTTTTTTTTTTAATTTAATATAATCAAAATGATCTATTTGGTGTTAAATTATGAGTTTCAATTGTTCTTTGGACACAAATTCCTTCCTTCTCCTCAGATCTGAGAGAACTACCCTATGTTCTAATCTGCAAAGCTAACATTTCTAATATAATACAGAATAACAATGGTGATAGAGGACAACTTTATTTCACTCCTGATCTTAATGGGAATGGTTATAGTTTGTCCCCATTATATATAATGCTTAGAGATGGCATTAAAGAGATGCTATCAATCATTTTAAGAAAACTCCATTTATTCCTATGCTCGCTAGTGTTTTTAATAGAAATGGGTGTTGGATTTTTTCAAATGGCTTTTTCTGATCTATTGAGATAATCATATGATTTTTGTTAATTTGGTTATTGATATACCTAATTATGCCAATAGTTTTCCTAATGTTGAGCCAGCTCTTCATTACTTGTATAAATCTTACTTGCTAATGGTGTATTATCCCGGGGATGATTTGCTGCAATTGTTTGCTAATATTTTATTTAATATTTTTGAATTAATATTTATTAGGGAAATTGGTCTGTAACATTCTTTCTCTGTTTTGACCCTACCTGGTTTAGGTATCAACACCATATCTGTGTCATAAAAGGAATTTGGGAAGACTTCTGCTTTCCCTATTTCTTTCAGATACTTTGCATAGTATTGCATAGTTATTATTAATTAATTTATTTTTATTAATTATTTCATAATTAGCAGCATTCACATGTAAATCCATCTGGCCCTGGAGATTTTTTCATAGGTATTAAATAGGTTGTTGTATTTCTTTTTCTAAAATGTAATTATTTTAGTAATTTATTTCCTATTCTGTTAATTTGGACTATATATATATATATTTCTCCATTTGACTTAGATTATTAGATTTATTGAAATATAGTTGGGCAAAATAACTTCTAATTATTGCTCTGATTTCCCCTTTGTTCAGCCTTTTCTTTTTTGATACTTGCAATTTGATTTCCTTATTTGTCTTTTTTTAATCAATTAAATAAAAATTTATCTATTTTGTTTTTTTTTTTCCACAAAACCAGCTCTTAGTTTTGTTTATTAGTTCATTTTTTTTTTTTACTTTCAGTTTTATTACTCATGTTTTTTTTAATTTTCAGAATTTCAAATTTGGTATTTCA
Organism: Sarcophilus harrisii; assembly: GCF_902635505.1. Taxonomy (NCBI): domain Eukaryota; kingdom Metazoa; phylum Chordata; class Mammalia; order Dasyuromorphia; family Dasyuridae; genus Sarcophilus; species Sarcophilus harrisii. Next base: position 406,024,438 of record NC_045429.1, on the reverse strand, counting down.
TTTGGGGGTTTTAATTTGTAGGGTTTGTTTGTTTGTTTGTTTGTTGTTGTTGTTGTTGTTTTCAGCTTTTTTAGTTGCAAGACCAATTTATTGAGTTTCTCTTTTCCCATTATATGCCAGTAAGGATCTGGAGATATAAAACTTCTAAGAATTGCTTTGATTGCACCTCATAGATTTTTGTATGTTGTCTCATTATTTTCATTCTCTTGGATGAAATTATCGATTGTGTCTATGATTTGTTTTGTATACTCATTCTTTAGGATTGAATTAATTAGTTTCCAAACAATTTTTTGTCTATTTTCCCCTGGCTTTTTATTGCATGTAAATTTTATTGCATTATGATCTGAAAAAGATGCATTTACTATTTCTGTGTTTCTGCATTTGATTTTGAGAGTTTTATGTCCGAATACATAGTTGATTTTTGTATAATTTCCATGTATTGCTAAAAAAAAAAAAAAAAAAGGAATATTACTTTCTGCCTGCATTACATTAGCCAAGTGAGAGGTGTGAGATGTTACTGCAGAGCTGTTTTAGTTTGCATTTATCTAATCAATAGTGATTTAGAGTATTTTTTCTTGATTATAGATTGTCTTAATTTAATCATCTGAAAATTGTTCATATTCTTTGCCTCTTATCAATTAAAGAATGGCTTGTATTCTTATAAATGTGAGCCAATTCTCTGTATAATTTAGAAATGAGGCCTTTATCAGAACCTTTGGGTGTAAAAATTTTTTTTTCTCCAGTTTTATTTCCCTTCTAACATTGACTGCCTTTATTTTGCTTGTAAAAACTTTAAAAGTTAATATAATCAAAATTATCCATTTGGCATTTTATGGTGTTCTCAGTTATTTGGCCATCAATTCTTTCTTTCTCCACATATCTTATAGAACACTGGATCTTACAGATATTGTGCAGCAGTGACATCTTAACAGTTTCAGGTCTGAAAAGATTGCTTGAGGTCAGGTTCCTAGAAGGATCTCTAAAAACAGCTAGGGAGAGTGCACCCTTTACCATAGAAATAGAGACTTACTTTAAAAAACAGAGAAAAAAATAGACAAAAGAGCAGACAACAACAAAAAAAGTTTCTGGTCAGTGAAAGCAATTATGGTGACAAGGAAAATCAAAGCACACACTCAAAATATAATAATAAAGTCAAAGCTCCTATATCCAAAGACTCCAAGAAAAATATGGATTTGGCTCTAGCCACAGAAGAGCTCAAAAGAATTTTGAAAATCAAATAAGAAAGACAGATGAAAAATTAAGAAAAGAATTGATAGTGACACAAAAGAAAATACAAAAAACTAATGAGGAGAATGCCTTAAATAGCAAAATTGTCCAATTGGCAAAGGGTATATGAAAGCACACTGAAAAAAAATCATTAACAAAATTAGAATTGAACAAATGGGAGCCAATGTCTTTATGAGAAATCAAGAGACAATAAAACAAAATGAAACAAATGAAAAAAAGAAGAAAAAATGTGGAATATCTTATTGGAAAACAACTGACTTCAAAAATAGATCCAGGAGAGATAATTTTAAAATTATTGGTCTACCTGAAAGTCATGACTTTAAAAAGAGTATGGACATCATTTTTTGAGAAATTATCAAGGAAAACTGTCCTGATATTCCAGAGCTAGAGAAAAAAAATAGAAATTGAAAGAATCCACTGATAACCTCTTGAAAGAGATTTCAAAATGAAAATATCCAGGAATATTATAGCCAAATTCCAGAACTCCCAGATGAAGGAAAACATATTGCAAGCATCCAAAAAGAATGAAAAAAAATCAAGTATAGTGAAGCCACAGTCAGATTAACTCAAAATTTAACATCTTCTATATTAAAGTAGTAGGGCTTGGAAAATATTTCAGATAGTGGTGGAGCCAGAATTACAACCAAGATTTACCTACCCAGCAAAACTGAGTATAATTCTTCAGAGGGAAATACAGTCATTCGTTGAAAAAGAGGATATTCAAGTATTCATGATGAAAAGACCAGATCTGAATGGAAAATAAGATTTTCAAATATAGGACTCTAGAGAAGCATAAGGATGTAATCAGGAAAGTCTGATCATAAAGGGACTTAATAAGGTTAACCTGCTTACATTCCTGTATGGGAAGATGATACTTGCCACTTATTAGAATATTTTTGTTATTATGGCAGTTAGAAGGAGTATATATAGACAGAGGACATTTATGTGATTTCAATATGAAGGAGTAATATCTTTTTTAATGATGAAATTAAGGGGTGAGAGGAATATACTGGGAGAAATTGAAAAGGAAAATTGGAATGGTGCAAGTTAATCTGCCATGAAAAAGAGGCAATAAAAACTTTGAGTGGAAGGGAAAAGGGGGAGTAAAGAGGGAGTGAGTGAACTATGCTCACATCAGAATTGGGCCAAATAGGATATAACATACATACTCAATCACAATGTAGAAATTTTTATCTTATGCTTCAGGATAATGGCAGGGAGATGAGGTATGGGAAGAGGGAATGTTATAAAAGAAATGGCATATTGGGGATGGGAGTGGTCTGAACCAAAACACTTTTAAAGAGGGACAGGGTGAAAGGAGAGAGTGAACAAATACTATTGATATACAGTTAGCTATAATAATTGAAAAAAATAATTTTTAAGTCAGTTTCTATGATAAGGACTAATTTATCAAACATAGAGAGAACTGAGTCAAATTTATAACAAATAAGAGCCATGCCTCAATTGATAAATGATCAAAAGATATGATCTGAGCCCAAAGGACCATAAATTCATGCATATCCTTTGATATAACAATACCACTGATAAGCATGACTATCAAAAGAGACTTTAAATAAGAAAATTATTACATAGAACATATTATCAGATTTAATGATAAATGGACAATTTGTGAATAAACATAATACAGAGAGTAAAGTTGTTTAAAATGGACCATTTTATTTATATCAAATTCAAAAAAAATTTTTGTATAAATAAAAAATGTGACCAAGATCAGAAGGAAAGCAGAAAATAGGGAAAATTTTTCATGAACAATTTATCAGATACAGTACTCATTTAAAATATATAAAGAATTTTGTCAAATTGATGTTTGTGAGTCATTTCTCACCTAATAAGAATAGGCAGTTTTCTGAAGAAGTCAAAACACTTTTTAGTCATATGAAAAAATGGTCTTAATCATTATTGAATAGAGACATGCAAATTAAAACAACCTTGAGACATAATGAACACCAGATTGACAAATCATAGAAGGAAAAAGTGAGAAATGTTGGAGGGGATGTAGAAAAATTGACACATTAATACACTGTTGAAAGAATTGTGAACTCATCCAGCCATTTGGAGAGTTATTAAACAACCTCTACCCTTTCACCCAGCAAAAAAAAAAATGGAATTACTTATCTTCTCATTATAGAATGGCCGTTAGAAAAATCTAAATGTCTTTCCTTCCATTCTCATGAACTTCACTCTTCACAGAAGTGTACAGTTTGATTCTATATCCAATTTCCATTATTGATAAGAAATATCCTTATTATTTTCTTTTTGAGCTTAAGATTATATATACAAAATAGAAAATTATTTCCTCCATTCAAATAGTTTGATGATCATCTTAACTGAGTAAAACTAAGGTAGAACATCTGTACTCAGACAGTCAATGTCAGTTGTTATGAATGATACTGCAAAGGGATTAGTTGGCTGAAGAGGCCTCATACTAGATAAAGCAATGCCAATGCTGAAGACAGAACTTTGTCTGCGTCCCATAGAAACTTTATAAAAAGTTTGAGATGCAATGTTCGTAGAAATCTAAACTAAATTTGCAAGGAGAAAGGCATAAAGTACATCTGAAATTTTTCTCCTATTCTAGTGTGAGATTTCTGGTGAAGTAATTGTTAAGATTCTGTTTTCATTCATAAGACCACTGAGTTCATCTTCATTATCTGTAATGACTATGGCCCTTGCTCAACCCTTCTAAAACTTATTTCTTGTAAATTAATATTTTTTATCAATTCTTAGGAATTGAGTTGCCCTTTTATAATGTTCAATAACAGTCTAATTAGCAAAGATTTTGTTAAGTCTCTAACATTGCTTCTAATATCACATGTCCTGAATCAGCTGTAAAAGGCAGTTTTTTGTAAAAATCAAGCCTCCAGATGCTGTTCTGTAGCCATATTAAGAGATACGAGATGGTTTAATGAGTGAACTGAAGAATAACATGTTTGTCATACTTTGTACTATGGAAAAGACATACTTCTGATAAGATTATTTGTCCCATATTAGCTTGTTATGTCTGTGCTGCTAAGGAGCTACAGTTGGTGTGAGCAGGCCCTAAATTTCATTTTCCTGGAACAAAGGTTTTTGAGTTCTTTTCTAGTCCTACTTATTTACTTTCCTGTCCCCTTAGTATGTCTACAATGTTGAATTATAATTCTGGTTTTGCTGCATCTCCTAAAAAGTGAAATCCAAGTATTCTGTTTGCTTTAATTACCCTTTGGACAACTTGAAATGACTACTTTGGGAGGTTTTCCTGGAAAGTTACCTGAAGGTTAAAGAAAGTGATCATTATGGAATATGATATTTCAAAATTTAAAAATAATATATAAGTATAGTACAATTCTCCAAAGGAATGAAGTACATTGTTTTACAATGTTTTTGTTTTTGTTTTTGTTTAATATCAATGGAATCTTGGAAAGAAGGTAGCAATTGTATCCCATTTCAAAAAAGGAAGAGACTGAGATCAAGAAAAGTTGACATTCATACAGAAATATTGAGATCATGGTGATGTCAAAAAATCTATTTAATGAAGCAATAATTGATCCAGTTGTCCAAATATAATCCAAAGAGATACTTTGACTTAATGTTTGATGGACCTGACCAAATATTTCTCATTTTAAGGTAATAAATATTTGTTGTAATATACATTTTGTCAGGAAGAATTGGTTTGTTTTATTAGAATCTCCCCCTGGAATTACTGTATTGACATGGAATATTCAAACCATAAGAGACATTGATCGAAGTCCAAAAAGACATATTCCAATTACCTAACTTTTGTAAAGAAAAGTGCATGATAAATTCAGTCAAACAAACAAACTGTGATTGAATCCTAATTTATCCAATTTCTTTGAGCTTTAAGAAGTCAGTTCATCTCTCTATGCTTCCAGAGAGCTCACATACAAAAAGTAGTTTTATGATTTGTTCCCGTTAGTTCTAAAATCCATACACTTAGTAGAAATTCCATGTAATTCTCTGCTTATTTCAAGTGTTATGTCCTAGAAGAATGTTTTTATTTCCCCCAGGTATTGGCACCTTTATTGCTATTATTTGTATATATTTTGCATTTACTTATTTGCTTTTGGTGTTTATCTCAAATAGATATATAAAGTCTTAGTGTTCAATAATGGCTTTAGTTGTTGTCTTTTTATCCTTGTTGATTATCACATTCTAAGTACAAATATGTTGAATTGACTTCTCCATCAGGGGTCATCATGTTAGAATATTCTCTTGAGGATTACATTCAAAAGTTATGCCAATGAGTTTTACAAACAAAAATTTCTGAAATGGCCAACTAACATAAAGTCTTAACAAGTCAGTTCTTAATTCCTACCCCCATTTTCCCATTAAAAAAAGACTATTTGAAAAATTCATATTTGAATAATATGACTTAGAGAATAGGAAAAGCTTTTGAAACAGCAGAAGATATTATGCCTATTTTATTTTTTTTTCACAAGTATATTAGCTTAAATTGGAGCTAATCTATCATGAGGAATTGAGATTTTTTTTTTCAAATAAGAATTTTAATTCCACATATATATATTTGATCTAAACCCAATATAGCTACAATCTAGTATTAAAACCTGAATTATTCAGGGTGACCTAAACTTGTTAAATCTTTTGATCTCTACAGAGATATAAAAATCCATTTCTATTTCAGTTTCTGACATTTAATCTTTACTCAGATCTCTGAATCCTCCCCATTTTTCAAATTGATTCCTTTACTGTCATTATTATTTTATTAATGGTTATCCTTCCTTGTAAAAAAGCTTTCAATTTTAAAATATATCCCATTTTCTTTCCTAAATTCAAGTAAATGAATTCAAATGAAATAAAAAAAAACAGAATACTATTTCAACATAATTAAGTACTTGAAAACTTTTATTTCCCCCATTAGATTAAATTTTCTGATAAATTTATAGCATTTGGACAGTGCTCATTCTTTTCTGCTAGAGATGATTTATTTTAAAATGTGATAACAGGGGTTGAATTCACCTTCTCAAATGTTACCATGTGGTATTTTTCTCCAGAAAGAAACACCTGCAAAGAGTAATTGACAAGACTATTCTTTCTCATGTGTAGGTAACTCATTAAAGCCTTGAACTGATTGCAATGATGTGAGCAAAGGGCATGCATGGAATATATTCATTTTATTTTACTCCTAATTCATCCTCTGTTATCTAGTTAGGTATCAGAGATTCAGAAGGCATTAACAAGTCTGATGAACTTAGTTCCTAAACAGGTATAAATAAGTTGAAAGGGTTTGAAAATTTTTATCTGAAAATACAGCTAGAGAAAAGATATGGAGTTAGAAGAACCTTTCAAATTCTTCCTCTGACATTCAATAGTTATGTGATAATAGATAAATTATTTACCTTCTCTGAGATTAAGATCCCTTTGGCCTCAATTCCTAATTGTTAAAATGTGTCAGTAGTATTTGACTTGTTGGTTTGTTTTTAAACTAAATTGAAAGTGTAAGAGAGTGAAGAACAAGAGGTCAAGAATATAATTAATTTTAAAATACAAAAGATAGTGACCTAGCAATAATGGACATAAAATATATTATTAAGCAGCAGCCATCAAAACCATTTGGTACTGGCTAAGAAACAGAGTAGTGGATCAGCGGAATAGGTTAGATACACATGACAAAATAAACAATGATTATAGTAATCTACCTTTCATACTATTTCACGAAAAAAATTTCTGGGAAAACAGGAGAATAATATGTCAAAAACTTGGCATAGACCTACATCATATAACCCATGTCATAATAAGATCAAAATGGGATACATGTTTTGGTTATAAAGGGTATTTTCATAAGCAAATTATGAGAGCAAGGAATAATTTACCTATTATATCTTTGGAGAAGGGAGGACTTTATGACCAAAGGAGAACTACAGAACATTCTGAAATGCAAAATGGACAACTTTGATTAAGTTAACTTAAAAGTTTTAATATAAACAAATCCAACACAAACAAAATTAACCAGGATATACAAATCTGGGGAAATTTTTTACAGCCAGTGTTTTTATAAACTTTTAATTTCTAAAATATATAAGGAACTATCTCAAATTTATAAGATTACAAGTCATGCTCCAATTGATATGTGATCAAAGTTATATGAAAAGACAATTTTCAGATGATGAAATCAAAGCCATATATGTTCATATGAAAAAATACTCTAAATCACTATTGATTGGAAAAATTACAATTTAAAAAACCCTAACATACCACCTCACAACTTTCAGATTGGCTTAGATGATAGGAAAAGATAATGCTAAGTGTTGGAGGGGATGTGAAAAAACTGGGGCATTAATGTATTATTGGTGGATACTATTGGGTCTGTACCACAAGAAAATCATAAAGGAGAGAAAGGTATCCACATATGCAAACATGTTTTCAGCAGCTCTTTTTGTGGTAGCAAAGAATTAGAAAATGAATAGATAGTTCTCAGTTGAGGAATGGCTGAAGAAGCTGTGGTATATGAAGTTAATGAAATAAATAATAGTCTATATATTGCATAAAATTCTATATTTACATAAAATACATTTTATATAAATTTGATATTTATATATAATTGTATATAAAAATCTATTAAAATGATGAAAAAGCTTATTTTAGAAAAGCCTGGAAAGATTTCCACAAACTGATGCTGAGCAAAACAAGCAAAAGCAGAAATACATTGTATACAATAACAAGAATATGTGATGATCAACTATGAAAGACTTGGTTATCCTCAATGGTTCAGACTTTGGATGGAGACTGCTATCTGCATCTAGAAAAAGAACTATGGAGATTTAATGTAAATCAATACATAGTTTATTCACTTTTCTTTCCTGTTTTTTTTTTCTCCCATGTTTGTTCCCTTTTGTTCTGATATCTCTCTCTTAACATGATTTATTAAGAAGTGTGTGTTTAAAAAGTTAATAAACATTTATAAACTGAAAAAAATAAAGCAATTAATAAAGAAAAATATGAGGGCATGTTGTTTCAATTTAGAGAGTTTCATAAAGAATTATAGAATTTATTTCCCATTTCCTTGGCAGAGAAAAAAATGTCTTATCCATTGTTGCCTATTTGAAATTTCTAAATGTTAGCGATAATATAAAAGATTTCTACAATCCTTTAATAATAAGAGAAATACAAGTCAAAACAACCTGAGTTTTAAATTTGCCACCATTGAATTGAGAAGTTAAAATTCAAAGAGTTGTGGAAGACAGAAGTACTAATATACTGTTATGAAACTGGTCAAAAATTCTGAAATGAAATTTCAAATTAGACAGAGCATGTCATAAGTATAAAATGGCCAAACAAATAATTTTATTCCATTTTTACCAATTACATGAAAATCAATTTTAATATTTTTAATGTTTCAATTTTTTACCTCTATCATTCATCTCCATCATACTTGAAAATGAAAAAAAATTTGACAAGATCATACACACGCACACACACACACAGTCATACAAAATATATCTTCATATTAGTCATTATTGTGAGAGAAAACATGTCAAAAAAAGAAGTTAAAAAAAAAAGGAAATGCATGTTTCAGTCTGCATTCAGACTCCCATCAGTTTTTTTCTCTGGAAATTGAAAGTATTTTTCATCATAAATCCTTTAAAAGTGGTCAGACACACTTTAATCAATCAAGTGCCTTCAATTTGGCAAGTACAGTGTTTGCCACAAAAGAACAATGCAACAGGGACTTCCGGCCAAGATGGTGGAGAGGATGCACACATCCACTTAAGCTTAGCATTTTCTCTCAGAATTTATTTCATCACAAGCCTCGGAATTAGTGCTTGACTGAAAAAAAACCAAAAAACCCACAAATAATTACCAAGAGAAGACATCTTTGAAATTCACCAGAAAAGGTCTGTTTTTGCTCAAAGGCAGGGACTGTTTTAGATTGGGCACAGCCTGAGTACAGGCAGCAGAAAATGGCAGGCAGCTCTCAGCTGAGCAGACTGAAGGAGGTAGGGTGTGATCTCAGCCATTTCTGCAGGGAGAGCTTTACTATAGTATTGAATACTTTGCCTTGGCAGCAAGCCAGTAGACAAGCAGAGAAACTAAAAACACAGGAGGTGAAGACTATAACCCCAAAAAGCTAGGGTCTCTCAGGACTTGGCCATACCCACCTGCAGTGTCTCAGCATACTCTCAGAGTCTAGGAGTCACAGAGCACAGACCCAGTGCAGCCATTACTGTCCTGTTAGTGCCTCATTAATGCCCCCTCCCTCCCTGCAGTCTGTACAGGAAGCTCAGTAAAACCATCCAGCCCTCCCCTAACCCCCCAAAAAAGCAGGCTGCATTTTTGTTTGTTTGTTTGTTTTGCTAGTTTGTTGTCTGGTTCTTCTGGACAAAATGAGCAAAAAATGTAAATGGACCCTAACCATTGATACCTTCTATATGGATAGAGAGCAGACTTTAAATCCGGAGGAGACTAAAAACAGACTGTCTCCAGATGGACCCCCAAAGTGGGATATGATCTGGTCCTCAAAACAGAACACTCTTATAAAAGAAATTAAAAAGGCTCCCACAAGAGAGCTAGAAGAAAAGTGGGAAAAGGAAAGAGAAGCTTGGCTATCCAGAAAGAGAATCTGGATAAGTCATCCCACTCATTTTAAGACAGAATAGATAAAGAAATCAAATCTTTGAAAAACAGAATTAGTGAAATGGAAAAAGAAAATAGCTCTCCAAAAAATAAAATTGGCAAATAGAAAAAAAAATTCCATAGAAGAAAACAACTCACTTAAAAACTCAACTGGAAAATTAGGAAAAGATATAAAAAAGTGAGTGAAGAAAATACTCCATTGAAAATTAGAATCAAAGATGGTGGAGAAGGCACACGTGCCTTTCTAAGCTCCTTTTATTCCCCTCATAACCAACTATTTAATCCAGCCTCAGAAATAGCTCTTCACTGCTTAAACTCATGAAGATCAGAAGCATACAACTTACTAGCTGAAGTCAATCTGGAAGATCACCAGGAAAGGCTTGTCCTGAGGAGCCAGGAACAGACTAGCATAGGCAGTGAGAGACTAGGGTCCTGAGCAGACCAGGGGCAGGGGTGATCTCTGTGGCTAGAGAAGTTATAGAGACAACTCTGCTATAGGCTAACTGCTCTGCCTTGATTACAAAGTAGTAAACTGACAGAGAAATTAAACCCTAAATTGGTGGGTACTCTAAAAGATGCCAGAACCTAACAAGATCTGGCTGTAATTACTCAAACCCAGAAGTGACTCAGGCAGACTGAAACGCAGCCCTGCAGCCACATCCTGCAGTTCGGGACTTTTGCGGGGGCAGTTACAAACCCTTACTGGTAGGGGGGCACAGCCTAGGCAGTCTCTAATTAGCACAGTGGGGGACTCAGCCTGGGGCAATGGAACTTCCCCAACAGGACTGTGCTTCCTGGAGCAGAGACACTTCTGGTCCCTGCAAATCCATTCACTGCTCAACTGCTAATACCCACAGCCCTAATGCAGGATTTGGCTTGGGATAGTGAAACTCTCACTGCTCAGCATCTACCCTGGGGCAGTCATTATCTCACACAGCAGGGGTTCTTTGCAGGGCATTTTCCCAGCTCGGCCCTCAGGCCTGAGTTACTTCCAGGTGGGGAACTCTTTCCCAGAGAACTCTAGTACCTCACTGCTTTTTGCAGCTGGCTAGCAGGACAGCTACGGGTCCATACAGCTTTCATTGCTCTGCAGAGGAAGCTGGTAACCTCCTGGCCATGAAGGAAGACCCTACAGGCTTTAACAAAATGAGTAAGAAAATCAAAAGGACAATTCATAGTTTCTACTCAGAAAGAGAACAGCTTTTCAACCCTGAAGAGAATAATAGAAGACAGTCTCCAGATAATTGTTGGTCCCCAATACAAAAGGCTCTCCTAGAAAAGACTATTAAAAACCTTAAAAGAGAACTAGAAGAAAAATGGGGAAAGGAAAAAGAAGCTATGCAAGAGAGTATAGAAAAGACATATAACTCACTAAAAGAAAAATTTGATAAAGTGGAAAAAGAAAACAACTCCCTGAAATGTGAATTGGAAAAGGTAAAAAACTCCCAAGAAGTGCAGGGAAACAGAATTTGTAAATTGGAGAAAGAAAATAACTCTCTAAAAAAATATATTAGTGAAATGGAAAAAAATTCAATAGAGCAAAATGACTCATTTAAAAGCTCAATCAGACATATACAAAAAGAACAAATAGAAATGACTGATTCATTGAGGCAGGAAAAATCAGTCAAGCAAAACCAAAAAAATGAAAGATTGGGAAAAAATGTCAAATATTTACTTGGAAAAACAACAGACCTGGAAAAAGGATCTAGGAGGGTTAACCTAAGGATCATCGGACTACCCGAAAATTATGATGAAAAAAAGAGCCTAGATACTATTTTACAGGAAATCATTAAAGAGAACTGCCCAGAAGTAATAGAACTGGAAGGTAAAATAGGCATTGAAAGAATCCACCAAACACCTTCTGAAAAAGTCCCTAAAATAAAGACTCTGAGGAATGTTGTGACCAAACTTCAGAATTTTCAGACTAAAGAAAAAATTCTACAAGCAGCCAGGAAAAAATAGTTCAAATACCAAGGTGCCACAATAAGGGTCACACAAGATCTGGCTGCCTCAACATTAAAGGGTCAAAGGACCTGGAATTTGATATTCCAAAAGGCAAAAGAATTTGGAATGCAGCCAAGAATAAACTACCCAGCTAAGCTGAGCATTGGCTTCCAGGGAAGAAGATGTACATTTAAGGTAACAAATGAATTCCATTTGTTTCTAAGGAAAAAACCAGAACTAAACAAAAAGACTCAAGAGATGCAGAAAAGGTAAAAGGAACTCTTGAGAATTGTATTTCTGTTGTGGATATACATAAAAACCACATGTATAATTTGATTTTACTGATATAGCATAAAAAAGGGAAGTAGAAGTGGAAAGGGGATAATGTCAGAAAAAGAGAAAAGAGGAGATAAAAAGAGGGAAACTATATGTGACTATGAGTCAAAGGAAACTCATCATATCTGAGGGAACTTAGAGAGGGCGAGGAACAGTGTGCAAATTTTGCTCTCATCAGAGTTGGCTCAAAGAGGAAATAATTGGCACATTTGTTTTAAAGAGAATCTTCTCTCACCTCATTAAAAAGTGAAAGAGGAAAAGGGAAAAAAGGAAAAAAGTAATAAGGGAAGGAAACAAGAAAGAGGAAGGGATTCAAAGGGAGGAGGGAGAGAGGAGGAGGGAGAGATACTAAAGAGGGAGAGCTGGGTGATGCAAGTGGGACCAATAAGTTTAATACTAAGGAAGGGGAGAAGGAGGGCAAGAAAAAGAAAAGCATAATCTGGGGATATTAGGATGGTAGGAAATACAGAATTAGTAATTTTAACCGTAAATGTGAATGATATGAACCCCCCATAAAGAGGAGGCAGATAGCAGACTGGATCAAAAGTCAGAACCCTACAATATGTTGTTTACAGGAAACACATTTAAAACAGGAAGAACATACAGAGTAAAGGTAAAAGGCTGGAGCAGAATCTGTTATGCTTCAGATGAAGTCAAAAAAGCAGGGGTAGCCATTCTTATCTCAGATCAAGCAAAAGCAAAAATTGATCTAATTAAAAGAGATAAAGAAGGAAACTACATCCTGCTAAAGGGTAGCATAAACAACAAAGCAATATCAATATTAAACATATATGCACCAAGTGGTATGGCATCCAACTTCCTAAAGGAGAAGTTAAGAGAGTTGCAAGAAGAAATAGACAACAAAACTGTAATAGTGGGAGATCTCAACCTTGCACTCTCAGAATTAGACAAATCAAACCACAAAACAAATAAGAAAGAAATTAAAGAAGTAAATAGAATATTAGAAAAATTAGGTATGTTAGATCTTTGGAGAAAATTGAATGGAGACAGAAAGGAATATACTTTCTTCTCAGCAGTTCATGGAACCTATTCAAAAATTGACCATATATTAGGACATAAAGACCTCAAAATTAAATGCAAGAAAGCAGAAATAGTAAATGCTTTCTTTTCAGATCATGATGCAATAAAAACTACATTCAACAAAAAGTTAGGGGGAAATAGACCAAAAAGTAATTGGAAACTAAACAATCTCATCTTAAAGAATGATTGGTTGAAGCAGCAAATTATAGATACAATTAATAATTTCACTCAAGATAATGACAATGATGAGACATCATATCAAAATTTGTGGGATGCAGTCAAAGCGGTAATAAGAGGGAATTTTATATCCTTAGAGGCTTACTTGAATAAAACAGAGAAAGAAAAGATTAATGAATTGGACTTGCAACTAAAAAAAATTTTAAAAAGACCAAATTAAAAACCTCCAATCAAATACTAAATTAAATTCTAAATTCTAAAATTAGAAGGAGAAATTAAAAATATTGAAAGTAAAAATACTATTGAACTAATTAATAAAACTAAGAGTTGGTTCTATGAAAAAGCCAATAAAATAGATAAGCCTTTGGTAAATCTGATTAGAAAAAGGAGAGAGGAAAATGAAATTAGTAGTCTTAAAAATGAAAAGGGAGAACTTTCCACCAATGAAGAGGAAATTAGAGAAATAATAAGGAGTTATTTTGCTCAACTTTATGCCAATAAATTTGATAACATAAGTGAAATGGATGACTACCTCCAAAAATATAGACTTCCCTGCATTCTTATATATCACTAACAAAATCCAACAGTCCGAGTTACAAAGACAAATTCCATTTAAAGTAACTACTGATAGTATAAAATATTTAAGAATCTGTCTCCCAAAAAATAGCCCTTTATGACAAATACAAAATTTTCCAACAAATTAAGTTGATCTAACCAACTAAAAATATTTAAAAACCCTTTGGATTAAAGAAAAGAATAAAGATGACAAAAAACCTAAACTTTTTATTTATTTTGCAACCAACCAATTAAAAATATTTGAATTTGAAAAATAAAAAATTTAATGGAAAAAAGGGTCAAAATTTCAAAAAATAAAAAAAAATGGGGTGGCCTAGCTGAGATTTAAAAAATTAAACAGAGTTTAAAACCTCTGGATTGGAAGAAAAAAATGTTGTGGAATTTATCAAAGGAAAAAGAATAACTTTTTACCCTAGTTTTGAAAACCAAAAAACCCTTTTTGGGATAAAATGCATTATTTGAAAAAAATTCTGGGAAAAATTGAAATTAGTATTAAAAATTAGGATTGATCCAATTTTAAACCACACCCAAGATAAGGTCAAAAGGTTATGACAATAAAGAATGAATTAAAATAAATAAGAAAGAAGTTTCCTTTACCTTGGAAGAGGAAGGAATTTTAACAAAGAAAATAGAATCCCATTGCTACAAAATAGAAAATTTTGGGATTAACAAATTGAAACATTTTTTGTAAAAACAATCAGGCAAATTGAAGGGAAAACAATAAATTGGGAAAAATTTTTACGTCAAAGGTTAAAAGACTATTCCAAAATTTTGAGTTGATTAATTTTAAAATAAGATTTCCCCAATTGAAAATGGTCAAAGGATATGAAAGATAATTTTAGTAGAAATTGAAAATTAATCAAAGGGAAAGGTGCCAAATACTATTGATAAGAAAGCAAAAGAATCAAATACACACATACCTGTTGGGATTCTGATGAAGGGGAAAGATAACGGAATTTGAGGGGATGGGAAAACAGGGACGGTGATACATTGTTGGTGGAATTGTGAACACATCCAGCCATTCTGGAGAGCAATTTGGAACTATGCTCAAAAAGTTATCAAACTGTGCATACCCTTTGATCCAGCAGTTTTTCTACTGGGCTTATACCCCAAAGAGATATTAAAGAAGGGAAAGGGACTTGTATGTCCCAAAATGTTTGTGGCAGCCCTGTTTGTAGTGGCTAGAAGCTAGAAAATGAATGGATGCCCATCAATTGGAGAATGTTTGAGTAAATTGTGGTATATGAATGTTATGGAATATTATTTTTATGTAAGAAACGACAAGCAGGATGAATACAGAGAGGATTGGTGAGACTTACATGAACTGATGCTGAGTGAAATGAGCAGAACCACGAGATCATTATATACCTCAACAACGATACTGTATGAGGATGTATTCTGATGGAAGTGGATTTCTTTGAGAAAGAGATCTAACTTGGTTTCAATTGATCAAGGATGGACAGAAGCAGCTACACCCAAAGAAAGAACACTAGGAAATGAATCCCTATATTTGCCTGCCAGCATTTTGGATTTCCTTCACAGGCTAATTGTACAATATTTCAGAGTCTGATTCTTTTTGCACAGCAAAATAACGGTTTGGTCATGCATACTTATTGTGCATCTAATTTATACTTTAATATATTTAACATGTACTGGTCATCCTCCCATATGGGAGAGAAGGTAGGGGGCAGGAGGGGAAAAATTGGAACAAGGGTTTTGGCAGTTGTCAATGCTGTAAAGTTACCCATACATATAACTTGTAAATAAAAGGCTATTAAAATAAAAATAAAAAAAGTAATTGAGCTATATATCATTCACCTTTTTTATTTCATTATCATAGACATTTTCAGAAGTTTTATCTATTCTTTCTCACATTTTATTTGAGTAACATTTAGAATCTTTTGTGATTCAGTTATATCAAATTTGAAGAAAATCACTAAGATGTGCAAACTTAAATAATTTTCCTAGATTACATTTTCATCACTCAATTAGCTAAAATCTTAAATATTTTGAAGGATTTATTTTATTGTTCAGTAATTTAGTAGTGGCAACTATTTCAGAATCCATGGTCCATAATATGCTAGGCTGTTTTATCCTCTAGTATTTCTCAATCTGTCCAAATTCATGATTATTGTTTACATGATACTATCTATCCTTCTCATGCTCTGCCATTTACTTTAGTTTTTTATTTCAATCTTTCCCAGTGTTTGGGACTTTTCCAATGAGTTCTGTCTTCTAATTATGTTATCAAAGTATTTAAGCTCCAGCATTTGACATTCTAATGAATAGACTGAATTAATTTAAGGATTGATAAATTGCATCTCTTTGTTATCCAAGGGCTCTCAAAAGTTTTCCTCAGCACCACAATGTGAAAGTATAGATTCTGTAGTGTTCATCTTTCCTTTCAGTTCAAAGTGTCAAAAAAATCCACATACTTTTGACTGAACTGACCTTTCTTGGTAAGTTGATATCTCTGCTTTTTATTATGCTGTCCAGATTTGCCTTTGTTTTCCTTTGAAGGAGGAAGTCTCTTAATTTCAAGGCTGTTGTAGCTGAGTAGGTGTTTATAGTGGTTGGTGAACACAAGAATATAAAACCTAATTCTGTTTTTAATTTCTCTCCTATTTTCTTGGAAATGATGGGATCAGTTGCCAAAAGAAGATAATTTACATTTTCAAAATTAAAAACAATCATTTTCATATCTGTGACTTCATCAATGTTGGGAGATCCATTCAACAATGCAAATCCTATCTCATTCAAATATTTCATCCTATAGAAGTCTCACCCATATCCTATCATAATTTTTCTACAAAAACTTCAACCCAAAATACTGGAAGACCTTTCTAACAAAGTTAGAAAATTAGTTTCCTTATTAATGTTAAATGCAATAAAAATTTACATCTGTTCTCTTCTCAACAGTTTGCATTCCCTTCTATTAAGGGAAACCAACAACTATCTTATGATGAAAGTTATTCAACTGTGTTTCCATTTTTAATGTGGAAATTGAGACTATCAGAGCCCATAAGCAAATATCACATATGTACCAAAGACTGTATGTGAACCATGATTTTTTTTTCCATTTTAGTGTCCTTTTTTACTACCATGTATTGATTTTAATCTAATTAAAATTTACCATTTCATGAATATTATAATTAACTATGGAAAATATCACTTTAGTATTATTTATATTTTTAACTATCTTTAAAGCAGTGTTTTGGAACTTCTTTAATGAGTCAGTTCTACTCTATTTCTTCTAAGAATTGTATTTACATATACATTTATTTCTAGATTTTCAAAATTCAATAAAATAGTTTAGAATATTCATTTAGACATGGTATATTTAGACATAGGATTTTTTAAAAATGCTTTTCTTGTTTATAGGCATATGTAATAATGTGTGTTTAAGATTCTTGAGGGAAATCCTTTCCAGTTGTACCAAACTTTCATCTATATTTATGAATAAAAGCTCTAGGCATAACTACCACCCAACTATATCATGTAATATTTAAGACTACCAGAAAAGAAAGGGCTCTCCAGGCTATGGTATTGAACAGTTGGGTAAAAGAATTTCCTTGCAAATCATTGAAAGGATAGATTTACATTTATATTATGTAACTAAGTGTAGGTATGAATTTCTAATTGATGTATATTTATCAAGTTTAACTGTTCTAATCCAGGAATTTAGAGGACTAACTAAAATTCTGTGATTTGAATATTTTTTTAATTTTTAATTGAATTGTTGTTATTAAAGTTGATATTGTGAAAGCATAACCAATTAATAAGAGGTTGACCTTGGTAGACACAACAGTAGATATTCCATATAAAGCCTTATAGATAATGTAGTTGAGAGACTCTAACAAACATGATTCTCTCTAAGCTTTTACAATTCTGAGAACATGGCAGTATTATGAAGAGAAACTCATATCAATAAAATATTTGGTAGATATATAATCCATTTAATTGTGATTATAGAAATATACAGAAAATGAAATGAAGTACATAATAGTCAATCCAGTTACTTTAGTTAATTTAAATATAAGTGCAAGTCTCTTCATGATTACTTGTAAAGCAGTAGCAAATTTAAGTTTGGACAAAACTCTGTAGCTTACTTAATTTGCTGTTTTTGGAAGGATCCATCAAGTAGGTCTAATATATTTATGAGTTTTATATTTTTCCTAATTTAATTAGGGATTTATATTAAACATAAATAAACCTGAGAAGATCCATACATTAGAACAAAAATCTCAAGAAATTTTACTGCTAGGAATATGTCCCAAGAAGATTATTGACCAAAAAAAAAAAAAAAAAAGAGTCCATAAGTGAAATCATTTTAGTCATCTTTTTTTTTTCTGACAAAGTATTGGGAAGAAAAAAGATTTCCATCAGTTGGAGAATGGATAAATTACAGTGACATGTACAAGTCAAGGAATATTATCGTTTTAGTTCTACCAGGTCTAAATCCAAAGATAATAACATTAGTAACGTTGTCTCAACTGGTCTCAACTGTACTATTGTATTATTGAAAATGCTAAATATGATGATACAAAAAAGCATAGAAAGCACTCTCATATAAACTGATGCAAAGTAACTAAAAGGAGTTGAGAAAAAAAAACATAGAATACATAAATGTTGTTGTTTGTCTTTAATTCTTGAAGAGGACCATGACCTCAGGGAGGTGATGCCATGACATGCCAAGGACATGCCATGACATGAATTGGATTTAAATGAGGGAAACTCTGCCAGGTCTCCTATCTCACATTCCCCTCCAGAGTTATCTGTGTCCAAGAGAAAGATATAGATCAAGATGATTGGAGATGGCCTTGGATGAAATGGGAGACTTTGTTTTTTTAAAGTAGGTCTTCAACAGATTTCAGTTTGACTGATGATGCACCCATTTAATGATGAAGGCTTGAATCATGTTGGCAACATAGAAAAATATAAAGGAAAAGAACAACCATTAAAGAATTATAATTTTTAAAAATGGTTACAAAGACTAAAGATGGCCCAGATTAATATATGTAGGAAGAAAAGTCTTTTCCCATCACATATATGCCTTTTAGAGGTGGGAAAACAGAAGTGTAACATTTGTTATTAGATGATTTTTAAAGTATATTTTTTTTTACTTTTTTTCTTTTTATTCTTTACATAAAGACAGGTATAGATAAATGATATAGATATAGACATAAACTTAGAAAGTTATTATAGTGAGTTTGTTTCAATAAAGGAGGTCAGGAATACAACATATTAACTACAAAATATTAACTTTAAATTTTAGATCACGTAAAAAGGGGGAAAAGATAAAAGAAAATAATGTAAGTGGAAAGAGCAATAATAACATTAAAACTGAATATCACCAAATTATAAAGAATAAGCATGACCCTACAGAATACATATATACATATATATATATATATATATATATATATATATATATATGATATCTTCTATTAATTATTTGAAGTTCTGCAAAGGCCATAAATATGTGATATTCTATGATGATGGAATATATATATATTTTATAAGGGTTCTTTTATTAATTTTCTTTATTTTACTACACTCATGAATAATATCTTTCTTCACTGAAGGAGGAAAGAATTTAGGTAATATGAAAAGAAAAAAGATCAAAAAAATGATTAAAATTAAATAAAACTAAAATTATAACCAAGTTTTGCCCCACAAATTTTCATCATCTTATCATTGATAACAAAACGATAAAAGTAACAGAAACAACTATAAATACAATTACTAAAATATTAGACCAAAATATCTATGGTACCCCTAAAAAGTATTTTGACCTTTTCGACTCTGAGACAATGGTTTGGTCCCATTACTATAGGAGTGTTTAATTCTCTCTCACAACAAAAGGAAGTTTATTTTATATGTTGTCCAACAGCATATTCATTTACAATGTTAATTGTCACTCAAGAGGCAAAAAAAAAAGTTGCAGTTGCTTTGAACTTGAGTAATGGTTTTATTTGTTTTCTGTTCCTCTAGGGTTTTGCCTGTAAACTGTGCCTCAGGTGAAGAAGTCCACTGACAGATAGTATGTTATTGCATTCTAGAAATAGAATCCAAATAAGATAGATTCCTTCCTTTATACCCAAGTGAAATAGATCTTTATGTAGTAAAACTGATAGAATCAAATGTCCTTAATGGTCAACTATATTTTCTAACACAGATGATTCCATAATTAGCAGTGAGAATACAATATATGTGATCAATGCACATAATTCTAAAACAATCCAGAATACCTGAAATACAAAAAAACAGGTAATCCTGATTATTCTGACATATTCATTCACAGTACTTCACAGTACAATTTATCATTTGCTGTGGCAATCTGAAAAATGATGGATTGGTAGAATCTGAATCTGTAGTAAGGCCATGTGACTGCATAGTGCTTAGTGCATAGGGAGACACAAGAAATGACACTTAAAATATTACTTGTCAAAAATTAAAAAATATATTTTCAATGTCAGAAAATCTGTCCCCAATTGAACATAATATATGTTTTGTGATAAGTAAAGTTGCCACATACAGTGAAGTTTCAAAGCATCCTTTTGTATCCACAAAGAGTACAGATTTCAAATGCAGCAGAATACAATTTTCAAACTCTATCTAGATTGCACAAATGTCTTACCTTATAAACAAAACCACTTAAATCTTGATTTCCAATTATAAAGGCCAACAATTCTTTGACTAATTGGGAACTAATTCTTTTCTCTGTTTTTACACATCTAATTCAAATTATCTAATTCAAATACTTCAGAAGTAGAACCTGGTGAGGTTACTTGTTTGCTTACTGAGCTTTTCTCAAGTATATCTTTCAACACATTGACATTTCCATTTTATTTGAGTATCCATGATAAATTCCTGTCATACATTTAGCAAGGTTGAACTGAAATAAAGCCAGCCTGTAACATGAGCACACAATAGTTGTAGTTATTTTGTTTTAAACCTTAAATCAAAGCATACAACTCATTTTAGAAAATATCTATGAGAATTTCTACATGTAAGTTAACAGTAGGTTATAGACTCCATTACCTCAGATTCATGATAAAATTTTATTCTCATACCCAATATTATATTCAGACAAGTAATAAAATCATTATATGACCAAAAGGATGATTCCATAATCATCAGAAATGAAGTCAATATAAAAAGAAAAAAGTCATGTGTTTCATAAGTTTCATAATTTCCTTAAATGAACCACAATCATAATTCATTAAACTTATTTTGATAAATATTTTAATAGCATTATTCAATTAGTTTCGTAATTTCATCAGAGAAAGTTTCCATGTAAATTCAAATCATTAATGATTTATTGCTCCTCTAATTTGGTAGTTTGTATGTTTTCCTTTATTCATTTATACTGAATAAAGTAATAGGTGGTAGTATGTCTAATATTTTAGTGGCAAAAACATTCAATTCACTTTTTTGGACAGTGATATTGTAGACATTGCCAAAATGAGCATCAATGGGCTTAATACTAAGTGTGATCCTAGGACACTTGTTGTTATGATGTTAATTAAATATTGGGACTGGAAGGACAAAAAAATGATTCAAAATTGTAATGCACAAAATCGAAAAAAATTGTCAAAGTCATTTTTATTTTATATACAACATTCTTGATAACCTCTATGGATCTCATAACAAAAAAATCAATTCTATTTAATAATCATTTATTAATCACCCCCTCTGGACAATATAATGTGATATATTAGGTGATGGGGGCTTAGGGAGAAACAATAAGAAAACTAATCTTTAGCACCAAGTAGTTTACATTTTTCTACCATTATATGTATAACAATAAGACAAGTTCTTATATAAAATTTTGGTGAATACAACAAGTTTAGAAACTATTTTTGAACTATTTAGAATATATAAGAATTATTTATTTAGATGTCTTGAATCCTTACATGTTATCAATCTACTATAAATTCACCTCTTCCACTCACTCATACATACAGTTTCCTATAAAATTAAGTTTAAAAAATATTACTACCATAATTAACAGCATTTGAATTATATGCAGATGATTTTTACTTTTTTTAAACCAACAATTTGGGAGTTTGGTGTAATTAAATGGTTTTTAATGTGTAGCATGAGGTAGGAGTTTGGGAAATTTTACAACAAAAGAGTCATTGAAGTAATAATACTGCTTTTATTCTTGCAGAATAAATTAAATGACTAATTCCTCAGCTTTTTGTTTCTCTTCTCATTATTATTTATCTTTTATATATAAAGAACTTCCAGCACAGCCTGGAGTCAAACAAATAGGTCACTATTCAGGTAACTCATTTGCTAGTCCAATGGCCACTGGGTGTGCCTATAACATTGCATTGTCAAACCTAGCTTTTCTATTGACATGGATATTGATTTCCTGATTAATGCACCACTCTTTTATTGGCATTTACTCCAGGAGACATAATTTTAATGTTTGTATGATCAATAGCTCCATCAACATTTAGAGGTCCTACTGTTTGCCAGCATGGTCCTAACTATAGGGTGTTGTGTATTTCTTGATAAATACACCAAAGAAGTTGTAAACATTAGACAGCCAAGGAAAATTGATGTTCCATGTGGTCTCTTATTGTATTTTACCCCTGAGAAAGAGAAAAAAAATCTTAAGTAATTTTACAGAGCGAAAGCTATCCTGCAGGGGCTAGCAGTTTGAGGTAAGATGTAAATGCATGGGAAGCAATTACTTTCAGAATTCTCATCTTTTAGCCCCTTTATCTCAAAATGTGTAAATAACCAATACTAAATGTGTAAATTTTGTTATTCACTTTTAGATCATATAATTACATTTTAAAACTCTTAGTCAATTTAATTAGAATAATGAATTCTAGGGTTATCATATATCTTTTTAAAATGACTTCAGTACATAAATTTCAACAAGGACCTTAAGGTGGCTGTTGAAAATGTTTGCAAACCTATTCTTGTCTTTGCATTTTAATAGACTATAAAATTACCTGCATGTTACAGAAAAAATATATATTTCTTTTTGAAATGTTAAATGAATTGACCAAAAAAGGAAATTTTCCCATTTTAAAATAATGGGCAACATTGTCTTGTATGTATGAGATCAGTTTAAAAAGTGAATGGAGTTGGGTTTTTTTGTTTGTTTGTTTGTTTTAAATTTTCTCTATTAAGTAAAATTCACAATGAGAATTAGTTTCAAAATGGAAAATGACATTCACATTTTTTTCATATTTAAACTTAGGAGAAACTGAAATGATATCAGTTTGGAAAACCAGATGACTCCCAGCTTGAAAGAAGTAGTTTCTCCTTTTTTCCTTTCTTCAAGGCAATACTATGATAAAGGTTATGCAATTGCTTAGGATATATTATGAGACACATATATATGCATAAAACTATATACCCATATCTCTGTGTGTGTTTATACACACAGACACACAAATATATTTAATGGCTCTCTAGGACATTTAACAGCAGATAGGGTCTATAAATGCCTCTGTAGTAAGGGGCTTTAGAATAGGAACAGGCTACTATCAAAATAATATATTCCTTTTTTATTTAATAATGAAAAAATCAATTATCAAGTTTATAATTTTTGACTGATATGCATATGCATATTCTAGAAAAAGAAATATGAATAAAGTATCAATTACTATATACTAAACTTAATAATATACTTATTCATAAAAAAATAAATTATAGCTAGAAATGGAGGGATTGTTTTCTACTTACTGATCCTTCACAGCATGCCAGAGAAGGCATATTATTTGTTTTTGTTTTTTTTAATTTAAGCTTTTTATTTTCAAAACATATGCATGGATAATATTTCAATATTAACTCTTGCAAAACCTTATGTTCTAATTTTTCCCCCTTCCTCCACCCTCTCCCCTAGGTGGCAAGTAGTCCAATACATATGTTAAACATGGTAGAAAAATATGTTAAATCCAATATATGCATACATATTTATACAAA
The DNA here is from genome assembly GCF_902635505.1 of Sarcophilus harrisii. NCBI lineage: Eukaryota > Metazoa > Chordata > Mammalia > Dasyuromorphia > Dasyuridae > Sarcophilus > Sarcophilus harrisii. Next base: position 406,000,549 of record NC_045429.1, on the reverse strand, counting down.
TATCTTATACAAGAAAATCTAATCAAACAGGAAAAAATGAGAAAAAAAAATAAAGTGCAAGCAAACAACAAAAAGAGTGAAAATGCTATTTTGGGAACTATATACTCATTTCCCATAGTCCTCTCCTCTCTCTGGGTGAAAATGTCTCTCTCCATTACAAGATCATTGGAAATGGTCTGAATCATCACACTCTTGAAGATAGCCATTTCTATCAGAATTGGTCTCCATATAAGCTTGTTGTTGCTGTGTATACTAATTTCCTGCTTCTGTTTATTTCACTTAGCAACAGTTCATGTAACTTTCTCCAGACTTCTCTGAAATCATCCTGCTGATTTTTTCTTACAGAACAATAATATTCTAGAACATTCATTTATCGTAACTTATTCAGCCATTCTCCAACTGATGGGCATTCACTCAGTTTCCAGTTTTTTTGCCACTACAAAAATGACTGTCATGAATATTTTTGCACATGTGGGTCCATATCCCTCCTTTAAGATCTCTTTGGTCTATAAGCCTAGTAGAAACACTGCTGGATCAAAAAAAGGTATACACAATTTAGTAACTTTTGGTCATAGTTTCCAGTTGCTCCAGAATGATTGGATCTGTTCACAATTACACCAACAATGTTTTAGTGTCCCAGCTTTGTCACATCCACTAGAACATTCATCATTATCCTTTCCTGTCATATTAGCCAATCTGAGAGGTGTGTAGTAGATATCTCACAGTTGTCTTAATTTGCATTTCCCCAATCAATAGTGGTTTAAAGCATCTTTTCATATTACTAGAAATTTTTACAATTTCTTCATCTGAAAAGTGTATGTTCTTATCTTTTGACAATTCATCAATTGGAGAATGGCTTGAATTCTAATAAATTTGAGTCAGTTTTCTATATATTTTAGAAATGAGGCCTTTATCAGGACCCCTGAATGTAAAAATATTTCCCAAGTCCCATTGCTTCCCTTCTAATCTTGTTTGTATTAGTTTTGTTTATACAAAACCTTTTTAGCTTAATATATCAAAATTATCTATTTTTGTGATTAATAATGATTTCCAGTTTTTCTTTGGTCACAAATTCCTTTGTCCTCCACAGATCTGAGACAAAAATTTTCCTATGTTCTTCTAATTGGCTTATAATATCCCTCTTTATGTCTAAATCATGAATGCATTTCTGCCTTACTTTGGAATATAGTGCTAGATGCCTCAATATCTGTCTCATATCTGCCATACTTTCCAATATTCCCAGCAGTTTTTGTCAAATAATGAGTTCTTATCCCAAAAGCAAATATTAGATTGCTATAGTCGTGGATTATTTTGTTCTGTGAACCTAAACTATTTCACTGATCATTTACTCTATTTCTTAGCCAGTACTAAAATTTTCTGATGACTGCTACTTTGTTATATAGTTTTATATCTGGCATAGCTAGGCCGTCTTCATTTGCATTTCTTTTCATTATTTCCTTTGAAATTCTTCCCCTTTTGTTCTTCCAGAATAAATTATATTATTTTTTTTCTAAATCTTTAAAGTAATTTCTTGGGAGTTTGATTGTTATGGCACTAAACAAGTAGATTAATTTAGGTAGTATTGTCATTTTTATTATACTAGTTCCACCTATCCAGGAACACTTGGTATTGTTCCAATTGTTTAGCTCTGACTTTATTTGTGTAGAAAGAGTTTTTGTAGTTGTGTTCACATAATTCCTAACTTTGCCTTGGCAGTTATTTTAAATGGAATTCCTCTTTTGTATCTCTTACTGATGTACTTTGTTGGTAATACATAAAAATGCTGAAGATTTCTGTGCATTTATTTTGTATTCTGCAACTTTCTTAAAGTTGTAGATTATTTCTAATAGTTTTTTTTAGTTGATTCTCTAGGATTCTCTAAGTATAACATCATATCTGCAAAAATTATAATTTGGTTTCCTCATTACCTACTCTAATTCCTTTAGTCTCTTTTTCTTCTCTTATTGCCAAGGATAGATTTCTAATACAATATTGAATAGTAATGGTGATATTACACAGACTTGTTTTGTCCCTGATTTTATTGGGATTGGTTCTAATTTGTCTTCATTACATATGATCCTTACTCATGGTTTTAAATAGATGCTACTTATCATTTTAAGGAAAACTCCATTTACCCCTCCCATACTCTCTGGAGTTTTTATAGGAATGGGTGTTGAATTTTATCAAATGCTTTTTCTGCATCTATTGAGATAATTATATTCTTTTTGTTTTGTTGCTTATTGATATATTGAATTATGCTAATAGTTTTCCTAGTATTGAATCAACCTTGAATTCCTAATATAAATTCTACTTAGTCATGGTGTTTTATCCTTTTGTAATCTCTTTGCTAATATTTTCTTTAAGATTTTTGCATTAATATTCATTAGGAAAATTGGTCTATAATTGTCTTTCTCTGTTTTCATCCTCTCTGTTTTAGGTATCAGTACCATGTCTGTCATAAAAGGAACTTGTTAGAAGTCCTTCTTTCTCTTGTTTTTCATAGTTTGCTTAGTATTGGAGTTAATTGTTATTTGAATATTTGGTAGAATTCACATGTAAATCCATCTGGCTCTGGAGATTTTTTCATAGGGAATTGATTAATAGCTGGTTATTTTTCTTTTTAAAAAAAAAATGGGACTAATTAATAATTTATTTCCTCTTCTTTTAATCTGGGCAATCTATATTTCTGTAGATATTCCTCCATTTCACTGACATCATCAAATTTATTGACACATACTTGGGCAAAATAATTCCTAATTATTGTTCTCAATTCCTCTTCAGTGGCTAAAGTTCTCCCTTTTCATTTTAGAGACTAAGAATTTTATTTCCCTCTTTACTTTTATGAATCAAATTAACTAAAAGCTTGTCTATTTTGTTGGGGGATTTTTGGTGTAAAAACTAAATAATTTTATTTATTAATTCAATAGTTTTCTTACTTTCAATTTTATTAATCTCCCCTTTTATTTTTAGAATTTTAAATTTGGTAATTGGTTGGGGGAGGGGTTAATTTGTTCTTTAACGTGCTTCATTGATCTTCTCTTTCTCTATTTTATGCAAGTAAGCATCAAGAGATATAAAATTTCCCCTAATTACTGCTTTGGCTTCTTCCCACAGATTTTAGTATGTTGTCTCATAATTGTCATTCTCTTTGATGAAATTATTGATTGTGTCTATGATTTGCTATTTCACCCATTTATTCTTTCGAATTAGGTTTTCCTGTGGCCTTTTATTTAACATAATTTTTATTGCATCATGATCTGAAAAAATGCATTTACTATTTATGCCTTTCTGCATTTATTTTGAGACCTTTATGCCATAATATATGGTCGGTTTTTGTATAGGTTCCATGAACACCAAGAAAAAAGTATACTCCATTTTGTCTCCTGTAATGGGCTGAGGTTTGAGTTGATGCACTGAGGTCCCAAGTATGTGAGGCTAAATAGCAATTGGGCTATACTCTATTAATATACATGATTGGATAAAGAATGGTCCCTGCCCACTCTCCGTGCAAGTCCTGATGTGTTGTATATGTGTGTATGACGATTTTGGTGGGTGGAGGCAGAGAGAGACAGGAAGAGAAGCTGGGAGAGATTGGCCCTGGGTTCAATACTCCTAGTTGCTGGTCATGTGGCTGCTGGTCTGGCTAGCTTCTTGACTCAGCTGCACACATTGCTATCGCCGATTCCCTTCCACCTGTGATCCTTCTTCACTGAGAATAAAGACTGACAATTTTTCCCCTAACCTGAATTCCTGACTCTGGCTGATTTTAAAATATGTGATCTTCACAGTCTCCAATCAATTTTCTCCAAAGACCTATTATACCTAACGTCTAAAATCCCATATATTTTTTAAACTTCATTCTTATTTATTTTGTGCTTCTATTTGTCTAGTTCTGAGAGAGCAAGTTTGAGATCTCCCACTATTATAGTTTTACTTTCTATTTCTTTTTGCAGGTTTCTCAACTTCTCCTTTAGGAATTTAAGATTCTATACCATTTGATACATAAATGTTTAGTATTGGTATTACTTCATTATCTATGGTACCCTTTAGCAAGATATGGTTTTCTTCCTTATCTATTTTAATTATATCTCTTTTTGCTATTGCTTGATCTGAGATTAGAATTGCTACCCCTGCCTTTTTTTTTTTACTTCATCTGCTCTAGCCTTTTACCTATACTATGTATGTATCACTCTGCTTCATATGTTTTTCTAGAAAAACAACATATTGTAGGATTCTGGCTTTTAATCCAGTCTGCTCCCCACTTTTGTTTTATGGGAGAGTTCATTCCATTCACATTCATACTTAAAATGACTAATTTTATATTTCCTGTCATCTTATTTACTCTGTTATGTTTTTCTCTTTTTTTCCCCCTTTCCCTCCTCCCTAGTATTTTGCTTCTGAGCACCACTCCTCTCAAGCAGCCCTCCCCTTCTATATCCCCTCTCCCTTTCTTATACCTTTCCCCTAGTACTTCTGTTTTTCCTTCTATTAGCCTACCCCTTTCCCTTTTCCTTTCCTCTCCCACTTCCTCATAAGGTGAGACAAGTTTTTCTGTGAAACTAAATATGTCTAATATTTTCTCTTTGAGCCAGATCTGATGACAGTAAGAGTCACACAATATTTATCCCCTTCCCTTCTGTCCCTCAATTATAATAGGTCTTCTTTGCCTCTTCATGAGATGTAATTTCCCTCAATTTACCTCCACTTTCCTCTTTTTCCAGTATTATCCCCTTTCTACCTCTAGTTTCTTTTTCATATCATCACAGTGAAATCAAATTGTACCTGAATTCGATATTTATACCCATAACACAGATATAGTTTTTGAGTTCTTTCCTTTTTATCTTTTTGTACTTTTTTTTGAGTTCCATATTTGGAGGTCAAACTTATTGTTCAGCTCTGGTCTTTTTATCAAATATAAATTAAAATCATCTGTATCATTGAATACATCTATGTTTTCTTCCCTGAAAGATAATGCTCAATTTAGCTGGATAGTTTATTCTTCACTGCATTCCAAGTTCTTCTGGCTTTTAAAATATCAGATTCCAGGCCCTTCAATCCTTTAAGGTGGAAGCTACTAAGTCCCTACTAAGCTACTAAGTAATCCCTATTTTGGCTCCTCAGTATTTGAATTGTTTCTTTCTAGCTGCTTGCAGTAATTTTTGTTGGTCCAATTGTTCTGAAATTTAGCCAAGGAACTCATTGGAGTTTTAATTTTGTGGTCTCTTTTAGGTGATCTGTGAATTCTTTCAATTGCTATTTTACCTTCTGATGCTAGGATATCAGGACAGTTTTCCTTGATGATTTCCTGAAAGATAATATCTAGGCTCTTTTTTTTTTAATCATGGTTTTCAGGAAGTCCATTAATCCTTAGATTGTATCTCCTAGATCTATTTTCCAGGTAAGTTGTTTTATCAAGGAGACATTTTACATTTTCTTTTATTTTTTTCTTTCTTTTCTTTTTTTTTTTTTTTTTTGCTTGATTCTTGATGTCTCATTGAGTTATTCATTTCAATCTGTTCAGTTATGATTTTTAGTGAATTATTTTCACTAGGTAAATCTTTATTTACCTTTTTAAATTCTTTTTGTATTTGGCCAATTAAATTTTAAATTAGTTTCTTTGTTCTGTAGACTTTTTTTTTTTTCCATTTTATAAATTATATTTTTCATGGTGTTGTTTTCTTTTTCTATTTTGGCATATCTATTTTGAAAGGAGTTATGTGATTTTTTTTTCCATTTCACTAAATCCATTTTGTAAGAAGTTTTCTTCAGATAATTTCTGTTTCCTTTTTCCAAACCCTGCTGCAAAGTTCTCATTTCCTTTTCCTATTTTTCTTCTATCTCTCTTTTAGGATTCTTTTTTGAATTCTTCCAAGATCTCCCACTCTTGTAGTTTTGCTGTCTATTTTTTTTTTTTTTTTTGAATTCTTCAAAGAGAGAATTGTGAGATGGGGACCAATTTATATCACTTTATGGTTTCATCTGGAGACAATCTGCTTTTAATGTCCTCAGAGTTTCTTCTTTTTCTTCATATACACTATCTGTGGTCAGAGTACTTTCCACTTTTGTGCTCATTTTTTTTTTAAGTTGAAGTCTGCTTTTAGGGCAAAGGGGAAATTGTCCAAGTTTCCTCTACAAGTGACAGTGGCTGTGGTGAGTCAGTGCTGACTAACTTCCAGTGCTGGGTGAGCATGGCCAGGTCCTGTAAAATTCTTGCATATATGTGATCACTATTTGCCGTTTATATTTTCATTGGCTGTCTTAGAACTAGTCTGCTGATCTACTGGTTTGCAACAAGGACAGAGTAGCCAACCCTGATGTAAATTCCTCCTGATAGATTCTCTGGCTAGTGGAGCCCATACCACTCCAGGACTGTGAGCTGCCTGTGTTCCCATCATGCTCAGCAGGCCTGTGCTTGGCCCACATCTCTCCATGCCCAATTGAAACAGACCTTTTCTGGAGATCTTCAAAATTATCTTCTGTTGGAAAATTGTTACATTCCCAGTATTCATAGGTTCTATCACTCCTAAAATAGTTCAGAGGCTGGATTTGCTTTTTGTTTGAGGGTCATGGGAGAGTTCAGAAAAAGACATAATTCCTCTTTGTCATCTTGGCTCTGTCCCCCACCCCCACTCTAGGCATATTATTTGTTAAAGTGTTTCTTCCCCTCTGAAATCTTGAACTTCAGATAGCTTATTTTCTCTCTCTCTCTCTCTCTCTCTCTCTCTCTCTCTCTCTCTCTCTCTCTCTCTCTCTATATATATATATATATATATATATACAGATATATATACAGATATTTATATATTTATTTAAAAAGCTAATTTCATTTTGTGATATATAACAATAAAATTATGCTATAAATAAAACAAAACTATTATAATAGCTCATTACAAATTTGATAGTTTAAGTTGGAGAAATAAGGGACAGAGAGAAAAGCCACCAAGATAAGAGACTAGCTTTCTATGATGGGTAGTTTTATGTAATACTATATTAATCAACTTCATGTTATTCATTTTCACATTAAATTTGGAGTGGGGGGAATTGATTATATACAGTTCAATATTCAATTATGAATTGTCCTGTGTGACTATTTCACATCTCTAAAGTTTTTTGTCACCAAGAGAATCAGTGTCTCAAAATAAAGGACTATAAAAATGACTTCTCTCCTCCATTTTCTAGCCCAATCCTGAACATATATTAAAAAAACAAAAACAATGTTTTAGGAATTGAAATGGCAAACCTACTTTAGTGTCAACTGAAAGCAATTTGAAGTCTTATATCTTCCAGGGACTATTCAAGACAATAGAAATAAAGAGACAAATGCAAAGACTTATCCTCCAGAAACATATTCTGTTTTGACGAAAGAGTTTTTAACCAGAAAAGCAAAAGCAAAGTAAAGTTAGTATGTATAATAGAAAGCAGAAGAAGATACAGTGGAAGAGTTCTTTAGCGTGCGTGTGTATGTGTGTGTGTGTATCTGTGTTCATGCATGTGGGTGTATATGTATGTGTGTGATGGATCCCTTTGACAATATATTTAAGACTATCAACTACTACTTTTTACTTCATCTAAATAGATTTATAAAGAACACATATTTTATTGAAATGCAGTTACCAGTTTTGTTTTTTTTTAATTCAAAGACTACAGGTAAAGAACTGGTCAACCAAAGAGGATAATAGTATGTAGCAGGGTCCCTTGAAGAAGATGCTGCTTCCATATGAGCACCTTGTAAAAGAAGAAAAAAAAAAAATATATATATATATATATCACATCTTTTTTTTTTATTCAACACTGAATAATTTCTCGGGAAATCTCTTGGAAACAAACCACTGTTAATTAGATTGCATGAGACTTTGTTTCAAATATACCAATTCTCATACTTATTTTTGTGACAGTGGTCATGATCCTCTACTTTTCTGATTTAGTCTCCTCATCTGAAAAGTGGAAGGGTTTCTATTTCTAAGATACTGTCAAGTTGATATGAATCCTATTATCGTGTGTGTGTGTGTGTGACATAGTAAGTTTTTTTAAATTATATTATGGCATTTGGGGACTTTTTTAATAAATCAACATTTTGAGCTAGAAAGCATTATTCCTTGTTGACAAGTAATAGGAACAACTTAGCTCTACTTCATACTTAAGTTCATTAGATTCTAATAATTTTTTAACTGATATTGATTTTTGTAGTATCTGATTTAATTCAACCTTTTAACTTGTCCTGTTTCATTTTAGTCCTAGCTTAATAAATGAAATGAGGATTTTATTTTTCACCTAACATAGTTGTGTGCTTGCAGGCCTCTCTATGGACTATACTTCAGAGAATCTTTTTTAGTGCATGAATATTAAATGAGTAATTAAATTCCATTCTGTTTAGTCTTTCTGGAGGTCAAGTAAGTCATATCTGCAATGGGTCTGTCTAGACTTCACTAGGTTTGGCAATGAATAATAAATCTGAGTATTCTGTAGCTACTGATTCTCATGATATATAGATAAACTTTCCCTCCTCCTCTATAAATATGTAGAGGTGGTAGAGGCAGTCACACAAAAGAAGAGTTTAGTAGTATCTTAAGAGAAAATTTTGTGTGGCTATTGAAATGAATATGCAAATATGACATAAAGAAAAAAGAAAGAAATAGCAAACTGACTTCAGAGGCAATAACTATAGAAATAATCAATTCCAAAAAAATTTTAAATATTATATAGTTCACATTAGGTAAATGTAATTATTCCTTAAGCACTTGTTGTCCTTCATATTCAAAAAGGGCCAAAATGCCATCATTATGTTGGGGTCAAGGTTTTCAGCTATATGTATAACTGATCAGATCAATATAAGTACAGAAAGCTCTGTCACAGATAAGGCATAAATGACCTGAAGGAACTCACCCAGTAGAATTGCAATGGGATTACTATTGGAAAGTGTTTGAAATTTAGCTTCTATTCTAAGTTGCTCAATTCCCTTATATATTTATATGTTCTTATCACATACCATATTAAAATTTTCAAAGAACTTTCCTAACAATAACTCTATCATGTAGAAAGTGCAAAAACTAGATGCAAAAACTAAGGCTTAAAGATATAATGTAGCTTGACCAGGGTCATACAATTAGTAAGACTCAGAATCATGACTTGAACTCAGAGGTCTTGACTCCAAAACCAGTGTTATTGCTGTGCCCTAGTGCCTCTCAGAAAAATAAATAATAAATAAAAAACAACTGACTAACAAAAATTTGAATCAACTTTAGTAGCTTTTTGTTACTTAGATTCTTATCCTTTGTGTTTTCAGCATCTTTCCATGGAAACATAGCTGGTGCTGAGTAGAGGAGGAAAAGTCCTTGTGTATGGGAGAGCTTGTATATAGAGCTTGTGTATAGTGACACATATACAAAAGCTAGAAGTTTGCTATGGATTCTACACTGGTTATCTTCCATCTAGAATGTATCCCTTCTTTTCTAATTCTTGATACTCCTAGATTCATTCTGGAAGGTTCAGCTTTCATTGCTGTCCATGCCCAATCCTGATTTGCTAGCTCCCCAAAGCCCTCTTATCCTACTGACAAACCTTTCTTGTTGACTTTCCCAATTATCTTTGGTGTCTCTGGGCAGAGAGGCCTAGAAACCTCCTGAATAGCCACTGATTTAGAGGCCCCAAGGTCCATTCCTGCTTTTTTGTGCCTGGCCAGGATTGGGGCCAGGACTGCAATTGTGCTGGCATGATCTATGCCAGGACTGCGTTTTGGACTCTTACCTTAGTGCTCAAACATTCCTGCTAACTTTCAAAGGTGTTTTCAGCTAAAAAATTATTCTGCTCCAACTTTATGTTAGTTCTAGCACTCTGATAGTAGTTTCATATGTCTAGTCTCTTAGAGCCTGAGGTTGGACATTCTTGTGGATAATCTTATGCAGAAATTGAGTAGTGCCAAGTCTCATTGATGAGTCAGTCTGCCCAGACCCCATTGAGATTAATGTTCTTCCCTCTGTACTAGGTCTTTTCATCTCCCACTATGACTATTCCCTGAGGGAAGAGAAAAAGGAAAACTGGGAGGGAATGGATTATCTATCTTATCTCCAGCTTTGTAGGTTCAACTTCCATCTCCTACTACAGTTTCCTATCTTATCTACAGCTTTCAGAAGGAACAAAAAGAGGGAGTGCTTTCAACTGACCATCTGATTGTTGCCTACCTTCTCCTATTTGTCTCTGCATGATTTATAACTTCTACTTAGGAAAGGATGGGAGTTTTCTACTCAATGATGGACACACTCACACTTGATCTTATCTTATAACTGCCAGTAATTCAGAACTATTATTCTATCCATCACTCAAACTTCATTCACTCTCTACCATCACCCATTTCCTTATTTGCATTCCCCTCATCCCTCACTCCCCAGAATCTTAACCAACACCACCAAACATTTCCATCATGCCCTCTTAAAAGCCTGTTTCCAGGCAACAAGCTTCCCTTCATCCTATTTTTTTCTTCTTCTCCCATACTTTCCATATCCTATCAGTCACTAAAAGACAGATCTGCTGATAACATAGGCTCTCTGATCACCTTTTCTAAAACTAGCTGCAATTTCACTTGTTTTCCTCCACCCACTCATTGTGTCAGGGGAATTAAATTATTCCTTGATCACCTTGCCCTCTCTCAGATTTTTCCCCTGCCTCTATCATTTTGTAACCTCTTCATTTGAGGTTCATATTAATCATCAAACATTTTTCTTCACCAAGTTCAGTATTTGACTCACATTTTTTCCCTTCCCCAATTCCTTCCCTCACTCTGAAGGACATCAGAATGATAATTGATTATCCCTCAAATATAATGACCATTAGGTCCCTTTACCTACTTTCTTCCCATGAACTACTCCCAATTTACCTCAGTCACACAAAAAAGATTGTCTTTTGGATGATCTTGATATTTCCCAGAAACACACATCTCTATATTCAAAAATTCTGAAACCCCTCTATTTTACCATAATTTTTGACTTTCCATCTTTCTTTAATTTTTTATTTAAAAAGAAAAAATCCAATTCACATCCTTCCAATTCCTCTCACTTCTCACCTATGACATAATAACTCCTATGCTGATGATGTAAATGGTGATAACAAGAAGAACATCAAGAAAACCATTTTAAGAAAGAAATACCCACCATGTCTCTGGAACTCACATGTTATAGAAGTTTTCTATTAATCAATCAATTAATAATCATTGATATAGCATTTACTATATCTATGGCACTGTGATAAATTTGGGGGATATTAAGAAAAGCAAAAAGGATGTGCCTTTAAGACACTTACATTCTCATGTTGGGGAATATATAATAATGCACAAAGTACAGAGTAAATAAAAGGCATTTTTTTTAGAGGAAACCTCTAGAAAAGGGGGGGGCAGTTCCCCCAGAAGTGAGTAGAGTTTTTAAAAAAGTCAGTAATTCTAAGTACAACCAAATAAGGAAACTTTCCTCTCTTGAAAGACATCAAGTAGGAAGACAGAGAGATAAGAGGAAATATTAGGGATCCTGGTAATATATATTTTCCTTTTTTTTTTTTTTTACATAATCAAATCATTATTTTGCTGTACAAATAGAATCAGACTCTGAAATATTGTAAAATTAGCTTGTGAAGGAAATCAAAAATGCAGGTGGGCAAAAATATAGGGATTGGGAATTCAATATAATGGATTTCAGTCATCTCCCAGAGTTCTTTCACTGGGAATAGCTGGTTCAGTTCATTACTGCTCCATTGGAAATGATTTGATTGATCTCATAGCTGAGGATGGCCAGGTCCATCAGAACTAGTCATCATCTAGTATTGTTGTTCAAGTATATAATGATGTCCTGGTCCTGCTCGTTTCACTTAGCATCAGTTCGTGTAAGTCTCCCCAGGCCTTTCTGAAATCATCCTGTTGGTCATTTCTAACAGAACAATAATATTCCATAATATTCATATATCATAATTTATTCAGCCATTCTCCAACTGATGGGCATCCACTCAGTTTCCAGTTTCTAGCCACTACAAAAAGGGCTGCCACAAACATTCTTGCACATACAGGTCCCTTTCTCTTCTTTATGATCTCTGGGATATAAGACTAGTAGCAACACTGCTGGATCAAAGGGTATGCACAGTTGATAACTTTTTGAGCATAGGTCCAAATTGCTCTCTAGAATGGTTGGATGTATTCACAGTTCCACCAACAATGTATTAGTGTCCCTGTTTTTCCACATCCCTTCCAACATTCTGCATTATCTTTCCTGTCATTCTAGCCAAGCTGACAGTTGTGTAGTGGTATCTCAGAGTTGTCTTAAATTGCATTTTTCTGATTAATAATGACTTGGAGCATCTTTTCATGTGGTTGGAAATAGTTTCAATTTCTTTATCTGAGAATTGTCTATTTATATCCTTTGACCATTTATCAATTGGAGAATGGCTTGATTTTTTATAAATTAGAATCAATTTTATATATATTTTAGAAATGAGGCCATAATCAGAACCTTTAACTGTAAAAATATTTTCCCAGTTTATTGCTTCCCTTCTAATCTTGTCTGCATTAGTTTTGTTTGTACAAAAACTTTTCAGTTTGATGTAGTCGAAATTTTCTATTTTGTGATCAGTAATCATCTCTAGTTCTTCTTTGGACATAAATTCCTTCCCTTTCTACAGATCTGAGAGGTAAACTATACTGTGTCCCTCTAATTTATTTATAATCTCATTCTTTATGCCTAAGTCATGAACCCATTTTGACCTTATCTTGGTGTACGGTGTTAAGTGTGGATCAATGCCTAGTTTCAGCCATATTAGTTTCCAATCTTCCCAACAATTTTTGTCAAACAGTAGGTTCTAATCCCAAAAGCTGGGGTCTTTGGGTTTGTCAAACACTAGGTTGCTATAGTTGTTGACTGTTTTGTCCCTTGAACCTAACCTATTCCACTGATCAACTAATCTGTTCCTTAGCCAATAACAAATTATTTTGGTAACTGCTGCTCCATAATATAATGTTAGATCTGGTACAGCTAAGCCACCTTCATTTGATTTTTTTTTCATTAATTCCCTTGAAATTCTTGACCTTTTGTTTTTCCATATGAATTTTGTTGTTATTTTTTTCTAGGTCATTAAAATAGGTTTTTGGGAGTCGGATTGGTATAGCGCTAAACAAATAGATTAGTTTAGGTAGTATTGTCATCTTTGTTATATTTGCTTGCCATGTCCAACAGCATTTAGTATTTTTCCAGTTGGTTAGATCAGACTTAATTTGTGTGAAAAGTGGTTTGTAATTTTGCTCATAAAGTTTCTGATTTTCCCTTGGCAGATAGATTCCTAAATATTTTATACTATCAATATTTACTTTAAATGGAATTTCTCTTTGTAACTCGTACTGTCGGATTTTGTTAGTGATATATAAGAATGGTGATGACTTATGTGGGTTTATTTTATAACCAGCAACTTTGCTAAAGTTGTGGATTATTTCTAATAACTTTTTAGTAAAATCTCTGGGTTTCTCTAAGTATACCATCATAACATCAGTAAAGAGTGATAATTTGGTTTCCCCATTGCCTATTCTTATTCCTTTAATCTCTTTCTCAGTTATTTTTGCCAAAGCTAGCATTTCTAATAAAATATTAAATAGTAACAGTGATAGTGGGCAATCTTGTTTCACTCCTGATCTTATTGGGAATGGTTGCAGGTTGTCCCCATTATATATGATGCTTACTGATGGTTTTAAATAGATGCTGCTGATTATTTTAAGAAAAAGTCCATTGATTACTATACTCTCAAGTGTTTTTAATAGGAATGGATGTTGGATTTTATCAAATGCTTTTTCTGCATCTATTGAGATGATCATATGGTTTTTGTTAATTTGGTTATTAATATTGCCAATTATATAGATAGTTTTCCTAATATTGAACCAGCCCTGTATTCCTGGTATAAATCCTACTTGATCATAGTGTATTATCCTGGGGATGATTTTCTGTAGTGTTTTTGCTAATATCTTATTTAAGATTTTAGCATCAATATTCATTAGGGAGATTGGTCTATAATTTTCTTTCTCTGTTTTCAACCTACCTGGTTTATGTATGAGTACCATGTCTGTGTTATCAAAGGAATTTGGTAGGACTCCTTCTTTCCCTATTTTATCAAAAAATTTATATAGCATTGAGATCAATTGTTCTTTAAATGTTTGGTAGAATTCACATGTAAATCCATCTGGTCCTGGGGATTTTTTCTTAGGGAGTTGATTAATAGCCTGTTCTATTTCTTTTTCTGAAATGGGACTATTCAAGCAATTTACTTCCTTCTCTGTTAGTCTGGGAAGTCTATATTTTTGGAGGTAGTCATCCATTTCACTTAGGTTACCAATTTATTGGCATATAGTTAGGCAAAATAACTCCTTATTATTTCTCTTATTTCCTCTTCTTTGGTAAGTTCTCCCTTTTCATTTTTAAGACTACTAATTTCATTTTCCTCCCTCCTTTTTCTAATCAGATTTACCAAAGGTTTATCTATTTTATTGGCTTTTTAATAGAACCAACTCTTAGTTTTATTAATTAGTTTGATAGTTTTTTTACTTTCAATATTATTAATTTCTCCTTTTAATTTTAGAATTTCAAATTTAGTATTTGATTGGGGGTTTTTAATTTGGTCTTTTTTTAGTTTGTTTTAGTTGCAAGCCCAATTCATTAATCTTTTCTTTCTCTGTTTTATTCAAGTAAGCCTCTAAGGATATAAAATTTCCAATTATTATCCCTTTGGCTGCATCCCACAAATTTTGGTATCACATCTCATCGTTATCATTATCTTGAGTGAAATTATTAATTGTATGTATAATTTGCTGTTTCACCCAATCATTCTTTAAGATGAGATTGTTTAGTTTCCAATTACTTTTTGGTCTATTTACCCCTAACTTTTTGTTGAAGGTAGTTTTTATTGCATCATGATCTGAAAAGAAAACATTTACTATTTCTGCCTTCTTGCATTTAATTTTGAGGTCTTTATGTCCTAATATATGGTCAATTTTTGAATAGGTTCCATGAACTGCTGAGAAGAAAATATATTTCTTTCTGTCTCCATTCAATTTTCTCCAAAGATCCAACATACCTAATTTTTCTAATATTCTATTTACCTCTTTAATTTCTTTCTTATTTGTTTTGTGGTTTGATTTGTCTAATTCTGAGAGTGCAAGGTTGAGATCTCCCACTATTACAGTTTTGTTGTCTAATTCTTCTTGCAACTCTCTTAACTTCTCCTTTAGGAAGTTGGATGCTATACCACTTAGTGCATATATGTTTAGTATTGATATTGCTTCGTTGTGTATGCTACCCTTTAGCAGGATGTAGTTTCCTTCCTTATCTCTTTTAATTAGATCAATTTTTGCTTTTGCTTGATCTGAGATAAGGATGGCTACCCCTGCTTTTTTGACTTCACCTGAAGCATAACAGATTTTGATCCAGCCTTTTACCTTTATTCTGTATGTATCTCCCTGCTTTAAATGTGTTTCATGTAAACAACACATTGTAGGGTTCTGACTTTTGATCCAGTCTGCTATCTGTCTCCTCTTTATGGGAGAGTTCATCCCATTCACATTTATGGTTAGAATTACTAAATCTGTATTTCCTGCCATCCTAATATCCCCAGATTATGCTTTACTTTTTCTTGCCCCCCCTCAACCCTCTTTCCCCTTTTTAAATTTATGTACCCCACTTGTATCATGACGCTCACTCTCTTTAGAATCCCTCCCTCCCCCCTTTGAGTCTTTTTCCCTTTCTTCCCTTATTACTCTTTTTCTTTTCCTTTTTCCTCTCCCCTATTTTAATGAGGTGAGAGAGAATTTTCTCTAAAACAGATATGTCAAGTATTTTTTCTTTGAGTTAACTCTGATGAGAGTAAGATTCACACAATGTTCCTCCCCTTCTCTAAATTCCCTCAGATATAATAAGTTTCCTTTGCCTCTTTGTGGGATGTGGTTTCTCTCTTTTTAACCCCCTTCCCACCTTATTCTGCCATCATCCCTTTTCCATATCTACTTCCCTTTTTTATGTTATATCAGTAAAATCAAATTATACATGTAGTCTTTTTGTATATCCACAACAGAAATACAATTCTCAAGAGTTCTTTTTACCTTTTCTGCATCTCGAGTCCTACGGTTAGAGATCAAATTTTTTGTTTAGTTCTGGTTTTTTCCTTAGAAACAAATGGAATTTATTTGTTTCATTAAATGTCCATCTTCTTCCCTGGAAGAAAATGCTCAGCTGAGCTGGGTAGTTTATTCTTGGCTGCATTCCAAATTCTTTTGCCTTTCGGAATATCAGGTTCCAGGCTCTTAGATCCTTCAATGTGGAGGCAGCCAGATCTTGGGTGATCCTTATTGTGGCACCACGGTATTTAATTTTTTTTTTTTTTTCTGGCTGCTTGTAAAATTTTTTCCTTAATGTGATAGTTCTAAAATTTTGCCACAATATTCCTTGGGGTTTTTATTTTAGGGTCTTTTTCAGAAGGTGTTCGCTGAATTCTTTCAATGCCTATTTCTTCTGATTCTATTACATCTGGGAAGTTCTCTTTGATGATTTCTTGTAAAATAGTATCTAGGCTCTTTTTTTCATCATAGTTTTCAGAAAGTCCAATAATCCTCAGATTATCTCTCCTAGATTTATTTTCCAAGTCTGTCATTTTTGCAAGTAGATAATTCATGGTTTTTTCCAGTTTGTCATTTTTTTTGTTTTTGCTTGACTGATTCTTGCTGTCTCAATGCATCATTAGTTTCTATTTGTTCAGTTCTAATTTTTAATGAATTATTTTCTTCATTAGCTTTTTTTATTTCTTTCTGTATATGTCCAATTGAGTTTTAAATGAATTGTTTTGCTCTATGGAATTTTTTTTCCATTTCACTAATTATTTTTTTTAGTGAATTATTTTCTTTTTCCAATTCACAGATCCTACTTTCTTGTGAGTTCTTTGTCTTTTCCAATTCACAAATCTTACTTTCTAGTGAATTCTTTATTTTTTCCAGTTCACAAATCTTACTTTCCTGAAATTTTTTTTTTTTACTTTTTCCAATTCCCAAATTTTGTTTCCCTGCACTTCCTTGAAATTTTTTATCTTTTCCAATTCGTATTTCAAGAAGTTGTTGCTCTCTTGTAAAGCTTCTCTTTCCTTTCCCCATTTATCTTGTAACTCTCTTTTGAGACTTTTAATGGCCTCTTCTATGAAAGCATCATGTAAAAGGGGACAGGTGACATTCTCCTTTGGGGTATTGTCTGGTGCCTGTTTGCTATTAGTCTCTTCAGGCTTGCTGACCTGCTCTTTTTCTTCACAGAAGCTGTCAATGATTCTTTTCGTTTTTTTATTCATGTTTTAAAGTCTTTAGGGTATGCCTCCTAGGCAAGGGGGTTACCAGCTTCCTCTGCAGAACAGGACAGATGTTAACCAGCTTCCAGCTTCGAGGTATGGGAGTGCTCTGAGTGAAAGTTTTCCCTTCCACCAAATGGAGGTGGATTCAGCACTGACTGAGCTATCAAAGTGCCCAGTTGGCCTATGTGGTTTAGCGATTGCCCTAGGCTAGAGACTAAGGGGTGAAAGTGTCACTGCCCCAGGCCAGAGCCCTTTGTGGGGCTGTGGGTATTAGCAGTTGACTGCAGATAGCCAATTCTACTGGAAGTCTGCCCGGAAGTCTTTGCCTGAAGCAAATCGGCCCTGCAAAAGCTCTATGGATCCAAGCCAAGCCCTCCACTGCGCAGATTAGAGGCTAACCTGGGCTATGCTCTCCTTCTGTGCAGGTTCACAACTGCCTCAAGGAAAAGCCCCGTACTGTGGGTTGGGGCTGTGAGCTTGTGCTGCCATCGGTGCTCTCACTTCTGGTTTGAGGTTCTACCTGGTGCCTTCCCTCTCTCCCAGCTTGTGCTGATCTCCCCCACCCCCCACCCCCCTCCCTGGGATAAACCTTTTTTGGCGAGACTGTAGATTTTCTTCTGCTGGTGAGTTGTTATACTTCTTATCTTTATGAATTGTAGCAGTCAAGATATTTTTGAGGCTCGATATAATATTGATAAAGAGGGTAAGAGAAGAGCTTAGAAAGTCATGTGTGCCTTCTCTACCATCTTGGCTCCGCCCCCAATATGTATTTTTCTGATATCATTAAGAAAATACATTTTTTCCTTGATTCTACATCAATATGTAGCACAGTTCTTGACCCAAGATACTTTTTCAAGGAAAGAATTGTTGAACAAAAGTTTTTTATAAGTTAAAAATATGATGAGGCCTAAAGACATGTCATAAAGATTTTTTCCTATGTAGATTTAGAATTGAATAAAAGGAAGGTAACTGACAAATTAAAGAATGATTAAAAAGTATTAGCATTTTTGCCAATGGGAAAATTTTTTCTCTAGGAAAAAAGTCAAAGGTGGCTTTTTTATCATATTGAAAGCAGTTGGTAGAGATAATGCTTATTTTTACAAATGGTAATGATGTCAAATAAAACCAACATAAGGTCACAATGAGAGTACTGGGAAAGATATGGCAAGGACAGGGGGAAAGACCATTACACAAAATACAATGAATACCAAGCTAACTCTTGAGAAGTACAGGAGTGGGAAGAATACTGGAAGGATGAAAAATGCCACTCAGGAACAATCAGGAGCAGTATTTCTGGGAAAATGCAATTGGCAATAGTGGTAATATCAATGTTTGGGCCAGGGTTTAAGTATAATATACTGATCTGGACAGTGTGCATGAAGAGAGGTCATAGAAGTCACTCTTATTAAAGTTATGAGTTTGTTACACATTATTAATTGTTACTAATTACTAATTACTAAAAAGTCTATGTTTCTTTTCTCTGTTTCCTTGTTTCTCTATTTCTCTGTCTTTCTGTCTCTGTCTCTATATATACATATATAGAGATATATATGTATGCATGTATATACCTTTGGGGCACTGTGAAAAAAGATGAGCCAATTCTAAGTTTTAAGTATTTTTCAAATACTGTGCAATTTACTGACTCTTAGTAAATTTGGTTTGTAAGAACTATTTCTTCCTAAATTTTATGTGCAATTGTGGAAGCTGCCATAGATGAACTGTTTGTTAGCATAAAGCTTGAACTTCCATTAATTATATCTCTCTCTCTCTCACTCACTCATTCTCTCTGCCTCCCTGTCTCTTTCTCCATCTCTGTCTCTGTCTCTTTGTCTCTCTCTGTCTCTCTGTCTCTGTCTCTGTCTCTGTCTCTCTCTCTCTCTCTGTCTGTCTCTGTGTGTGTGTGTGTATATATATATATATATATATATGTGCATGTGTGTATATGTGTGTGTGTGTGTGTATGTGTGTGTGTGTATGTGCACATATAGAGAGATATATATATGTATGCATGTATCTTTGGGGCACTGAAAAAAATGAGGCAATTCTGAGTTTTAAGTATTTTTCAAACATTGTGGAATTTACTGACCCTTAGTAAGTTTGGTTTGCTAAGGACTATTTCTTCCTAAATTTTATGTACAAATATGGAAACTGCCAGTAAATGAGCTAAATTTGTTAGCATAAAGCTTGAATTTAGTACATTAATTGGTTATTTTAATCAGTTCGCCCATTAATGCACAGGACAATCAATAACTATAACTACAGCCTTCATCACCACTATCTTGAACTATTTCAGTAGCATTCTTACCACCTTTTCCCCACCACAGTCTATCTTTCATTCATCTGCCAAGATGATTTTTCTAAAGCATAGATTTGTCCATATTACCCACTCAATAATTCCCATTAACTTCAGGATCAAACAGAAATTTTTCTGTTTGGCATTTAATTATATATCATATATTCCATCCTCCTACTATTTTCCTAACCATTTTATACTTGTTACTCTCTTCACTCTATGATCCCTGAAATAGATTCATTTGCAATGGGAAATTGTTGTAATGTGCTTTTCTTGTATCTCTCCCATGAGTACTTAAAACCTAATAAGTAATTAATCCATTAATTGTTATTAAATAGATATCCAATCTCATAGAATGATACATACAATCTAATCATATAGACCCCACCATGATGCCTATCTGTCTTATATAAAACTTGTCCTTAAATCCCAGTGAATGTTTTATTGTTTCATGGCGAGAGTCCTTAGTTCTCCAATATTTTACTAATGTTCTAGCAACTTAGTATAACACCCATCATCTGTTTCACAGAGATGAGAGTAAATTAAGAAAAAAAAAACTGCATCACTAGTAGACTAGCCAATTAATAGATCATTTGGTTATGACAATGCTTCAAATCCTCAACTCCAACCACTATATTAATTGATATTTAGATAGTAATGTAAATTTTGCAAAATGTCTCATTCTTATTTAAGTTTCTCAACAACACTGTGGGGTAAAGAAAATGGGAATAATAATACCTGTATGCTTTATCTTACTATATTATTGGAAAGTTCAAATAGGTTGTAAACTCTTTGTGGAAACTGAGGCTAATAGAATTTGTTTTCTTGGGAATCCACAACTCATAAATATCAGAGATTGGATTTGAACCCAGGACTTTCCAGTTCTTTTGCCACTGCCTCTGCAAGTCATAGGAAAACCAATTAAGATTGAGGCCTATTATTTAGGATTTTCATTTATGTTTACAAATGGTAACAAATGAATTTCCCTTACCTGGTCCTTTCCTTTGCTTTTAATACCTTATCCACACTGACTTAGCAGTGGACTAAGAATCTATGATTAGAACAGCATGAATTTGATGAATATCTTTTCTAAGGTAGATAGACAAAGTTCAGATCTTTTAGAACAGCTTGACATAAGAAACAAGGGCACTTGTGAAAGGCAGACTGAAAAGGGTGTTGATTATATGAAAGGGGTAGTTTTAAATTGCTTTCTCCTCTGAATTGGGGTTCCCAATTCCTACCCATCTGATGGAGATTGCTGTGCAAACTTGCAAAGGTAAACAATACTGAAACTTCTAGGTATGGCTTTCTATTACCCAGGAAACTATTTGCAATTAATTTTAAGCACCAACTGGTTTGTGACAAGCATACAACTTGACAAAGGTTTTCAAAAAGTCTGTTTCCCATTTCCTTTCCTTCCGAGAATGGCAGGGGTTTCTTTGAAAACTAAAGAAAGATAGAGAGGTAGCAAGCTGTGCATTGGTTGGTAGGTAAGATCAATCAGCTCTTCTGTGCCAAGAGAAATGATGATAGGAAGGAAAATGGTTTGCAAGCCAGTCATTTGAAAATACATTTAATGGAGGGTAGGTCGATTCTATTTGAAACCAATATATTAAGAAAGTTGTGCTAATGTTTGACTTCTTTTCTAGATTGCAAAAAAAAAAAAAAAAAATGAAACAAAACAAAACAAACAAACAAAAACATGAACTGAAGTTTACAAATGGCCTAAATCAGTTGTTCACTTTTTAAATATTAAAACAAAAGTATTCCTATGACATTTTCTCTTAACTAATTCAATCATGATTAAAAATTACGTGGTAAATGTTTCATGTATGATTCATATCATTCTACATACAGAATCTAACTGTGGAATGGTATGATTTATGCCTTCAAATAATATAAAGTTTAACAGGCATATAAGACATAAACAAAATTAATTACTATTTAAATTATAATGGGATAAATGCTTATGAAATAAGAGAGAATGAAAGAATCTTGAAGGATTATAGATCTTGATAGACATGATAAAAACAGCTAACATTTTTCAGATAAGGTTATGAAATCTCTTCACTTCTGATTTATCTCGGTAATACCATGGTTATAGATACTTTTAAGTGGTATTCCTTCCTCTACCATTCTTTGCAATAGCAGAGTGAACAACTGATACTTTAAATAACTTCTAGATGAAAATATTTGGTAAAAAAGTTTATTTGTAGTTTATTTTTCCTTTAACTAGCTTCTCCTAGCTAAGCAATTCTCCAAAGAGTAACTTTCAGTCATCAGGACAGAGTCAAACTTTTTCTTTTTCTAAAATTTATTTATTTTTAATACATATTGCTTTATGAATCATGTTGGAGAGAAAATCAAAACAAAAGTAGAAAAAACATGGGAGGGGGAAAAAACAGGAAAAAAAAGTGAACATAGCATGTATTAATTTACATTCAGTCTTCATATTTCTTTTTCTGGATGCAAATGGCATTTTCTGTCCAGAATCTATTGGGATTACAACAAAGGATGGTAGTTTAGCAACTTGAAACTATATTATAAAGCAGCAGTCATCAAAACTAATTGGTACTAGCTAAGAAATAGAGTGGCAAATCAGTGTAACAGATTAGAGACACATGACACAATAATCACGGCCTATAGTAATCTAATATTTGATAAACCCTTAAACTTCAGTTTCTGGGATAAGAACTCACTATTTCATAAAAATTTCTGGGAAAAATGGAAAATAATAAGTCAGAAACAGCATAAACCTATATCTTGCTAAATAAGATCAAAATGGGTACATGCTTTGGGCATAGAGTGATACCATAAACAAATTAGGAGAGAAAAAGATAATTTATCCTATCAGATCTTTGGAGAAGGGAGGAATTTATGACCAAAAAACTAGAGAATTTTATTTAATACAAAATAGACAACTTTGATTACATAAAATTAAAAAAAATAATAATAAATAAAAAAGATTTTGCAAACAAAACCAACAGAAACAAGAATAAAAAGGGAAGCATAAAGCTGGGGGGGGAAATTATAGCCAGTGTTTCTGATAAAGGTCTCATTTATAAAATATATAAAGAACTATTATAAATTTATAAAAGTATGAGAATACAATACCAATTAATAAATGATCAAAGGATATGAACATGCAATTTTCAGATAATGAAATTAAAGCCATATATAGTCATATGAAAAAATGTTCCAAATCAATATTCTTCAGAGAAGTGCACATTAAAACAACAATGAGTTACCACCTCACAATTCTTCGATTAGCTAAAATGACAGGAGAAGATAATGATAAATATTGAAGAATATGTGGGAAAACTGGGACATTAATGCATTTTTGGCAGAGTTGTGAAATGGTCCAACCATTCTACAAAGCAATTTGGAACTATGTACAAATGGCTATCAAACTGTTCATACCCTTTGACACAGCACTGCCACTACTGTGTCTGTATCCCAAGGACACAGAAGTGAAAAGGACTCACATACACAAAAAATGTTTGTAGTAGCTCCTTTTTGTGGTAGCAAATAATTGGAAAACAAGTAGATGCCCATGAATTGGGGAACTGCTGAATAAGTTGCAATATAGGAAGGTAACAGAATATTATTGTTCTATAAAAATAATGAACAAGCTGATTTTAGAAAGGCTGAAAAGATTTTACATGAACTAATTTTACATGAAATAAGCAGAACCAATTGTACATAATAACAGCAAGAATGTGTGATGATCAGCTATGAAAGACTTTGTTCTTCTTAGTGGTTCAGTGATACAAAGCAATCCCAATAGATTCTGGACAGAAAATTCCATCTACTTCCAGAACAAAAGTACTATGGAGATTGTATATGGAGAATATACAATTATTGTATGTATTGATTGTATATAAATCAATTGAGATTGAATGTAAATCAATGCAAGTTAAGTCCAATTCTTGTTTTCTGTTTTTTTTTCCCTTTCCATTATTTTTTCCCTCTTTTCTTATTTTTCTCGCCCAAAATGATTTATAAAGCAATGTGCACTAAAATAAATTTTACAAAGATGACAATAAGTGAAAATATGGTGGATACTGAAGAAGTTTATGGGAAATTCATTTGTTTTCAATCATGTCTTCAGAGAAGAATTATTGAACAATGTTCCTGAATCTCCTATATCCTAGTTAGAGGAATGGATGTATGGATGTATATAGTCCCTTAAAATTTTCACAACACTTCATTGTTTTTGTCCAATTTGATCCAACTCAACAAGCTTTATAAAGTGCCTTCTAGATTTAGGAACTGTGTGAAGCACTGAAAAAAGAAAAGGAAAAGTGAGGCAGTATTTTTCTGAATTACCATTCATTTTACATTATATGAGGGTGTTGGTATATATTCACAGGAAAATATGAGCTGGACAGTATACAAGTGAATTTATTTTGTGGCTGTCTGAGAAGACTGAGTTAGCACCCTGGATACCTTAGAATCAGCTGGAATCAGGATAAGCAAAAGTCCTTGGTCTTTATTCTTGGTCTTTAGAGGTAGAAGTGAAGGGAATGGACAAAGGATCTCCTCAACCTTCCTTTTCCACCTCTACTGACAAAGTGATTCTGGCTTGTCTTCCTCCACCCCCTAATCCTTCCCACAATTCTCTGCATATACCAAAAGATTGAAGGGCCACTTTCCATGCATATGCTAATAGAGTATTGTCCAATTGGTAGTTAGCCTTAAGTGCTCAGTTGAATGGTCTCAGTGCATCAACTCAGAGTTTCAACCCCTTACGGCTGTTATCATCAAGAGTTGTGGAAGAAATTTATAAAGAATAATATAAATATAAGATATATTACCATCATTCCCACTGTCACCACCATCCTTTTCCTCATTACCTCCCTTCTTTTAGATGCAAGTTATTACTCATAAAGGTTTTACAATGCAGTTTATTCAAATCATTTTTAATGACTCATATAGCATTGTCCACTTGTCCTTTTATTATGAGTATTTCATTTGTATGTGACTCTTTGTGATCTTATTTGAGATTTTCTTTGTAAAATTGAGGATTTGCCATTTCCTTCCCCAGTTCATTTTACAGATGAGGCAACTGAGGCAAACAGGGTTAAGTGACTTGCTCAAGGACATACAGCTAATAAATGTCATAGGCTGAATTTGAATTGAGATTCTCCTGACTCCAGGGCCAGCATTCTATCCTCTGCAACATTTAGCTGCGCCAGAATAAAATTTTAGAGTAAATTCCAAAAAAGATAAGGTGCTCTCTCTCTTTCCCTCCTTTTCTCCCTCCTCCCTTCCTTTCTCTCTGTTTCCCTCTTTCCTTCTCTCTCTCTTTCTCTCTCTCTCTCTCTCTCTCTCTCTCTCTCTCTCTCTCTCTCTTTCTGTCTCTGTCTCTGTCTCTGTCTCTACTTCTCTGTCTCTTTCTCACACACCCACACTCCCCCACACACAGCCCTCAAAACTTTAGCAACACTACAATAGGGCATTTCTCACTAGCAATGGGTGAAGGGTAAGTCAGGAGTTAGTGGTTTCTGCTTAGGAGACAGTATTTGGGTTCAAACTTATTTTGTCACTTAAATTCCTCCTGGAACTCTTTAAGACATGCTTATTTAGATTCATTGTTAAAATCTCTGACAATATTTCTTTCCCTCCAATTAAACATCCAAGGGGAAAGGAAAGGAAAAAATCTCCAGGGCTAATTTTAAGCTGATATTTTATGAAATCAAGGGATATATGGATTGTTCTATGAAGCATTTAAATAATAAATGAAGAGTGTTCCAAATGAATCCATTGTCCTTTAAAATTGGATGTGTCTCCTTTCTCAGAGGAGCAACTCATATGCCCGGACATATCCATGTTGACTTAAAGCTGTCACTAAGAGAAACTAAATGGGTGAACAAATTCCCAGTAAACAGAGATATGGCCCACTAGTGAATTAATAGTACCAATAGTGCGAAAGAGCAGGATTATTTAGTGCTTTTAAAAATGAAAAAACATATCCTTAGGGAAAACACAGGGATATATACTTAAGACTTTCATCTCCCTTCCCTCCAGTGATGAGTATTTTTTTTTAGCTTTATAAAGTTCCACAATCTTGATAGCATTATTTTGGAATAAAATGCAATATTGATTTTTAAAATTATCATGGAGGCCACTTCTTTACCTCCACAGATGGGAACAGTAATTTGGGGAGAAACTATTAAAATGTACAATGTATAATAGGAAAACTGGTCTTATTCCTCCATAAGACTTGCTCAAACTTTTTTGTCAATTTTGTTTTCTGTTTATACATTTTTTAAAAATATTTTTTCTTTGGATCTTGATTACATTGCTGATGGTATCACAAGCCCACAGACTCAGAATCTCCCTTTCCTTCCAAACAAATTCTTCCTTTAGGACTTGCTGATTGATGGAAGTTTATTACATGATATGCCTAACTTTATCAGAAAATATTGATTAGATAGAATATCACTATTATTGCTTTGAAAAGGAATGTGACAATCAATTTTCCTTAGTCTCTTTTCACCATCTCTATAACTTTATCCTTCCTTGACCACCACTTTTTTGTATGTAATATGTTCTCTTTATTTTTGTTTTTAATTAAAAAAAATTTTAAAACAGTATAAACAAATTGAAGCTGAGGATTAACTATTTGTATTTGTAACCCTAGTCTTTAGCACAACTCACAATAAGTAATTCATATTTTTTGCTTGTTTGTTTAATTCATTCAAGGTAATAGTGGGAATCCAAAAGCAAGATCTTAAGTAAGTTACCCAGTTCCATGCAAAAAGTAAATAGCAAAACCAGGGTTTCACTATTAAGGGCCAAGAAAATGTTTTCTATCCTTCACATCTCACCTTCCAAATATTTGAAGATAATCATTAATTTTTGAAAGGTAATATCTAAAGTAAAATGCAATCCTGTTGTATGTCTCTAGATCCTTCCTTAAAATAACTCAAAGTTCTTTTTGTCCTATTTTCCTTTATTTCTCTTCTCTCCTTTTATCATCATCTAAAGCTATTTGTCCTTTGTCTTTTAGCATAAAACAAAATAATCTGACTACTTAATATTACACACATTATATATATATACATATGTATGTATGTATATATATATATATATATATATATATATATATATATATATATATGTAATGAAACAGTATGACCCAATTCATAGAGACGGATTTGAAGAATAACTTACATCCTTAATAACATCCTTGATTTCACTTGAAAACTTGTACTTGCCTCTTGATTGTGTATCATAGTGTAAAAATATTGCCAAGTTGTCCTCCATACTCAGACCCCAGCATTTTTTTTTAAAAAGCAAAATATATTTTAATTCAAAAGATTTTTATGTGTTATGGGAAAATAAATATCTATTTTTAAATTAAGAAGTTATTAAATTCAAGTAAGTAAACTCATTCAGTTTTTCATTTGTTCCTGGTGCTAAACTATTTAATCATACCTGAAAGCTTGAGATTAGTAAAAGCTAAAAGCATCATTGCTGCTCCATGAATGTCTGTGAAAAAGAAATTTATTTCCCAGCTCTGCAAGATGCTGGCACTATCTTATGGTTATAAATCCCAATCAGAAGGTAAAGCTGAGACTTGCCACTCATGCTCATATAGTGTGTGCATTTAAACACTGTTCAATAATCCCATATTTTATGCACCTGATGTCTCATAAAGGGTTAGGTGGAGAAGAATATAATGTGAGGGAGGGAAAAGATGGGAAATAAGAATGATTGATTCACTAGATAGATGGGAATTTAAGAATATCTAAGCACTATGTTACTTTAATTGATGAAGCATATTTTTAATCATTAAATAAGAGAAAGTAGAATAAAAAATTTTACTAGAATTTTTTTGCTTCAATTAATGTGCATGAGTGTTTTGGTGTTTTAAGTAATCCCGCTTAGTACCTTACTTCACAATTGCTACATTGCTGTGAGGCAGATGATCTATCTACAACAAATACAGTTCTGTCTTTGTCTATAAAGATTCTTATGGTGACTAAAAAATAAATCTTCTTATGGAACAAGTTGATGTTCATTGTTGGTTATCTGATTACTTTCTATTTTTAATTATAGCTTTTTATTTTCAAAATATATACATGGATAATTTTTGACATTCACTCCTACAAAACCCTGTGATCTATTTTTTTTCTTACCTTCCTCCCTCTTCCCCAGTCAGCAAGTGATCCAATATATGTTAAACATGTGCAATTCCTCTGTACATATTTCCAATGCACAAGAAAAACAGATCCAAAAGGAAAAAAAAATGAGAAAGAAAATAAAATGCAAGCAATCAACAACAAAAAGAATGAAAAAACTATGTTGTAGCCCACATTCACTTCCCACTGTCCTCTATCTGGGTGCAAATGGCTTTCTTCATCACAAAATCATCAGAAATGGTTTGAATCACCTCATTGTTGAGGAGAGCCATGTCCATCAGAATTACAATCAGATTACAAATGCCACATGCTCCATACCCTCCCTCCCCAATCTCATTTGTTACAGTATCTTGTGGATTCATTTGCACAAGATTTCAGTATGGATTGACTACTGATCCAATCAGCTTTTTTTTTCTGTTGCTTTGTCTCTCCTGTCTTTCTCTGTCTCTCTAGACCTGGAGCATAGCAGTACCTTCCAAGGTAAAGTTTGGCTTCTTGGATTACTCTTTGGACATAAACATATTTCTGACAAAAAAATAATAAGAAACAAGAACAATTGACTCACTAATACCAAATAATAAAGACTAGTGATATTTGTTCAAATCAATATCAGTAAAAGCTGAGCTACACAAGAAAAGAATAGTATTTTTGTCTGGGGTCCAGTGGGTCCTTTGAGAGTAAGGAAAGTGATTTGCATACTCTATTTACTTTCTCCTAACAATTCTGTTGTCTGATTTGATCCTATGACAATTCACTTATGTTTTGTGGAGATACTTTGAATGACAATCAGAAAAATAACATTGTGATAATATTTACTAAGAAGAAAGTCTTAACCAGTTTGTGGTAGAGAATCGGGTCTTTACTGAAACTTTTAAGCCTTATTACCTTAACAAAATTGGATATGATAGATCTTGAATTAAAAACTCACTTATAACTGAAGTTCAATGTTTCTTTTTGTTGAAAATTTTAATAGTTCTATTTTACTTCAAGATAATTCTGTACTAGTCATAATAGAAAGCACCTTCCTCATTTAAATAAAATGACTTCCTTAAGTCAACTTTCATGACTGTCACTAAAGGATGGGAGAAATTTCAAGATGATAATCAAGTATTGTGAACTGAAAGCTTGAAATATTGCCAGCAAGAGCTATGTAGACAGTATGATAACATATAGATATAGGTGCAAGATTTCTAGAAGATGTATATGCTACCATAAATAGCATGCTAGTATATATATTCTTGATGGCAGATTATAACATATTTCCCGCTGTCTCTTGGGACTGAATGATGGGTTCTATCAATTATAGGTTATTATCAGCAACTGAAAATATCTCAGGATTTTCAGTAATGCTCCAAAGAGAAGGATTATAGTTGAATGAAATCTCTCTAAAATGCTTAGAAACCAAATATGTAGACATGACCTTTAGCTTCTCAAATGGGGGTATTTGAATATTAAGATTAGAATGTAATAATTAACATCTTCACTGTTTTTCCTTTGATAGATTAAATGGATTTAAATTATTACTATATTAAAAACAAAATAAAATATAATTTAAAAAAGTAAATCAAATGTCAGGTTTCTAGATATCAATGTATTCCAACCCTGGCAGAAAGTTGCCTGCACTTAACCCAAAATGTACACTACACACATCACATACAAGATTTTATTTTAAAGTTGAGGGGTTGTTAATTATTGTGAACCATTTATGTGCTTGAATGCAAAAGTGAGAGTCAGTAGAGGATACTAAACAAAGCAAGAAGAGAGTTTGAAATGTTTTGAAGAATAACTTTTGAGAACTCAGAGCATTTGCAGCCTTAGGCAATGGCATGAAGCATCCACAATACTGCTCTCGTTAGAAACTACAAAACAATTTAAAGAATTATTGTGGGAATAAGAGAGAAAAACATAGGTGTCCACCCACAAACACAGACATATACATATAGCACTCCCTACCTAAAAAATGCTTGACTCCATATTCTAAATACACAAAATATAGGAAGTTTTAAATTGCTACATTACATATCTGAACCAATATAAACTTTCTATTAAAACAAAAGTTTGGATTTCAATTGCTATTCATACATATACACATCCTCAATCTGTATTAAGATTTTGAAAGATATAAATCATTGAAGCTTATATGTAATAAATTACATGGCTATTTGTAAGTGATTAAAGCTTACATCTGCATAAAGACTAGGAATACTTTGAATATTATAACCTTAAAAAAACAGTCATGGGAATGTTTAGGGAAAATAATTTTCAAATGAAAATATTCTGTGAATTTGCACACATAGTTCTTAAATTTATGACATGTCCAAATAGCAGAACCAATCGTATCTAACAGCTTTCTTTCAAATTTAACAACATGTACTTAATAAAACCACATACAGTAAAACAGACCATTAAGTTTGGCTAGTTTGCAATATATTTGTGTGTCTCATTAATCCTTGGGGCTGAGTTGCATTTTTCTCAATATTTGTGGCTCTTCAGTTTCTTTCACCAGTCCCTGGCAGCACCAGCTCTGTCACCCATGAGACTCACTTAGAATGATTGCCTCTTAATAGCCCTCACATTGGAGTTGTTTACTGCCAACAGTTGAAATTAACTGTAGTGCCCATTAGCCCAAGAGAACGAAAATTTTCAAATTAGAGTCTCAGCACTTTTCATTTCTCATGGAGCCTTTCTATCAAACATCTTCATAGTAAACCAAAACCACCTTCATGATTTGAATTGTTGTAAATTTAATAGTACACTTTGATGGACTTGAGGGGATTAAGACAGCAACTAGTAGTGAGAATTAGTTGAGCCCTACTGACTCCATTTTGTGACTCAATTCTGCATCTAGCCTAAGTAGCCTTTCTATTAAATTATGGGTCTAGTCCAATTTCTTTCTTGTGAAAATTGTGAAAAAATATTATTGCATTGTTTGAATCTAGACATGTTTGGTTAGAAAGCTAGACTACCTCTACTTTCTATTTAGAGACTCTTAATTAAGGATCTAGTTTATGCTGACCAGGAACTCCCATGTCTTATCTGAAAATTGACCCCAAATACCTTTTTTTCTGATATCAGGAAATTGGACCCATTTACTGTCTCCTTCCTAACTTGGAATGTCCCTATTCATTTCTTCACTTAGAAATCAGATTACTTAATTTTGTATACTAGTTAATTATATGGTTTTAATTAATTGCTTATTTGATGTATTTTCCATATAAAAATAAATCTACCCCTCTGTTTGGGATCCAATGCCAATGTTGAGGAAACCTGTTCCCAGTTTGTTAAACAAATGGCATACATTGCTTAATAAATCAGTAAACTCATAAGACTGAACTTTAATTTTCTGAAATGTTTCATCTTTTACCTTCAACAACTTTTTGAGTTGCTTTTTTATAAATGATACTTGTAGGAAACAGAGAGAAATAATTCTTCTAACAAACCCATATTTTCTCCCCACCCCAGCTAATACGTAGCCTTTTTTTTTTTTTTTTTTTTTTTTTTTTTTTTTTTTTTTTTTTTAGAACTGGCAATAACACACATATGAAAAGAGAGATTGCACAATTAACTGACAACAGGGAGATCTAAAGGAAGAATAGCTTTGACTATTTTGTGACTGTCTTCAAAAGTTATTGTGCAAGCTTATCTATAGAAACCCACTGATGAATCTCCTTGCTGACCATTATGATTCCGTTAAGCTGAAACAGTTCTTGAACAGATAGTTGCCAATGTGATGATTAGCATACTGGCTTTTGTTTTGTAGGGAAATTTCTGCAGTATGTATTGGCACTATTGCACCCTACTCCCAAACCTCTTATATTATTATCAGCAAACCAAAGCACTATTGCACGGTACTCTCAAACCCCTTATATTATTATCAGTAAACCAAACAAATAAAATAAATTCAACATATTTTTCACTTTTTATTTTTTAAAATTTCCTCATAAAATTAAACTGATTTATTGTTTCCCTTTAAATGATAGTGATAAAAATAAATGTTGATCTAGTTTTTAGAAATTGACTAAGTAATATCATTCACATACATCTTTGATCATATACATAAGTCCTGGTTGGCTAATTGAGGACTCTCCAATTGCTTAGGTATAGCTATAAAGCCCAAGATACTTCCAATAAACTTTTTCTTGCTTAGGAGCTTGTCTACATTCTTTTTATTTTTTTTTCTTTATAAATAGCATTTTATTTTTTCTCCACATACATGCCAAGAACATACAAGATTCTGAGTTGGAAATTTTTTTCTCTCTCCTTCCCCTCCCCTCTTCCAAAGATGATAGACAGTTTGATATTGTTTATACATGTGTATCATATAAAACATATTGCCATATTAGTTACAGATTATTTTTTAGTTTTTATACCAAGATCTTTTTTAAGTCTATATGAAAAGTCTCTTAGATTGGTAGTCTTCTTGTTAAGAAGAGAAGGGGTAGCAGGTTTTGGAATCAAAAGTACCTAAGTTCAAATCCTACAGGAGATAATTTACTAACTGTGTGACCATAAGCAAGTTACTAAATATCTCTCATTCATAAAATGAGTATAATAATATGACCTACCTTATGGTACAGTCATGATAAAATTAAATAGTATGTTACATTCTTTAGAAAATTTAAAACTATATAACTATTAGATATTATTGTATTTTGGTTTTTTAATATCATTTTTCTCACTAAAGTTAGAATCATAATTATATTTGTATTTCTGCCCATTGAAGAGATATAAGAAATTTTGTTTTTTTGTAAAAGTTGAATTTCTTTTCCCTGACAAGTCTAATTCATCATGGGATTTAAAAAACAAACAAACAAACAAACAAACAACAACAACAACAGCAACAAAAAAACCAAAACAAAGCAAAAATATTTAGTAAGGACAATTGTTTTTGAATTCCGCAGAGTGCATCCCACAATTTGTAGGCATGGAATAAATATATTGTGAGGGAAATATGTAAGAACTCATTTTTATTAATGATGATCCATAATCATGATTATTATCATTATGAACCAGAATTGTTATTTTGCCAGAAAGAGGAACTACCCATGAGGTACCTCCTTCTATAATGTAAATGTGGATCATCAACTGCTTTGTAATTTGGATACTGAGATAAATTATGTGTCAGAGACTGGATCTGAAACCCTATGTGTTTCTGACATCTGGTCTTTATCCAACAATATACCATGATCTCTCTGTGTGATGTTACCTAAAGGATGAATTGACCTTCTTGGGGGGAAGGGGAATAAGGTGATGTGTGTGTGTGTGTGTGTGTGTGTGTGTGTGTGTGTGTGTGTGTTTTTGGGGGGATAAGTACATAAAGGAAGAAGAGACAGATGATCACAGTTGTTTTACCGCTATTGCCTTCTAGTAAATCAGAGTAGTAAAAGAGTATCCAAAATATTTCCAAATGGAAAACCCTACCAGAAAACTCATCACTGAGAAATCTCATCATCCTGCAAGATCAAATCAGCTTTGATATTCACATATGATCATTACCTTTTTTTCTGCCCCTCTGATTATAAGCAGTCATGAACTCCCAAACCCATCATTTAAGGAAGAAGAATAGGATTAGACACCTCCTAATTTTGCACCTGGCTGCAGGTCTTTTGAATTTCTCTGATTTCACCATGTTCCTGTCTCTAGTATCCCATTCATGTTTAAATTTCCTTTTATCTCTATCCATTATTAAATTTTAAGTTTTTAAGGGCAGTGACTAGCTTTTATATATATATATATATTCTTTTCCCTAGGACTTAGAACAGAGGCTAGAGTATAGTAAGCATTTGATAACTGTTCATTGACTATCTGGTTTTCCCATAGCTGAAGCTGTTCTCTTTCTTGCCTTTTCATTGAGTTAGTTAAGAAACTTTCTTGATCTACTCCTAAGCAAATGCCATCAAATGTAACATGATTTGACTAATCATATATTCAGAGCATAAATAAATGTTTTCCCTTGTATTTAAATACTATAGTTAAGCTGAAATAGTCATAGAATTATTTGCATAATTAATCTTTACTTTGATTTCATTGTTTCATTAGTTTTCCCTAGTTGTTGTCCCAATACTGGGTAAAAATAAAATAAATTGTAATTGTTTAAATGGAATGAGAGATTTATATTTTGGGGAGATGAGTCCAGTACTTCAAATCCTACAATTACCTTGATAAAGGCTTCCATGTTTTTCTTGAAACTGTTTTAAATATCATTTATACCATATATTGATGTCAGATTTGATAATGTATCTAAATTTCATAGGAATATTTTATAATTGGTAATTCAACAGAATTAAAAGAACAGCATCTATTGTATAAAGGAAAAAAAAATCACTTAATTTGTTCTTTTGTTAGCCTTCTGTCCCATTAGCCATATTTTATAATTCAGATCACTTTATAATCTGCCATCTTATTATGTTACCCCTACTTGATATGTCTTTGGGAAATTTCAGAATATAACTCTACTATAATATTCAAGGTAACAATGTACTTAAGTAAAAGGAAGCCTTTATTTTCTTCCACAGAAGATATAGAAAAGAAACATGGTGACAATAATTATTTCCCTCTCTCTATGAATTTTCCTCTCAGTTCCTACATACCAGAATCATAGTGTTTATGAGCACTTTGGATTCCCCTTGGAAAGAATGTAAATGTGGAGTTAAAAGATTTGAACATTCTTTTGAATGTCATTATAACACTTGAGAGACATATCCATCTCTAGTTGAGGTATTATTTTAAGTATTCAGACTTTCTCTAAAAGATGACTAAAAAGAAAGATTCTTTTTAATTTTCAAAGTCTTAATAATCAATGGTAGTAGCAAAAGACAAAATCAAGTCCCACTACCAAGTTCCTGTGTTGATCCTGCAGCTATGGATTCCTTGTGTGGAAGCTTCTTCTCTATAGGAAGCTGGTGATATTCAAGTCACAAGACTGCTAATTTATAAAATATATGCAGCTCTACTTAAATTATATATTGTGATCTTTAAAAATAAGAACATTTAAAATAAGATAAAGATGAAATAAAAATAATTTTAATATTTTAACTGACTACAAACTCATTTCTTTTTTTTTCTTTCATTGAATATTATTTATTTATTATTTCAAGGATAACAACGAGACTATGCTTCATTGTTATCGTTGTCTGCTTTCTTTTTGGAGGCAATTGTGGTTAAGTAACTTGCCCACCTCACATATATTTTAAAAATCACTTTAACTTTCTATTGATTAGGAAAATGCTCGTTT
The DNA here is from genome assembly GCF_902635505.1 of Sarcophilus harrisii. Classification (NCBI taxonomy): domain Eukaryota; kingdom Metazoa; phylum Chordata; class Mammalia; order Dasyuromorphia; family Dasyuridae; genus Sarcophilus; species Sarcophilus harrisii. The sequence continues at coordinate 405,965,535 of NC_045429.1, read as the reverse complement.
CTAACAAATATTTGGCTTTTGGACCCTGGGCAAGTTACTCATCTTTCATTGTTTTAAGTCAAAGCTTCTAAAACTTTAGGTTGTGACCCCACATGGGGTCATATAACTGAAGGTGGGAGTCACAAAATTATAATTTATTATCAATAAATGTTTGATTTGCATAACTATTTTGTATACCTATAATCTTGGGGTCACATAGCAATTTCTTTCCTGAAAAGGGGTCACACATGGGAAAAAAAGTTAAGATGCCCTGTTGTGGATAATTCTCTAACCATAAGTTGGAAAGAAAGTACAGAAACATTGATAAAGGCAGTTTTCTCATTTGAGATTTATTTATACTACTGAAATCATAGGTCCATTCTCTATCTATATAATATATGATCTTTCTAGGAAGGCATAGTTTTGCTTTTATCTTTATATGTAAAATGCTGGACACATAATATTTACTTAGTAAAAAATTATTGAATTGAATTACAATATATCTACCTTTTCACATCCCTTTAAAAAACAACAGCCATGCACTACTTTGACTACATCCATGTAGTATCAAATTATTTGGTATTTATAAATAACTTCAGTTTCCCCTTAGTCCAGGACATATGCAAAAGGATTCATTGTAATAAAGTTGTTACTTAACTTAGTGACCTTCAAGGATAAGGAATCCACCACTACTTGGGTCAGGCCTTAGCACTTTGAGAGCTCTAATGCTTTTGAAGTTTGTCCTATTTGTAAGTCAAAATTTCTTCTTTGCTGTTTCTAGCCTTTTCACCTCTTCAAGCCCTCTAGTGCCATAAAGAATAAAGTTTATCATATGTTTGTAAAAGAAATAGTTCTCTAAAAGATCATATCAATAGGACAAAGAAAATATAAACAAGTTCTAGTCTGAACTCCACTGTCAGTGTAGCACAATTTTAATTTTCTTTCTTCTTATTATGAACTAAAGAAACAACAAAATTTAACTTTGTTATATAAAGAAATGTTTTAAAAATGTTTATGAAACTAAATTTCTCTTCTATAGTTTTTATTTTTGGGGTTTTTTAATTTCCTTTTTTAGACTAGCTTAAACTTATTATTTTAAAGGCAGCATCCTGTTTTTGTCTCCTCTTGAAGTTCTTTTTTTCTCCTGTGTACTTCTTGATGCTCTTTAATTTTTGCCTTTCTTTTTTGCTTCTATTTCCCTAAAATAATTCAGTTTGTGACAAATAAGTATAATAAAATTGATCAGAGATCTCCCTGAACTAATTCTCCTTAGAAAATGTGTATCCTCTCCTCCACCAATTTTTGCATTGAATTTTATATCATATTGAAATATTTATTATGATTGTCCATTATTGGGGCATATTTATACTATGTTAAAACTATCTTATACTGAATTGTGAAAATGTTATTTGTAACTGATTTATAAAATCTAACATTAAAATAGTTAATTATTTAATTGACAAAAATAAGAGCATAGTATTGTATTAAAAATAAAAAAGCAACAACCAATTTCTAACCAGATTCATGTCTTCAAATACACTTGATATTTCAAGTGGCTCCCTTATTAAATCCTGGAATTGTTATCTTTCTAAAGACTTTTGTTAACTTTCCTCTTTACATTTCTTGAGGGTAAAGTGCTGTTTTATTCAAAAATCTCCAAGGCTACTAATCAAAGCAATATTCAACATATAAGTTCAAAGTAGCATAATAGCTCTAACATTATAAATTTGTAATTCCATTTAGTTAGGAATTTTAAAGTACAATGCAGCATACATTTAAGGACATAGATTTCCAATTATCTTTGCTTATGTGATATAGATTCATACTGTTCTAGCAATCTATTGGTTTTCAGTGAGATACACACTAATCAATTTAAGAAAAATGAGCCAAAGGAATAATAGAATAAAGTTAAAAATTCAGTTTAGAACACTAAAAATTCTAATAATTAATGTGTGGGGAGAGTGCAATATTTTCTTCGTGTATACTTGCTTTAGAATGAAAATCCTAGAAATAAATAATAAAAGAATGATAACATATAATCAAAAGTAGGTAGATTTATATGAAATGTCTGAGAAGCATTAAAAAATGACATCTGTAACCATATTCCCAATAGAAATAATTTCTATTTCTTTTCTCTCTCTCTTCTTCTCTCTCTCTCTCTCTCTCTCTCTCTCTCTCTCACACACACACACACACACACACACACACAACACAAGCACACATATATGCACAGAGTGAATCTACTTATTTGTGCACTCTATGTTAATCAAGACCCTCAGGAATCATTGGGAATCCAATGATTCCTGAGACAAGACCTTCAAATAGTGATGAGAGGCTTGGCTTAGGATCTGTCGGTGGCCAATTAGAATCAGATTGGTTTTGGTTTAAGACCTGGTGTTTAAGAAAGAAATCTAGTCAATAAAACCCCAAGATCTGTTGGGAGGGTTCAGAGGTGCAAAAGAGGAAAATTGCTTTTAAGATCCTTTGCAAGTAAGGGTATGATACTGTGTGGGACAGTATCATCCAGAAAAAAAAAAAAATCAGAGCCTCTCAGAGTAAAAAAAAAAAAAGCAAAAAAGGATCTATTATGATTTTGCAAGAAAGGGCAACTCTCATCTGACAAGGTGTCTGCCAGTAAAAAAAGTGCAAAGTAAAAATTGCTAAACACAAGATCAAATACCCTGAACACAGAAGCCCTCACCCCCACCTGGCCTCTTCTCCCATTGTTCAAGGGAGTCTAGGCTTACATCTTAATTGCAGAAATCTAACCCAGGAAAAAAAGAATTAATTGCCTTTGAAAGATGTACTTAAATGCTAATAAAAAGGTATTAAGAAACAGGAGGGGACAAACACCTGTATCTTTTTAAGCAATAGCCCTATAAGGTTATATAAAATCTCAAATCACAAGTAAAGTATTGTTTAAGGCTATATTTCCATGAGAGTGTCATCATTCAATTAATTCCACACAATCCTTCTTCTTTTATTTATTAAGCTTTGAAGACTTCTCAAACCATTCTTGATACATTTCCTCAACCATCTTATTCTCATTTCCAATCCTTCTGGACTTGGATATCAGGATAAGCAAAAGTCCTTAATCTGTATTCTTTGTTGAAGCAAGAGGAGAGAGCAGGACACAGGAATCTCCTCTTTCTTCTATTGCCAGGAGTTCCCTCGCTTATCCTATTCTACCCTTTCATTCCCCCTCCCAATCCTCCTATTCACCAACCGATTGAGCCAGCACAGAATGGTGGGGCGGGCTATTTTCCAAGCAAATGCTAATAGAGTATTGTCCAATTGGTAATTAGCCTTAAGTGCTTGCTTGTCTGAACCTTGGTGCATGAACTCAAGAGTTTCAGCCCTTTACACCTAGTCATGTCCCTGAGGTTAAATGTTCCCTATAAAACCTACTTATAGACCATCCCATGACTGTCTTATCCTCTGAGTTAGCATATCACAACATCCTATTTTGTAGTATTTCCCTTGCCCCATACTATATGGTATCTCTCCTAACTCCACAATGTTTTCCAACCCTACTTTTCCTTCCTACAGTCAACTAGCTCCTTTAGAGTGCTAAGTCCCTTTCAGGATTTACTTTCTAGATAAGAGCATGCTCAAATCTCATGGGGGTACTGCCTTTCTACTGGAAAATTGTGAGTTCCACCAAGGAACTTTTTAAAGTTCCTTGTTAATTATATGCTCTCTCAAATCTAGAATAAATCCAGTGCCTTTGTCATCTGGTTATTAATTATTTTGCCCAGGATCTGGACTCTAATGAGCCTATTCAGCATAGAAATTAGGGTTCTGTACCCCCAGTTCCAATCGGGGGGCCATCAATTACCCCAACCATTTGTGTCCCCAATAATAAGAAAAGTAATCTTTCACAAATAAAAATGCTTGTCAGCAAAAACAAAATACCAAAAGAAACAGACAGATATATACATCTAACAACATAAAGATGACTAGGCCAAATACTCACTTACTTAATGACCACATATTTTCAGATAGAGAAATGCAAGGTCTTATATCTACTGAACACTTGCTCTGATTATAGAAATTTGCTATAACAGGAAAAAGAACTGATATGAGTATAATTAAAAATTGCTCTTTCAGACCTCAGCCTGAGAGCAAATACACAACAGGGTAAAACATACTTAACTCAGCTTAATAATTCCACTTTATAGCCAGACTCAGGAATAATCAGGATTCTTACATCACTAAGAAGCTGAGTCAGAATGATTTAACCTTAAGGAGAGGTCAAGGTTGTCCTTCCAACTCTTGCCCAAATACTAACCTCCACCTTTAACAATTCAATTTAATTTAACAATTTAACACAATTTAACAATTCAAGATCACATTCCTTTGAGTAACCTGTGGCATATTACTTTCAGATGGTAGATTACTGTCCTGATGATCCATTAAATAATCATATTTGAATTCAAAGCTCCAAATAATATCAGGTATAGTTCCAAGAGATTTTCTTTCAAACATTAAGTCTCATTAATCAAAGCTTCAGGTGAATTTAATTCTCAAAGATCACATATCTTAAATAAGTATTCCTACTTAAACTGATAATGGTAAGAGATTCATACTAGGAAGTTCACAGCTTATTTTCATCTCTAAGTAGATGAGCTTTACGTTCAGCATTACACAAATCATTTTACTTTTAAGATGCTCAATAAGCAATTAATCAAAATATGTTACTAGCCATGTTTAAAGGAACAAAGATATAGACCACTGTTCTCAGAATCTCCCTAACCACTAGAAACGGTTTTGAAATGACTCATTACCACCAATTAAGCCTCAGAATATAAAATATCCTAATTTCACATTAAACAATCCTATCAGAAATAGCAATAATTTTTAAATCCTAAAAATGTTAACTCAACTTCCTCCAAAGGAAGAGTCTCTATAAAACATAAATAAGAGATACAAAGTCAATATTGTTAAAATTCCTCTAAACTCAAACATTCCTACATCCCACCAAAACATTTCTAATTTCAAAGTCAATTTTAAAAGTTATAAATTGGGCCTTAACAATCCATTCTTGAATTTCTCCATAGGTCCTTTAAGCCTGGTGTTCTCAGCCTCCAGACAGCAATCTCATTCATCTGTAATATCTGATGAGGGCCTTCCACTCTGCTTCTTCTAGTACTCGTGGAACTGACAACTTCCAAGATATTATCTGGGTCAATAACCATTGCTTCCTAGGGGCTGAAAGGGATGAGGACACTGCTAGTATATAATTCCTTAAAAACTTAGTCTTTGTCTGAAAAATGGGACTTCTCTTTCCCTTCTTGGTTAAGGCATTCCATTCCATCAAACCTTTAAAGTAGCAGAACTCAGGGGAAATCTTCCAACCATCCCTTATATCTTAGTTTCCCTACTGGTGTCATTTCACCAAAATCTATAAAATATGCTGCAGCTAGATTTGCTCCCTCTGAAGGGACATCTCCTCAATACCTTTCATCTATCTCTAAACATATTACACACTCTTCAGTGTGTAATTACACACATCAACTGTGCCAAATTTTCTTGCTTTTACTTCTTTGTTAAAGAGAGAAAGCAAAACAAACTGTTGAGGTCTAGATTTGGGGTACCTAAATGAAATTAGGATTTAATTAAGGTCTAGTGGCAGATTTGGGGTACAGGAAGTCAAACAGAGCTCCCCTGCAACCCTCTTGGATTCAGCTCAAGGATACGGTGGTAAATGAGGTGTAGTAGTGGCTGGAGTCCCGAATAAAAGCATTTATTAGCCCGAGAACTAGATTGATAAAAGGTGGTTTATTATTGAGTTTAGAAGTAGGAGATAGGTGAAGGTAGAGATAAGGAGGGCACTGGACAGAGGGTCCAGTGGACAGAGAATCCTCACATGGCTGGCATGTTTGGAGTCTCTGTAAAAAGGAGTTCCCAGCATGGTCCTTTTATAATAGGAGACTTAGCTCAAGGGGCTTTTGGGTGTAGCCCCAAAGTTGGCTCAGATCCAGATGGGGCTGGGATGGGGCTGGGACAGGTCGGAATCTTCTATTGGAATTCAAAGGGACCAGAATTTGAGTCAAAGGATAATTTACATTATTAACTAGGAGGGGGTGGGAATCTAGAAAGGAATCTTTCCCACATCAAAACCTTTAAGATTAATATTCTAAATAGCTTTGACTAAATTTTCATAAAATTTGTACTGTATATCAAGTTGGGCAGATAAAATGTTAAAGCACAGCTCATACAATTTTACAAATTATGCAATAGGGGACAACATAGTAGCTTAAATATATTTCATCTAATTAGAAGATAAAAACACGTGACCTCTTTAGGTTAGTTACCAGAGAACCAAATTTTTAACTTAAAATTAAATCAAATACAGATTTAAATTTCTAATAATATTTAAATATCAATGCACACATACTTCTTAAATTTTATTTCATGATTCACAAGTTCACAATTTTAGCACACACTAGTTAATAGAAATTATTTCATACAATTTCAGAATCAGAATTCCAATTTAAACATAGAGTACCAAAATTTAAAATGGAAAAAAAAAAAAATTACTGCCCTTTCAAGGCTGTCCATAAGGCTTTAAGAAATTGGTGTACTTTAGGATGCAGAGGGAAGAGGGCTGAAGAAATTTAGACATAGACATCTGGCTACAATTCTGTGGCCCAGTGAGTAACCCACCCTTTATGCCAGAAATGCTCGGGTGTAGGGGATATTCCACAAACCTGAAAAGCTTGGAAAATCCCAGAGGGTGACTTTTTTTTTCCTTCTGAAGTTATTTTTTTAAAATTCTGGCCCTCAGAAGGCTTTTAGTCATGTAAATTAGGCCTAATTAAAAATACAATAGCCCAACTCAATTTAGCTGATAGTGCCAAGCAATTTAAAACTTAATCTCAAAACCCCCAGAATCTGCTAAAAAATTATTAACAGTTCTGTAACTTTAATTAATTATGTTCTACAGACCTAAATTGGCTAGTTCTAGGTTCACAGAAATAGCAGTTTTTGTTTGTTTGTTTGTTTGTTTGTTTTGTTCTTGTTTTTGTTTTTGTTTTTTTGGTGTGGCAGCTAAAATCTTTCATTATTTCAGAATTAGTCCTAGCTCTCTCTAGCTAAAAGCTATTTGCATAAGTTCAATTAAATACAAAAGGAGCATTTTTTGAATTCCAAACAGCCAGATCTTTTCCTTTGTACTTCAGCTGACTGAAAGAAACATAGAAGACAAACACAGGCTCACACACACATACAAACACAAAATATTTTTTTAAATCAATCCAGCTCCTGTTCTTGGCCCCAACTTGGAGTGGAAGCAAGGAGGGGAGTTCTGGAGCAGAAGCCTTAGAGGCTGATGCTATTCTAGTGGCAGAGAGTTGTGGGAATCCCCTTCTTTGGTCGGAGGCACAGATCAAACATGAAAAGAATTCATGAACCCAAAATGTTTGAATGACAAAAAGGGAAGTTTATTGGCACTGAGAAGTCAGATTTGCTTATGAAGGCAGACTTCTGAATGGCAAAGTCATTGAGAAGTAAATGTCTTTACAATGGACAAGAGTCCTGGTAGGCAGCTGTGCCAAAAGGAGAGAGAGATCCCTTGGCAGAAGGATAATTCCTACTTCGAACTTCTGCAAATATATGGAGGTTAGAATTGTCTTTTATAAAAGTCTGAGGCTAAGGTTCCCAGTTGAAAAGAGAGCCAATGCCTTCAGGCCTAGATACTATCTTGGAGTTTCAGCCACTCAATATTAAGCTAAGATCTCCAAATGAATGAAATTTATTTTGAAGGCTTCCTGCATGGGGATCTGGCTTCTCAAAAGATCAATGGGGGGGAAGGGGTGATTTGCCTTAGAAAAGGACTAATCTGGAAAATATGCCTTCTTCTAGACTCTGGAGTCTGGGAGACCCCGAATCAAAAGGGACACAATTTCAGAGTGATCATTTTATAGATTAAAGGGGACACAGTTTTCAGAGTTCACCCCTGTTAGAGCCAGCCAGCCAGTATTGAAGACTCCTTTGGATTTATACCCAAATCTTAAGGGATGGACAGTTTCTCAGAATGAATATGCACCTGCCCAAACAAAACAAAAGTACTTAATCTCTATACATTTTGGTACTTCATCCTAATTCTTTCTAAAGAGATATCTTTCCAGGTAGAGCCAGCTACTTTCCTTTCCATAAATTCACAGTGTCTTATGTTCTTTTAATGGAGGACTTAGCTGATCTTATCAAAGGAAAAAAGGATAATCTTTTTGGACTTCAATGCCTAGGGTTTTCCCATTATCAAAACGGTTCACCAGTTGCTTAGCAGAGGGGAATGCTATTTATAGAGTCTCTCCCTTTCTCACCAGTTCTTGCCATTCACAACGAAATGGGAGCCTTTTATAGACCCTAACTGCTTTCATTTTTCCAGTTCTATTGGTGAAGGAAGACTGGGCTTACATTCTAATGTGAGCAGGTTTAAGCATATAATAAATAAGAAACTTCAAAGACAAACTGGAGTACAATAAGTAATTAGGGAAAAACATGAGTGTAAATGCTGAAATGATCACATGACAAAACTAAAGCTAAGAGGCAAATAGTGGTGACTTACTAGTACATTTGCAAAGGCAAGAGAGAGGAAATCCTTTAACATAGTAGGTTAATATTCTGAGTCAAATATATTGTTAGGGCACAAACAAACATTATACAAGTAGCCAGGAGGGGAGGATTTGCATTCTGCATTGTTGGAGGGTACATATGAATCAATTAGATTACAAATTTTTGCTTTACTTCAATATTGCATGTGAGTATTTGATCAAGGTTCCTTCCAGCTCTAGAATATTATGAGCCTAAATTAAAGACAAGTAGATTCAACTCAATATAAAAAATAAATTCAATATCTTGCCTACTATACCTGTTCAGCAATGGAACACATGATCCAACAAAGTAACCAATACCTTTCATCAAAACTGTACAGTAAAAAGTTGAATGAAGTTTTATTAATGACATTACTGAAAATATTCCTATTGGAGAAAGGGGTTGGATGAAAATAACCTATAAAATAACTTCAAAATCTATAATTCCATAATTCTCTCTACTTCTTGGAAGAGGAAATGTCAAATTATTTCAGTACATATTCCAAGAAAACACCATATAGGGTCAGGAAAAGTAAGGCACAACTGAATGATAGAACCAAAAAAAAAAAAAATGTATTTCTAGAAAAATGAAGAAATCATATGGTAAAGAGTAAATTATCGAGATAGTCAATTAAAAGGAGGTCAGAAGAAAGTTATAACTTGAGAAAATAGTCTGTGATTATGGGTTGAATGTTTTAAGCAATTACATTGGGAAATCAGAGATTTCCTCTTCTTGGTCCATTCAAAGAATAGAAAGATAATATTGGTTATTGGGAATTGGAGTAGAAGGTCTAATTAAAGGGAACAGAACAGAAAAGATGACAAAATGACAAAGCTAAATTTAAGTGACATTAGAATTGTCTCTAGTGCTGTTCCTGGTCTTATCATCAAAAAAAAAAAAAAAAATGATATGGCCTCCCATTATTATGTTCCTGACATTAAAAAAAAAAAAAAAAAAAAAAAAACCTGAAATGATGACACTGTTATTTATTAGTAGCAGCTCAATCTATTCAGGAAAAAAAAAATGTTTACCCTAGAGGTTACTTATAATAGTCAATAATATGTTTACATGTTAGTACCCATCAGTTTTCTCTGTATATCAGTAGGTACCCTGCTCTTGCCTTAGCACCCAAAGTCAGTGAAATAATTTTTACCAATGAGTCATGTGTTGAAGAGATTCTTAAATTGTTGTAATCCAAAGAGGCTATATTCATTTATAACATTCTCCATGACAATTTTCTTTTGTGGCTGGTAAATTTCAGTCTTCTCAAAGATGGTGTCAAAACAATGAAATGAGTATAATATTTGTTACATTTATATATATATATATATATATATATATATATATATGAATATATAAAATAAAAAAAGATGAATTGAAAAGTGTATTTCTAGATTTTTTTGAGACCCAGATCTTAGCATATAATTTTGCATGTGTGACAGCAGAGGCATTTTGATAGAATGATTTTGAAATGACAGAAGCTTGCCCTCTACTAATGAACTCAACTTTCAAAAGTGAAAGTCCACTCTAAACTTAGTTCCTTATTTTTTTTCTCTTCCTAGAGATATATTTTAAAAACCCTTTACAGAGAAAATGTACAATTGGACTTTATTATAATGAATCTTCTAAATAAATATTTATCTAATGCTCAATTTAGATTTAAATCATACATTGTAGAAGGAGGATATCTCATCAATTACAGTATGCATCAGGAGGTATCACAAATCATAGGCACAAGGATCTAGCTATTTTAGTCACCCCAGAAGTATTATAATATCCAAGAAATAAATTGTTTTTATAATAAACAAGGCACTTATATTACTGCAGAAGTGGCCATTTTCCCTGGTGTTAAAACAGATTGCATAAAGGATTCCTTTAACAAACTCTTTAATTTTAATCCTTTTCATTTTTTTTTTTTTATCTCTGCCCTATACAATTGAACAATGGGGGGAAAAGAAATAAATCAAAAACAAAAATCCACCTTTTTTCTATTTAGTAATATCTTTACAAATTATATGTAAGGATAATTTTCTATTAGGATTCTTACAAAGTGATGTCAGTTGTCTAATTTTATCATCGTGCTTAGCAGTTCTCTAGTTCAGAGTTCACACCTTTCACACCATTAAGAGTTCACACATTAGTTCACATATTAGCATTTGAGATTCACAAGTCAGGATTCAGTATGAGATTCACAAGTTCAGTGGAGGAGATTCACAAGTCACAGCTCCCATAATCCCACTCTCTGAGGAGGAATCAACCTTTGAGTTCATACCTTTAAGAGATCATATATAAGAAGCTCTTGGAGCCTCAGCCAGTAGTCATTTTGGGAGACTGAGAGCCAGAATTCAGTCAGGAGATTCAAAACCAAGATTCAGAGGGAGCTGGAGGCTGAAGCTGAAGCTGGAAGAGACAAAGGACTAGTGGCAAGAGCTCTCATAACCAAGGAAAGCTTACTGGGCTATTTTGCAAGAGGCAATAAAAGGAATGGATTTTAACTCCTGACTGCACTTGAGGTGATTACTACTCTGAACTGAAACTAAAGCTGCCTCCAGAAGCTCCCCAAGAAATCTGCTACCAGAGAACAATTATATTTGAGAAAAGAGAACACTATAGATTTCAACAATCATTTTTGTAATACATTTAGTTCCAAATTTTTCTCCATCTCTTCTTCCCTTCCCCATGCCCAAAACAACAAATAATTTGACATAGATTATAGATGAATAATCGTGTTAAACATATTTCTTTATTAATCATATTAGGAAGAAGAATTAGAACAAAAAAAAAACATAAGAAAGAAAAAACAGAATCAAAAAAGTGAAAATAGTATGCTAGGATTTCTATTAAGTCTCCAAATTTCTTTCTTTGGAAGTACAGAAGTGCATAGTTCTTGTCTTGGATTGTTGTACTGATGAAAAGAGCTAAGTCTACCATACATGATCATTGAAAAATTTTGTTGTCATGTTTTACAGTTTTGTCCTGGTGCTGCTCACTTTACTCAGCATTAATTCATTTAAGTCTTTACTCTTCATCATTTTTTATAGAAAAATAATATTTCATTAACCACTACAATTCCCCAGTTGATGAGTATCCTCTCAATATTCAATTCTCTGTCACCACAAAAAAAAACAAACAAACAAACAAAAAAAAGAGCATCTATGGATTTTTTTGTGCATATGGGTCCTTTTCCTTTTTTTTGTTTTTTTTTTGATATGAACTCTCTGGGACAGAGACCTAGTAGTGGTATTGTTGGATTAAAGGGAAGGTTATAACTTTCTGAGCATAGTTGTGAATTGCTCTCCAGAATAGTTGGATCAGGTTACAACTCCAGCAATAGTGTATTAGTTTTTTAAAAGTGCCACATCTTCTCCAATTTATCATTTTCCTTTTTGGTCACATAAACCAATCTATTATATTTGAGGAATTACCTCAGAATTGTTATAATTTTCATTTGTCTATTCAGTAGTAATTTAGACTATTTTATTCATATGCCTATAGATTTAACTTCTACATTAGGAAATCATATATTCATATTTTTAACCATTTATCAAAGAAGAATGACTTTTATTCTTAAAAAATTTTTCTCAATTTTGTATATATTTTAGAAATGAATCCTTTATCAGAAATATTGTCAGTAAAATTTGTTTCCCAATATTCTTGGTTCCATTGGTTTTGTTTATGCAAAAAACTTTTTTAATTAGATGCAATAAAAATTATCCATTTTGTATTTTATAATACTATCTTACAACCTTGCTTATTGAATCCTCCTATCAATTTTGAGAATTAAAATAAAACCATGAGAGAGCTTTTTGTGAAAAAAAAAATCTACAGAAAACTTCTTTATAAAGGTTCTTTTTTGTACTGCTTGGAAAGTATTAGAAAATAAAAGCAAGATATTAGTTTAATGTTTGAGTTTTTTAGATACTACTCATTCTCTACATCATTCTCATTTTTTCCAAAGTCAGAAATCATATGGAGTTGGAATAAGCAAGTGTGAGGAAGTAAATATATGAGGAAAAGTTGAAACAGAAGAACTGAAGCATAAAACAAGATCAAGGAATGTGAAGATTTGAATTTAAGTGTAGGTGAGAAATAAAACTGTAGAATACACAAACATGAGGTAAATACCATTACTTAAATATCAAAGGTCCAGTGTATCTGTGTAAAGATGACATAGATATGTGTGGCAGATAATCAATAGAGATCTATGTAAGTGCCACTACAATACATATTAGGGGTCTAAATATAAAAGAACTGGCATAAAAACAGGAATCAAATCACAGTCATTGAGTAAGTGGGATATAAGACAGAGGCAGAGCCAAAGAGAAAGTAGGACTTAAGGAAGGAATACAATTTTGTGGGTGGTGTGTCAAGAAATCCTCTGACTTAAAAATAGAAATTCAAGGAAGGAAATCTAACAAGACAAATGTAATGCACAGCAAAACAAGAACAAGTTCAAAGAGGAGAAAGTACAAAATAGTTGAGACTGAGTTATAGAATGACAGAAATATAGAACTTTGTAGAGTCATTAAAAACCTCAAAAATCATATTGTTTAACCTGTATGTAAAAAAAAAAAAAAAAAAAAAAAAAAAAAAGTGTCTCCTTTCTAAAAGTCTCCAATGGTTATCTTGTCATTTCTGGATTCCAGCCATCAGTCTCTACTATATTCTAAACTAATCCAATCCTCTGTTGAGTATTTGAAATGTTTTACTACTAAATCAAGGTTAAATATAGTTAAGTGCCACTTCTAAACAATCTAAACAATTCCTGTTTTCTGGATTGAAACAGACTGAATCAATTTCCCCTTTGAGATTTTGTTGTTGGTATTCTCATTTAGGTGTCTGATTCTTTGTTACTCCATGGAAAATAGTATGGCAGGATCTTCCATCTTCCACTCTTTCTTGAAGTCTGTCATAGTTCATCTTAATTATTTCAGTGATACCACCTATCAATCTCATCCTCTCTCATATTCTTTTCCTTTTGCCTTCAATCTTTCCAAGCATCAAGGTCTTTTCCAACAAATCCTGTCTTTGCATTATGTGGCCAAAGAATTTAAGCTTCAGTTTGAGTATTTGACCCTCTAATGAATAGCTTAAATTAATCTCTTTAAGTATTGATTAATTTGACCTCCTTTATGTCCAACATATTGTCACATATTTTCCCCAGCACCATAATTTGAAAGCACTGATTCTGTATCAATCAGCTTTTCTCATAGTCCAATTTTCTGAGCTATACATTGCTACTGAAAAAACAACATCAACAACAAACAAATATTTTTTTATTTTAAAAGACCATAGCTTTAATTGAACGTTTGTTGACAAAATGTTGTCTCTTTTTAGTTTGCTGTTCATATTGGCTATATTTTTCTTTCTAAGGAGCTAGCATTTTTTTTTTTAATTTTATTTAATAGCCTTTCATTTGCAGGTTATATGCATGGATAACTTTACAACATTAACAATTGCCAAACCTCTTGTTCCAATTTTTCACCTCTTACCTCCCACCCCCTCCCCCAGATGGCAGGATGACCAGTAGATTGTTAAATATATTAAAATATAAATCAGATACACAATAAGTATACATGACCAAACCGTTATTTGGAGCAAGCATTTTTTAATTTCATGGCTGCAGTCACCATCTGCAGTGATCTTTGAATACAAGAATATAAAATATGATGCTACTTCCATTTCTTCTACTTTTTGTCAGTAAATGATAACACTCATTGTCTATATAATGTTGTTTTCCTTTGCTTTTTTGATATTAAGTTTCAAGCCAGCTTTTACACTCTCCTCTTTTACCATTAGATTTTCAAATACTTAAGAAAAATCAGCCTAAGACTTCTGTTCTTTAGACGAAATGTTCCCAGTTCCTTCAACTGAACTGGATATCTATTATACATATTCTGAAACAAAACTTTTTTATAGTCCTTGCTATATGTTAGGTTTGAACTCAGAAAATAATGGTATAATAGAAAGATCACTGACACTTAAGCTGGAAGAAACTATAGTTAGAATCCTATGTTTGATATTTAATATTATTTTCTTTCCTAATCTTTCCAAATGCTGATCTCCCTATTCCAATCATGCTTCTTTTCCTTTCCTCTAACCCCTATAATAATCAAGAACTTATTTGTGATAATCCTCAGACTTCCCCTCATTTAAAATATGTACGCATACATGCACACACATATATACACACATATATCAGCACACATTTTTCAGGAAGGATAGATAAATGAGGAATAATGTGTCCTTTGTGATCTACTCTTTTTATCCATGAAACAAAGCCAAATAACTTTACTGCTCTCAATAATCACTGTAGCCCTTGGTAGTTTAGTCCATTTTAGGGATTTATACCTTAAACTTTTAAAACCACCGCTCCATTACTTATTAATTATAACAATAATAATAACATAATCATTAAAATTATCATTTTAAAGTATTTTATATTGGCAGTTACTTTGGTTACTGTGGTTCATTGCAACTCTCCATTTCTGTGACTGTGTCAGAAGCAATAACAATTGTTCATATTTTTATATTTATGATTTTAGAAGTATTTGGAATGCATCATGAAAAAGTATACCCCAATAATTAGAATGCTAAAGTTAAAACACTCCATATTTGAATCTTGTTTCAGATAATTGCTAGTTATGTGTTGATTAAGTCACTTTCATTCTTAACTTACAAAGTTCCTCTAAGTCTCAGATGTAGTAAGGTCTTCAAAGTGTTTTTAAACATTAAGCATATATAATATTAGATTTTTTATTTATCTCATTGAAACCCTCATATAACTTTAAACCCTTGACTTCAAGGAGTAGATGCTATATCTTTTTTGTATGTATGACCAGAATTTAGCAGAGTCCAGTTGTGCTATATATAGCATCACCATTTTTTTTTTTTTATTTCTGAAGAGGAAGCCTCTTATCTGACCCATAGATCAAACTTTCATTATTTCTGAACTTGAAGAAAATCTTTACAAAAATTTTGAAAAGTATTTACTTTTCCACTCCTCATTTGACATTGTTCCCTTAAAAAGATATACATAAAAGCCAAAACAAACTAGTCACCATGCTCAAAATATACATTCTTTGCATCTTCACTTATTAAAATAATTTCCTTTCTTCAAGTTTCAGATCACATGTTACTCTCTTTTGATAGCCTGCCTTATTTTTCTTCAAACAGCATATACCACCCTGGTCTGACCTGTGTACTCCTTATATATATAGTACCCTCCCCCAGTTTGTCTCTTTCCTCCAACTAGCAATAGCATTGTTAAGCTAGTTTTCCATAGGGTGTATTACTGCTTTTAGCATTAGTGTGTTCTAGAAATGATACTGAAACATGATAACTTTGAAAGAAATCATGTAAGGCAAGAAGGAAAGAAGGAGGGAAGAAGGGAGGGACAGAAGGATGGAGGGAAGAAGAGAAGAAGGAAGGAAGGGAGGAAGGAAGGATGGAAGGGAAAAGGAGAGGGAGATTGAAAGAAGGAAGGAAGGGAGGGAAGAGGGAAGAAATGAAGAAAGAAAGGAAAGAAGGAAGGAGGAATAAAGGAAGGGAGGTAGGAAGGGAGGAAGGAAGGAAAGGAGAGAGGGAGTGTGGCAGACAGAGAGGGTAGTAGGAGACAGGGAGAGAGGAAAAAAGAAAGGAAGGAAGGAAAGAAAGAAAATAAGGAAGGAAGGGAGAAAGGAATAAAGGAAGAATGGAAGGAAAGAAGGAAAGTAGGAAGGAAGGAAGGAAAGTAAAAAAGAAAAAAGGAAGAAAACCATTAGGTAGAGAGGGGGAAGGAAGCACATAGCTAGTAGATATAAGCGTTAGCTGCATTTAGCTGAATAGAATTTGGGCCTCAAGTCAGAAGGACATGAGTTGAAATCCACTCTCAGACATTTACTAAATCTGTGACCATGAGCTCATCACTAACTTATGTTTGTCTCAGTGTACTCAATTGACTAATAGTCAATAATAATAATTGATTAATCACCTCATGATTGTTGTGGAGATCAAGTGAGATCATATTTAGGAGTTTAGCATAATAGGCTCTTAATACTAAATACTTGTTTCCTTCCTTTCTTTCCCTCCTTCCCCATGTTGGTAGTACAAATCAATCTACTCAGAAGCTTCTAGGGGAAAAATGACAGATTTACCAGCTAATCTTTTTGTGTGTACATTTAACTTTAGGTCTGCCTCTCATGAGTTATAAATTCTTCCCAATTCAAAGCCAATTAAAAAGCTTTGCGTACCCATATATTACTAAGTTATTATTGATGAAACCATTTTCTGAAATGCTATACATTGGATTAGCAGAGATCAGAAATAATTTCATTGGTAAGTTTATACTATCAGCATCCCCTTTACAAAAACAGAAATTCCACTTTTACTCATTCTTATTCTAATGTTAATCCCTTTAGAGGAAAGAATTATGAAATTTTCCAATTTTTTTGTATCCTAGTACCTACTGTAGTATTTTGCCTATTAGTGTTTTAACATTTTGTAGTCTTAATAGATTTTTTTATTTAATATTAAAATCCAAAAATTATTGTATATTTTTAATGTATACTTGAAGATATTTGGATCATAACAGATCACTTAAAAAGAAATCTCTATTTCTAATGTGAGCTATTATTTATTAACATCAATTAAAGTGGAAAAAAAATATTGCAGACTATTATTAGTTCTACTTGCAAAGGAGGTTATTTACCACTGTGCTGTTTTCATTTATTTAGACAACTTCCTTCTAAACTATGATTATGCTTTCAAGTGAACTTTCTTTAGCTCCCTTCCTAATAATTCTATTCTAGTTTTAATAAAAACAATCTAATCAATATATGTTGCCTAATTCAATATATACTGAATCACATATATTTAATCAAAACATAAATGATTTTGTTGCTGCATAAGCATTGATTTAATAAGACAAGACAGCCAAGGAAAATATGAAATAATGAGATGCAGAAATACAATTTATGTATAGTGAATTTTAATCATAGTCTTTAAATTATTTTTTGCTACTGGGGGAAAGTGTGAAGTGATACTTTTACAAATGGCAAGGACTAATTCTTATTACTAATTAGGAATTTTCTATCAGTTTCACATTTTTAATTTAATTTGAAAATATCTTATATAGTTCCAGTTAATTTTTTTTAACTATTCAAATTCATTGTTTTGTCTAAGTACATCAAAATTTTGGTTACCAGTGGAGACTGAATGTTCTATGAAAGAAGAGTACTGGCTGCCTTGGACCCAGAAAAGTTTGAAAGGTTGAATTTTTGAACTCAATATCCAGCTAACACTTTGTCTAGCACCCATATTTTAGGCTTCTCAACAAATGCACAAGTATTTAAAATTTTATACCCATGAGGCTTGAGTCTTCAAGCAATACATTTTAATTCACTTCCTTTTTTTCCCTAATAATGAAAGAATAGTAAGATGATTATTTCGTGTTTTCCAATATCTTCATGGACTTCATCTTTTTGACCTAATGAAGGAAATTTATTAAAAATGGGTTTTCTGGCTACCAAGAGACTCAATAAGTCTCATTTGCAAGATTATTTAAAAAGATTTTATTGTTTTGCATTAGAATTTCCTTCACCACTTAAATAACTAGAGGAAAAATTGACAATGGAGATTAGTAGGCAAGTTATCTGGTAAATTGATATCATACTCTTAAGTAAAATCCTCACTTTCTAACCTAAATCAACATCTTGAAGCTTAATTAAAATGATTCTAAGTGATATATTTCTTCATGGTATTGACCTAAGTGTAGCAAAAACTGAATATATTGCCTAGAAAAGCAGATATTATTAACCTTTATGAATCTATTTGTAGAGAAAATAAAAAAAATAAAAAATTAGAATTAAATCTAAATGAATAAGATTCATGATATGAGTCATTCCAAAGTCTGCTTGTCAGAAGATTTTATTGAGTGCCTGTTTTGTGAAGTGAGCTGGATGATGGGTAGAGATGCAAAAGAAATAGCAGATATAATAATAGCTCACATTTACATAACATTTAACACTTTGTGGTTTGTAGGTTTAGAAGAGGAAGGAATCATTATGTCCAGTTTCCTCATTTTTTTAATCGACAGATAAAGTTAAATGAAGGTTCCAAAGTCATTGGGGAAGTAATTAGCAGAGGCAAAATTGGAAAACATGTCATCTCACTCTTAACCTGATGGCTCTTACCATTACAAAAGATTTTCTATAAATGAACCATATTTCTAACAAAATGTAACCAAAAAAAAATGTCCTTTACAGGAGGTAGTAACTTAGCATCTGGGCTCAATTAAATTGGAGTGAATCAAATTCAACTATACTCCAAAAATTTTCTTTTATATCTAGAGGATTTGGGAGAAAGATTGAAACAGGCAAGCTCTGTTAGAGACAATCTGACTAAAAGTGTAGTCATGGTGAGAGGAAGTTTGGGTGGCATTGACTGTACCTCTTTTCCCATAGTAATCCTATTCACTTACCCTTTCCAGGGACAAATTTTATTATGCTAAGGGCCAGTGGAGTATGATGAGCACATCGGTATCCCTCTCTATAGTGCCATAAGTAGAAAGAGTCTGCCAGAGGTATTCATTTCTATAGGTAAACTACATACTATGCAGGAATTTTGTTTTTAATGATCCTAAAATAGAGTGGAAAAGTAAGAGGAAATGAAATAAGAACAAAGACCTAAATATTCATCTCTTCTATATTTTAATATCCTGTCTTCATTAATTATTTCTTATTTATGTTGGATATAACTTGCTTTATAGCATTTATTTGCATGTTGCCTTCCCCTTTAAATCATGAGGTCCTTGAAGGAAGGGACTTTTTTTTTTCTTTTTGTATCCCTAGTGCTTAGCTAAATGAATGGCACATAGTAAGCAGTTAATATATGGTTACTAATTCATTATTTAAAAAAAGAAAAAAATATAATCAAATTAATATAATTGGGGAAGGGAAAGAGAGACTGAGCCAGAGAGCCAGTGAGAACCAGAGACAGAGAGAGCTAGAGAAAGACAAAGAGAGTGACAGAGACAGAGAGAGACAGAGAGAGACAAAGTGAAAGAGAGAGAGATAGCGAGAGACACATAAACACAGAGATAGAGACACAGAGAGACAGTCCAGGGAATAGTAGAAATAAAAGAATGAGACCATCCAGGTCTCAAGGGAGGCATCATGATGGAAGTAGGAATTATTATAAGGATCATAAATTTCATTATTTTCATTTAATATCCCATTCTAAACCTTACGTCCCCTTTTGACTTCAGGATCAATTGTGTGGGAACTAACTAGAATGACTGTGCAGCGAATCATGGTCTGATGCTTTTCACTTATATAGACAAGTATTCTAACTGCATTTATGCTATACTAAAACAATTCATCAATTTGAGCTATTCATGTAAAAAATCAATCAAAAGTATTTATCTGTTTTTAGTATCATAAAACCACAGAGCTTCAGTTTTATACAGGATCTTGTTAATCATTTAGCCCAAACCTGAACAAGAATCCTTCCTACATTATGAGTGACATATTCCTTTGCTTGAAGCCATCCAATAAAAGCAGGAGGAATCCACTGCCTTCTTAGCCTATGTCATTTCTATGTAAAGAAAATGATAGGTTTAAATCACAGAGTTCAAAATGCAATATTGCCACTTTATATGACCTTGAACAAACCATTTAATTCTCATCAGGTTCATTACAAAAAGAGATAGATGAACTGCCTGATATTATTTCTAGTTCTAAATCTTTGAGTCTGAGGATAAACAAGAGTAGGAGATGGAACTGTCATTATTTAGTATAAGGAACTTCTCGATTAGGAAAAGCCCTCTTCAATGATAGCTTATAATTTTGAGTTTTATTGAGTGACTTAAGTACTTAGAAGTTAAGTGACTTGCCCAGGATCACACTGCAACTTAAAGATTGGAACGGTGAGTTCAGATTTGCACTTAAATTTTCCTGACTCCAAATCCAGTGCTCTGTACACTGCTTCCTATCTTCCTACCAGATTTGTAGCTTGGAAAAATACTTAATTGATAAATTTTGCTAGTCAACCAACCTTTATTTAAAGTTCCCAAATCAGATGTATTCTAGCTTCCACATGACATGACATGTGAACTCATTGCATAGTGTACTTTTGTGCCCAGTTAAATAGGAGTTGTGATGTCTTACAACTATAAAA
This sequence comes from Sarcophilus harrisii, assembly GCF_902635505.1. Lineage (NCBI taxonomy): Eukaryota > Metazoa > Chordata > Mammalia > Dasyuromorphia > Dasyuridae > Sarcophilus > Sarcophilus harrisii. The sequence continues at coordinate 405,944,802 of NC_045429.1, read as the reverse complement.
GACATATTTCTTTCAAGAGCACTATCTATTCTTGCATGCATTGCTGCAAGTGCAACATCTGTTGCTAACTTCTGGTTACCTGTTTATGATCACCTAACCCTAGATTTATTGCTGACTCTACAGGAAATATCTTTTTCTAATGATTCCACAAGGATCTGTGTGCTTTGCCTTTGAAGTGTTCTGATTTGTTTTGTTTATTTCTTTTGCAAAAAATGAGGGTAGAGAATGGGATGTAATGCAGGTAGACACTGAGAAAGCCTTTGTCTATATTAGTAGTGGCAACTACTGACATTCTGGGATTATTGCATTGAAACACTAGAATGCTTATGGTTACCCAGGGAATTGGTATGCAAGCTAAATACGGACCACAAGGACAATGGGTATCCTTTATAGCTTTAGAAAACTGCTTCAAAGGTCACCTTTCCCTATCTGCCATGTCAAGACTTGAAAACTTGCTTTCCTAATGCTTTTGACACTCAACCAAGGTAGCATTCCTGGGAACTGAACATACCTATCCAGAGTACTTAGTGTTCAACTGAGTACAACAAGCATACCAGAGGTTTTAGCTATAAATATATGCTGAACTATAGATTAAAATAGAACAATTAATATTCATGTTTTTTCTCCTTTTTCATCCCCAGACCTCAATTCATTAATAATAGTTTATGCAGAATATTTTAATATTTTTAAATGGTTAGCAAACAGAAGTGACTAGAAAGCTAAGAGAACTGGATTATTTAATCAATGAAACCTAATAATTGGAATTGGAAAAAAAAACATTACAGCCTGAAAAAGATAATATTTAATATGTGCTGACATTTTCAGTTTCAGAATCTGAATTGATTAAGTTGCTGCCCTGAATTGTCACTGTGGGTTAAACTATTTTCACTGCAACTGCAGTAACCAAAGAACCAATATTGAATTCAGCTCTAAAAGAAAATATATTAACTCAAACATTCAAATAGTGCATGCTTCTTTGAATATTCTATGCCAGAAAGTTTAATGTATGGTATGTATGTTACCCACAAGTTTACATGTATGTCCACTTAACCTGTCTGTAAGTAGGTCCTGAGGATGCGTGTATAACTATTCTCATCTATCCATTGTCAAAGGACACTTGATTCCTGCCTTGAAGAAAGCAGGAAAAAAAGTAGCTAGCTACACTGTTTTTCTATTGGAGGAAAGTGTATTAAATATATAAATAGAGAATATAACATAAATGGAATATAAAATAGAATAGAAACAAATATATAATAGGAATATAGAAATAGAATTGAATAGATGAAATAACATTTATATTATATATGTATATATATGCATACATATATGTGTATATATATATATATATATACACATACACACACACATATATATAGAAAGAGGTATAGATTAATCAATTCATCTATAGATAGATCTAAATATTTATATAAATCTATCTAGACCTAGATGTCTCTGTCTTTTCCTCTGTGTATATCTCTCTCTATGTCTCTATGAACATTATTAGTTGGCAAAAGTGAATGATTTATTTTAAGGTTCAAGTAACTTTTATGATCACTATCCCCTCAAAGCAGTTAGAAGTACAATGGGTTGAAGTCCACTCCTGACCTGGAGTCAGGAAGATCTGAGATCAAATCTAGCTTCCGACAATTAATAACTATGTGATCCTGGGTAAATCATTTATGCTATATCTGTCTCAGTTCCCTAATCTATAAAATGGAGATCATAATCTCACCTACCTCCCAGGATTGGATCAAATGAAATAATATCTGTGAATCACTTAGCAAAATGTCTGGCACATAAGAGATATTTTAAATTTTTTTTTAATTTATTTTTATTTTGAGAATGTCAGTGGAACAATACACAAAGAGCAAAACATATTTCAGAAAAATCTGAATATAACCTCAGCCTCAAAAAATTTAAAGTTGTTTCACTCTAGGCAAGTCATTTACCATCTGTTTGTTTCAGTTTCCTCAATTATGAAATGGGATAAAATCATATCTTTCCAGAGTATTTTTATGAAGACCAAATGAGATAATCTTTATAAAATACTTAGCACAATGCCTGGTGCATAGTAGGTCTATTTTGATCTACACCATCTCATTTTGTAAAGAGGAAAGGAACACCAAGCTTACATTCACAAGATTACATCCTTCTCATCAAGTTCTAGTTACTCAAAAAAAAATCACAAAAGTAAAAAATGAGTAAATTCATTCATTGAACAATATAGCAAACACAAATCAAAGAAAATGTAGAGATTATAATATACCCCAAAATACAGAGTGAATATTTTCTAATGGGAGTTGGGTTATCTCAGCTCAAAGAAGACAGTTACTTGTTTCAGCAAAATCAAAAATTTCCAATGTCCTAGGAAACATTATAAAATTTAGAAAACTGGCTTTTGCCTACGTGTCGGCATTCAAAATAGTTTATCACTCCATATGTCTTTTCAAAAGAGTATGGAACCATGCATAATTTTCCTAAAGCCAGGATTAAAACAAAACAAAACAAAACAAAAAACAAAAACAAAAACAAACCAACAAACAAAAAAATCTCTTCTCTCCAATGGTCTTATGCCAATTTTTCCCCTCATGGAAATATACAAGACTGAGTCATAATTCTTCAACAATGAATCAACAAGTATTTATAAAAAATTTATGATTTTTTTCTTTTATCTCCATCTTCTATTCTCTTTGCTATACACTTTGCACTTCAATTTGTTTCATATACCGCATTAGACATTATGCACGTTAATATACAGATTGACTCTTCTTCAAAAACCCTAAATACTCAGTTCCTCAATCTTTTCATTTGTCATGATTTATTTTCCACTTTACCTAAGTCAGAAATAAAGATATTAAAGCTTTGATCACCCACATATCCACACTCTTCATGTTAAAGAATTCTGAAATCTCTTTATCTGGTTATAATCTAATGATTTTTCACCTCTGACTTCCAAAAAAAATCTGTTTCCTCATTATGATCTCTAAAACTCTTGACTTAATATTTCTATTTTAGCCCATCTTCTCTTGATTAGCTATTCTTTCTTCATGAGTTTTTCCCCATCTTGACCCATTAGAAGGCCAATTCATTCTTAGACATATTCTCTTCTCCTGTGTACCCACAATACCCATTGTGCTTTAGATCACTTCCATCATTTTTTGATTTTACTTCCATAGACACATATGGCTGTACAAAGTTTTGAAAATTATGAAACCATTCTGATTGAATCCACTACATTTTATATTATGGTGAGTCTTTACTATTGATAGGCAATTCTTCTACACAACTCTTATCAATTTATTATTTGATTTTACATATTGTCCTTCCAAATCTTTTCTTTTCTTCTTAAAACTTTTGTCCTTCTATTGCCCCCATCCTCTTAGCTAAGAATTATGTATCATATCTTACAGGGGGAAAAAATAAAGCCATTTGTCACAAGTTTTCTTCTTTCTTCTTCCTCATTATATGTCACTGATATTTCTTCTGCCATGATCTATTTCTTTGCTCTTATCTCACATAAAGAGGAGTCTTATTCCTTATCATAGCTAAACTCCTCTATGTATACAAATGATTTCATTCTATTCTTTCTCCTGGTACTAGCTATACTTTTTGCATTCCCCATTCTATTGCTTATATTCATTCTCTCCCTTTCTAATGAATTCTTTTGTACTGCTTAAAATATGCCTATTTCTCTTCTAACCTCAAAAAATTCTCCCTTGATACTTATATTTCTACAGACTATTACTGAATATGTCTCCTGTCTTTTGGGGCTAAAGTCCTTGAAAAAGTCATCTATAATTGGTGCCTTCAGTTTATTCCATCAAAATTGTTTTCTTCAAAGTTACCAATGATCTCTTAACTGTCAAAACCTTTTATTTCCAGTCTTCATTCTTGACATCCTTGCATCATTACATACTATTATCATTCCTTTTTTTCCCCCTTGATATACTTTTGTCTAGGTTTTCAGAACATCAGTCTCTCTTAGTTCTCTTCCCATCTGATCATTCCTTAGTCTCCTTTGTTTTATCCTAATTAAAGTCACCTTTTAACAGTGAAGGTTCCACATAATTCTTTTTGAGTCCTCTTTTCCTCTCCCTCTGTGTCAATTTTGGTGATCTCCTCAGTTCCTAGAACTTTAATTGATACTGATAATATTCAAACTACCTATTGGTCTCACATCTCAAATTGCTTTTAAAATACCTATTCAATATATCCAAAATGGAACTTATCTTCTCTACCAAAACAAACAACTCCTCCTAACTTATTTATTGTTATTGCTAGAGACACCAACCTCTCAGTCCTTCTGACTCCTATATTAGGATTCATCTTCTTGATTCCTCACTACATCTCACTTCTCTTGTCCCATTTGTTGCCAAGATCTGTTCAATTTTACTTTTGCAGCATCTCTCAAATATGTACCCATCTTTCCTTTGAACCTGCTACCAACTGTGGGACAATCTCCCAAACTTCATACTTGGACTGTTATAATAGCCTGTTGATGAATATGTCTGCCTCCATGCTCTTATTTATCACCATGTGAACTCCAAAGTGATTTTACTAAAGCAGAGATCTGAACAATTTACTCCCCTTACTCAATAATTTCCAGTGATTTCATATTCCATCAAGATCAAATACAAAATCCTCTTTTAGGAATCCAACCTTTTGCAACCTAATATTATTAACCTTAATTATCCAGTTTTTGTTTTATTTTATTTTATTTTGTTTGTACATATTGTTCTCAATCACATATTCTTTGATCAAATAATACTGGCCTACTCACTGGTCCATGAACAAGACACTCCATCTCTCAGCTCTATGCACTTTCTTTTAATGTCCCAAAAGGATGCTAGGAATGTTCTTTCTCATTTCTACCTACTTCCCTGAAATCACACGCAAAAAAAAAAAAAATCATATCTTTTTTCAGGAGGCCTTTCACAATCTTTCTTAATTCTATTGCTTTTTAATTATTTTCTATTTATCATGCATGTAAATTGTAAAAATATGTTTATTTGTTGTCTTCCCATTGTCAATTTGATTGTGAGTTTTCTGAGGGCAGGGACAGTCTCACCTTGATCCCTCTCCATTTTTGGGGTACATTACACTTGGGAAGATGTCTGACACATAATAGAGTCTCAGTGTTTATTGTCTAAATATCCATTATTTACTTACTGTGCCTTGTTTTAAGTTCTGGCAGAGGAAAATACAGAAATAAAATTGCGCCTCACCTATAAAAGATTTTATTTAAAAAAAAAAAAGTAATGGTGATAATAGTTGTATTACCTACGTCACAGATTGTTGTGGTGAAAGACATTCACAAATCTTAAAGTCCTATAGAAATATCCATGAACTGACTCTAATTTATAAGAAATCAAGCCATTCTCAAATTGATAATGGTCAAAGGATATGAACAAACAATTTTCAGATGATGAAATTGAAACTATTTCTAGCCATATGAAAAGATGCTCCAAGTCATTATTAATCAGAGAAATGCAAATTAAGACAACTCTGAAATACCACTATACACCTGTCAGATTGACTAAGATGACAGGAAGAAATAATGATGAATGTTGGAGGGGATGCAGGAAAACTGGGACACTGGTGCATTGTTTGTTTGTGGAGTTGTGAACGAATCCAACCATTCTGGAGAGCAATTTGGAATTATGCCCAAACAGTTATCAAACTGTGCATACCCTTTGATCCAACAGTGCTACTACTGGGCTTATACCCCAAAGAGATACTAAAGAAGAGAAAGGGACTTATATGTGCCAAAATGTTTGTGGCAGCCCTGTTTGTAGTGGCTAAAAACTGGAAAATGAATGGATGCCCATCAATTGGAGAATGGTTGGGTAAATTGTGGTATATGAATGTTATGGAATATTATTGTTCTGTAAGAAATGACCAGCAGTATGAATACAGACAAGCTTGGAGAGAGTTACATGAACTGATGCTAAGTGAAATGAGCAGAACCAGGAGATCATTATATACTTCAACAAGATACTGTATGAGGATGCATTCTGACGGAAGTAGATTTCTTTGACAAAGAGAAGATCTAACTCAGTTTCGATTGATCAACAAGGGACAGAAACAGCTACACCCAAAGAAAGAACACTGGGAAATGAATGTAAACTGTTTGCATTTTAGTTTTTCTTCCTGGGTTATTTTTACCTTCTGAATCCAATTCTTTCTGTACAAGAGAACTATTCGGTTCTGCACAAATATATTGTATCTAGGATATATTGTGATAGGACTGCTTGCCATCTAAGGGAGGAGGGTGGACGGAGGGAGGGGAAAAGTCAGAACAGAAGTGAGTGCAAGGGATAATGTTGTAAAAAATTACCCAGGCATGGGTTCTGTCAATAAAAAGTTATAATTATTAAAAAAAAAAAAAAGAAATTTACTTCCATTTGTTCAGTTCTAAGTTTTAGGGAATTATTTTTTTTTCAATTAGCTTTTTTATCTCCTGAATTTGGCCAATTGCACTTTTACATGAGTTGTATTGTTCACTTGATTTTCTTCCCATTTTACCAATTTTAATTTTTAGAGAATTGTTCTCTATTCCCATTTCACCAATTCTGTTTTTCAATGAATTGTTTTCTTTTTTCATTTGATCAAATCTATTTTTTTTAAGGAGTGGTTTTCTTCAGATAATTTCTTTGTTTCCTTTTCCAGGCAATCATTTCCTTCCCAAATTTTTCTTCTAATTCTCTTCCAGTATCCTTTTAAAATTCTTTTGAGAGAGATTTTTGAGTAAGAAACCAACTCATATCACCTTTTGAGACTTCAAAAGATGTTTTGCCTTTGGTGTCTTTAGGATTTGAGGTCTGTTTTTCCTTGTCTCTATAATAGAACTCTCTCTCTCTCTCTCTCTCTCTCTCTCTCTCTCTCTCTCTCTCTCTCTCTCTGTCCCTTTTTGTTTTGCATTTTTAAAGGTTAATGTCAACTCTCAGGGCAAGAGGAAGCTATCCCAAGCTTCCTGTCAAAAATGACAGTGGCTTCATGCTGCCCTAGTACTTCTTTCCCTTGCTGGGTGGGCATGCTAAATCCTGCTTATTATGCTGATGTTCAGGGGCTCACTATTTTCATGATATATATATTGATTTTGTATTTAGTTTCCTAACTTCTTTTTTCTAAATGCAGATGGCATTTTTTCCTCCAAAAGTTATTGTGGGATTGCCTTCAATCACTGAACCACTGAGAGGAACCAAGACTTTGATAGCAGATCATTGCACATTTTTGCTGTTACTGTATACAATGTATTCCTGGTTCTGTTTGTTTTGCTCAGCATCAATTCATGTAAATCATTTCAGGCCTATTTAAAATCAGTTAATTAGCCATTTTTATAAAACAACAATATTCCACTTTCTTCACATACCACAACTTGTTCAGCCATTTTCCAATTAATGAGCATCTACTCATTTTACAATTCTTTGCCTCCACAAAAAGAGTTGCTACAAACATTTTTTGCACACCTGTATCCTCTTCCTTCTTGTAAAATTTCATTGGGATTCAGACCCAGTAATTCTACTGCTGGGTCAAAAATTTTACAGTTTTATAGCCATTGGGCATAGTTCCAAATTGCTATCCACAATGGTTGCATCATTTCACAACTCCAAAAACAATGTATTAGTTTCCCAGTTTTCCCACATTCCCTTCACCTTATATTATTTTTTCCTTTCACCTTTGCCAAAATGAGAGGTATGAGATGGTACATGAGAAGTATTTTAATTTACATTTCTCCAATCAATAATGATTTAGAGCATTTTTATGGGAATATAGGAAGTTTTAATTTTGTGACTTAAAAATTGCTCAGATCTTTGACCATTTATCAACTGGAAAATTATTTGTATTCATATAAATTTGATTCAGTTCTTTAAATATTTTAGAAATGAGTCCTTTGTGAGAAACACGGGTTGTAATGATTTTTTTCTCAAATTTGTACTTCCCTTTTAATCTTGATTTTGTTTGTTTTGTTTGTTCAAAAACTTGTTAATTTAGTGTAATCTAAGCTGTCCATTTTGTGCTCCATAATATTCTTTAATTCTTCTTTGGTAATAAATTCCTCCCTTCTTCAAACATCTATATGTAAATTATCCCTTGCACTATTAATTTGTTTAGGTTATCATGCTTTATTCCCAAATCATGTACCCATTTTAACTTTATTTTGGCATGACATGGAATATGTATGTCTATACTAAGTTTATGACATATTATTTTCCAGTTTTCTAAGCAATTTTTTGTCAAATAGTGAATTCTTATTCCAGCAGCTGGAGCTTGGTGGCTTATCCAATACAAGATTGCTGTAGGGCTTGATTATTGTGTCATATGTTTCTAATCTATTACATTGATCCATCAGTCTATTTCTTAGCCAGTACCAAATGAGTTGTATGATTGCTGCTTTATAATATTGTTTTAAGTTTCATACTGGTAAGCCAACATTCTTTGTATTTTTCATTAATTCCCTTGATATTTTTTATCTTTTGTTATTATTTTTTCTAATTCTATTTAGTTCTATTGTCAGTTTGATTGATATGACACTGAACAAGTTAATTTAGACAGAATTGTCATTTTTATTGTAGTAGTTCAACCTAGCCATGAACAACTGAAATTTTTCCAGTTGTTTAGATCTTTATGTGTATGAGGAGTGCTTTGTAAGTATATTCATATAGTTCTTGAATTTGTATTGACAGGTAGACCCTGAAGTATTTTATTTTGTCTACAATTATTTAAATGGAATTTCTTGATCTATTGCTGATGGGCTTTGCCAGTAATATATAGAAATATTGATGATTTTTGTGGGTTTATTTTATATCCTGCAACTTTGCTAAAGCTGTGAATTCTTTCCAGTAGATTTTTGGATGATTTTCTAGGATTCTTTAAGAATATCACCCTGTCATATTCAAAGAATGATAATTTCATTTACTCATTCCCAATTTTAATTTCTTTAAATTCTTTTTTTTTTCTTTTCTTATTGCTAAAGCCAACATATCTAGTCCAATGTTAAAAATAGTGGTGATAATGGGTATCCTTGATTCACTCTTGATTCTATTGGAAATGTGTCCAGCTTCTCTCCCTTACAAATAATACTTGCTGTAGGTTTTAGGTAGATGCTGCTTATTATTTTAAAGAAATACCCCCTCATTCCTATGCTCTCCTAGTGTTTTTAACAGAAAAGAGTGCTGTATTTTGTCAAAAAAATTTTTCTGCATCTATTAAGATTATCATGATTTCTATTGGCTTCCTTATTGATATGGTCAATTATGATAATAGTTTTTCTTATTTAGAGCCAGCACTGCATCCTGGCTTAAATCCCACTTGATCATACTATATTATTCTGCTGATAAATTTCTGTAATCTTTTTGTTAATATTTTATTTAAAATTTTTGCATCAATATTCATAAGATAATTTATCTGTAATTTTCTTTCTTTGCTTTGGGTCTTCCAGGTTTTGGGTATCAGTACCACATTTGTATCATACAAGGAGTTTAGCAGTACTGTTTCTTTATCTATTTTTTTTCCAAATAATCTATAGAATGGGAATTAATTGTTCATTAAATGTTTGGTAGAATTTACTGGTGGATCAATTTTGCCCTCGAGATTATTTCTTAGGGAGTTCATTAATTGATTATGCAATTTCTTTCTCTAAAATGGGATTATTTAAGTGATATATTTCCTCTTCTGTTAATCAGGGCAATTTATATTCTTGCACATATTCATCCATTCCTATTAGATTTTCAGAATTGTTCCTTACAGTTTGGCAAAATAGCTCCTAAATATTGCTTTAATTTTTTTTGTCATGGTTAAGTTAACCTTTTTCATTTTTGATGCTAGTTATTTGTTCTTTACATTCTTTCCTCTAATCAAATTCAGCAAAATTTGTCTATTTTGTTGTTGTTGTTTTTCATAAAAAACAAACCTTAGTTTTTAGTTTACATTTTATTAAACTCTCTTTTGAGTTTCAAAATTTCTAATTTGGTATTCAATCAGGGATTTTTAATTAGTTCTTTCTCCAGTTTCTTTACTTGCATGACAAATTCATCAATATCCTCTTTTTCTATTTTATTCATATAGCTGTTTAATGATATAAAATTTTCCTAAGAACTGTTTTGGCTACATCTTATACATTTTGGTATATTGTCTCATTATGTCATTCTCTTGGATGAAATTATGGATTGTTTTTGTGATTTATTATTTGACCCATTCATTTTTTAGAATTAGATGATTTATATATTAAGTTAAAAAGTTTTTTGAACAAATAAAACAAATGCAGACAAGACTAGAAGGGAAACAGTAATCTGAGAAAACATTTTTACATTCAAAGATTCTGATAAAGGCCGCATTTCTAAAATATATAATTGACTCCAATTTATAAGAATTCAAGCCATTCTCGAATTGATAAATGATTAAAGGATATAATCGGATAATTTTCAGATAAAGAAATTGAAACCATTTCTAGTCATATGAAAAAGTGCTCTAAATCATTATTGATCAAAGATATGCAAATTAAAACAACCCTGAGATACCACTACACATTTCTCTGATCGACTAAGATCACAGGAAAAGATAATGATAACAGCTGGAGGGAATGTGGGAAAACTAGGACACTAATACATTGTTGGTAGAATTGTGAATGGATCCAACCATTCTGGAGAGCAATTTGGAACTATGCCCAGAGAATTATCAAACTATGCATACCTTTTGATCCAGCAATGTCTCTACTGGGCTTATATCCCAAAGAGATTTTAAAGGAGGGAAAGGGACCCACATGTATAAAAATGTTTGTAGCAGCCTTTTTTGTAGTGGCAAGGAGCTAGAAACTGAATGGATACCCATCAGTTGGAGAATAGCTGAATAAATTGTGGAATATGAATGTTATGGAATATAATGGTTTCTGTAAGAAATGATCAGCAGCATGATTTCAGAGAGGCCTGGAAACATTTATATGAACTGATGCTGAGTGAAATGAGCAGAATGAGATTATTTTATACGGCAACAACAAGATTATATGATGATCAGTTCTGATGAATGGGACTCTTTTCAACAATGAGATGATTCAGGCCAGTTTCAATGAACTTCTTATGAAGAAAGCCATTGACACTCAGAGCAAGGACTGTGGGAACTGTGTGGATCACAACATAACATTTTCACTCATTGTTATTTGATTGCATCTTGTTTTCTTTCTCTTTTTTTTTTCCTTTTTGATTTGATTTTTCTTGTGTAGCAAGATAATTGTATAAATATGTATGGATATATTAGATTTAACATACATTTCTACCATGTTTAACATATATTGGACTACTTGCCATCTAAGAGAGTGGGTGGAAAGAAGGGATTAAAAAACAAGTTTTTGCAAGGATTAATATTGAAGAATTATCCATGCATATGTTTTGAAAATAAAAAAAAGCTTTGGGGGTAGTTCGGTGATGCAGTGGAGAGAGCACAGGACCTGTGTTCAAATCTGGTCTCAAGGCACTTAATACTTTCTAGCTGTAAGACCCTGGGCAAATCACTCAATCCCAATTGCCTCAGCAAAAAAGAAAAAAAAGAAAAGAAAAGAAAAGAAAAGAAAAATATTTAATTAAAAAAAGATGATTTAATTTCCAATTGGTTTTTACTTTATCTTTCCCTGTCCATTTGTTAAACATAAATTTTATTGCATTGTGATCTATATAAAAAGCATTTACTTATTTCTGTCTTTCTGAATTTGATTGCAAAGTTTTTGTGCCCTAATATGTGGTCAGTTAGGTTTAGCAATTGTTAATGCTGTAAAGTTACCCATGCATATATCCTGTAAATAAAAGGCTATTAAATAAAAAAAAAAAAAAAATGTGGTCAGTTTTTGTGAAAGTGCTATGTACTGCTGAGAAAACAATGTATTCCTTTCTGTCCCTATTCAATTTTCTGCAGAGGTTTTCTATATTTAAGTTTTCTAGGATCCTATTAACTTCCCTAGTTTCTTTCTTGTTTATTTTGTGGTTAGATTTTTCTGATTCTTGGAGGGGAAGGTTGAGGGAGCCCACAAGTACACTTTTGCTACTTATTTCTTCCTATAACTTGGTTCAAATCTTCTCTAGGAATCTGACTATTCTACCACTTGATGCATAAACATTTAGTATCATTACTACTTCATTGTTTATGGTACCCTTTATCAAGATGTACTTTTTCCTTATCTCTTTTAATAAGATCTATTTTTATTTTTGTTTTATCTGAGATCAGAATTTCTACTTCTGCTTGTTTTATTTCATCTGAACAATATCAAATTGTCCTAAGCTTTTACCTTCTGTATGTATCTCTGTATCAAATGTATTTCCTGTAAACAACATATTGTAGGATTCTGCTTTTTAATCCACTCTGGAATTTGCTTCCATTGACATTGTTATGTTTATTCTTATGTTTTACTGTTATGACTACTATCTCTGTATTTCCCTCATTCTATTTTTTTCCTGTTACATATTTTTTATTCTCTTTGTAGCCTCTCCTTAGTCCTGAGTTTTTTAACCCACATCACCCACTATTTTGTCTCCTCCTACCTTTCTTACCTTCTCTTAGTGGTGTTTTTTTTTAAACCACTACCTTTTCTTCTATCATCCCTCCCCCCTTTCTCTTAGCTTTTTTTCCTAGTGTTTCTTTCCTACCTTTTATGCTGTCCCTCCTTTTTTTTTTTCCTCTTTCTCCTCCTCCTAGGAGTTAGGTAGGGTTAGATAAATTTCTATACCCAACTGAATGACTAAGTTATTCCCTCTTAGAGTTAACACTGATGAGATAAACTTCAGACAGTATTTATTCTTCTCACTTCTGAGATTGTAATTTGTAAATTCTGAGTTTTGTAACATTTTTTCTTGGGGTTTTGACTGTGAGATCTATTTCTGAAGGTGATTGAGTTTTTCCCTCTCAGTTTCTAGAATATTGGGGCAATTTTCATTAATGGTCTCTTGGAGAATGCTGCTCATGCTCTGTTTTTTGGACAAGACCTTCCAGTAAAAGAACAATTGTTAAATTGTCTCTTCTGGATCTATTTTCTAGGTCAGCTGTTTTTCCAATGAGGGATTTCACATTTTCTTTCATTTTTCATACTTTTTTAGTTTGAATCATTCTTGGTATCTCACAAAGTCATTAGCTTCCATTTGCTCTGTTCTACTTTTCAATGTGTGATTTTCTTAAGTTTAACTTCTGTCTATCTTTTTCCATTTGGTTAATTCTACTATTTAAGGAGTTGTTTTCTTCAGGTATTTTTTTTTCTTCTCTTTTCCAAGCTATTGACTCTCTCATGAATAATTCTTATTTCCTTTATAATTTTTGATTCTACCTGTCTTACTTGTCTTTTAAAGTCTTTTATGAGCACTTCCAAAGAAGACTCTTTGAGTTTGAGAACAATTCATATCACTCTTTGAGATTTGTTCTGTGTACATTTTATCCTAATCTCAGTCTGCATTTTGGTCTACCTTGTCACCATTATAGCTTTCTGTTCTCAAGGTTCTTTTCTGTCTCTTGCTCATTTTCTTTCCTTTTTTTTTTTTTTTTTTTTTTTTTTTTTTTTTTTTTACTGTTATGGTTGAGTTCTGCTCTTGGAGTAAACAGGATGCTGTCTCAAGCTTTCTTTGCAGCTTTCAACCTTAGTTTTGAGCAGAGGAGGTCCTTGTGTTTGCTGGATGTAGTTTTGTCTGTTCTTTTCAGGAAATAGCCTGGTTTCCCAGAGTTCTCCTTTTGATTTGGGACTGAATCCCTGATTTGCTCATCTACTGAGTCAGGGCTGAGAGTTTTAGTTTCTGATTTGCTGTGATTAAGACTCTCTCACAGGCTTTCCCAGAGTCTATTTGAGCTTGGCTAAACATCCTTTTCACCTAATGAGACTGACCTTTCTTGAAGTTTTTCCAGTTTTTCTTGAGCTGGAAAATGGTTTTGCTCCATCAGACTCTGTTCAGATATTTACTTTCATGTGGTTTTTGAGGGAAAGTGAGAGAGCTGGAGCAGCTTCCTTACTTTATTGTCATCTTTACTCCAACCCTGGAAGTGAGAGATAATATCTTTTTAAAAAAAAATTAGGAAGGTTGAGAGGAGAAAGGGAAAGATACAAGTGTGGAATAAATTATCAGCCATAAAAGCAGGTAGAAAACCTTTTATATTAGAAGGGAGGGGAACCAGTTAAGCTATTATCAAAATCGACTCAAAGAGGTAATAACATACACACTCGATATGGGTATAGAAATCTATCTTACCCTGCAGGAAAGTAGAAGGAGAAGGAGACATGAGAAAAAGCGGGGGAGAGTGATAGAAGGGAGGGCATATTAAGGGAGAGCAAGTCAAACACTTCAGGAAAGATACAGTGAAAGGAGAGAATAGAATAAACAGTGGAAATACAGTTAACAACAGTAATTGTGAAAAGAATTTTGAAGCATGTTTCTCTGATAAAGGCCTCATTTCTCAAGTGTATAGCAAACCGAGTCAAACTTATTTTTTAAAAAAGCCATTTCTCAATTGATAAATGATTAAAATATATTATCAGTTTTTAGATGAACTAATCAAGCTATTGATAACTTACTACTGATTGGAGAGATATAAATTTAGAGAATTCTGTGTTACTAGTTGATATCCATTAGATTGGTTGATGTGCCAGAAAGGAAAAATAACAAATAATACCAGGGAATGTGGGAAAAATGAGATATTGATGCATTTTTGGTGGAATTGTGAACTAATTCAGCCATTCTATTTTTCAGTATGGAACTATGCATAAAAACTATAAAATCAAGAATGCCTTTTGATCTAGTGATTAAATTGCTAGATGTAATCCAAAAAAGATTTTTTTTAAAGGAAAAGAGATGTATTGCGTAGAAATATATTTATAGCAATTCATTTCTCAGGGCAAAGATTTGGAAATTGAGTAAATACACATCAGTTGGGGAATGATTGAAAAAGTAATGGTATGTCATTGTGATGGGATACTATTCCATGATAAATGATGAGAAAGATACTCTCAGAAAAACTTCGAGAATACTTCAGGACCTCATGTGAAGTGAAATGTACTGTGTACAAAATAATAGCAATGTTGTAGAATCATCAGCTGTGAATGATTTTGCTGTTCTCAGCAATACAGTTATTCAAGACTACTCTGAAACTCTCAATACTCAGAGAAAGAACTGGTTTTGTCTGAGTAAAGATAAAAGCGTCCTTTTTTATTTTTATTTTATTTTTCTTGAGAGTTTTTATGGTGAACTTATGTTTTCTTTTGAAACATGACTTTTATGGAAATGTTTTGTATAACTTCAGTGTGAAGGGATAGGAAGGGAGGAAGAAAGAGACTCTAGAACTCAAAGTTGCAAATAAATATTAAAAACAATTGTTTACATGTAACTGGGGAAAATAAAATATTTTTAAAAGAAATTTATACAAATTTTAAATCAAGCAAGTAATTCATATGTATTTAATAAAAAAATGTGAACAATGAAGAGAGCAAACAGAAAAATGGTAACAGCATTTATAAAAGTATAATGACTGAGTCTTCACAAACTGGGAAACCTAGCTATATGCTAACTTCATTGTCTCAGGTATGCTTAAAGGAAATATTGAAATGAATCTAAAGATAGTAAAACTTAGAAAAACAACCAACTTACATATATGATAGATAGATTGATGCATGGATATACATAAATAGATAGATGAGATGTAAGCTACAGATAAAATTATTGTGAAGAATTGATAAATATACACACACACACACACACACACACAGCCAGATTGCTTCATCAATATCTTGTGACATTAAGAAAGAGACAAGCCTCTAAAACTTTAGTTATATTTCTTTTGTGTACTTTTAGGCAAGGAGCTAGAATTGCTTAGGGTGGGCAAACATGGATGACTTATGATTTTTACTGTTGGAGGCATTTTCCCAAATCAAAGAAGTTGTAGATGCATATGTAGGAAACTTTAACAGAAACATAATATGACATAGCAATATAATGTATAATATATTTTACAATGTATTTTTAAAATCTTATAATTTGTAGAAAAGCAATGTGATATATCAAAAAGCAAAATAGATATCTATGTAAATTCCAGAGATTTTTCTTACAAATTATAATTATAATAAATATAGTACATTTCATATCTCTAAGCCTCAGTTCACCTATTTATAAAATGGAGATAATAACTGATACTCCTTTAGACTTTCACAGGGATGTTAAAGAGAAACTGTATTAGAAGATATGATAGGTTATAAAAGAGACATTAAAAAACTAAGATAAATGTAGATAAAAATTGTGCTTGATTCTAGATGCAACCCCCTACTCTAGCTTTTGGCATGAGGAAACAAGAAAAATAACATAAACAAATGATGTCTTGGGTTTTCTTGTACTTTGATTATTTTTCCCCACAAATTTCTCCTTCTACTTTGAAATACAAGTCATTTGGATTACATCTCTTTATCTTTGGTGCTGATGCCTAGAGGAAGAGTTCAAAGGCATTAAAAAGATTACTGTTGTTTTTTCCTCACAGATTTGATTTTCAAAACTACTCATTGCTCTCTTAAAGCAAAAGCTTCCAGTTTTAAGATATAGTCTCTGCTTTACTGTTTATTATCACTTCTCTTAAGTAGTTAATTTTCCCACAAAACACAACTAAGCAAGTGTTCCATTTTTTCCAATAAATTTTTCTGGAGGTTCTTGCACATATGCTTGGTCCATGCAAGGTTGGTCCCTGGAAGGGCTTCCTTTGTTTCCTTATATCATAGTCTCTCACAATTTTATATTTTAGGGGATGGACCATTGGCTTTCCTTTAAAAGATGAAATGAGGTAGTCACATAAGCAGTACATATACTAAAAAATAAAAAGTGAGGCTATTTCATTTTATCACCTGTGCTTAGATAAAGTTTTAGATTTTTATTTAAAATATAGGAATAGAACAATTATTACAATTTATTATTTTAATTGCCTCAACATAAGAAAAAAATTAATTGATTTTTTTTTTTCATTTTAACAGCATCTTGGGCTGAGTCTTCAAAATATTCCATTACTGGATCAAGAGTGAATTCACTAGATTATTAACATAAGCATCTGGAGAATTTGAACCTTATATCTCTTTTTATCCTAATCCTACTGCTTAATACTGACCTGCAAAGAGAAGGTGTCCAATGAACATTTTACAAAATCATTCATTTCTTTTAATTGTAAGGTTACTTAGTGGTCATCAAGTCTAACATTTTATAAAATAAAATAACAGTCTGCAATATAATTTAAAAAATATTTATACATTCTCTGATTCAATTTTTCTGAAGAGTGAAGCCCACTATATTGAAAGGCAAAGCAGAGAGTATTAACATTATTTTTTACATCAAGAGAAAAATACTATTTTCAGTTCAACTACCATTTTGGCTTCTGTATTTTGGAATGAAATGAAAAGAAAAAAAAGTTCTATATCTTTTTCACATGACAAATCTTTCAGCGTCTGAAAACTGGTAAATATATTGATGTGAGTGTTCTCTTCAATGATATAGAAAAAAGTTACAAAAATATAACCTATAACACTCTTCTCTATTATTCTGTTCTAAGTTTATGTTTACTCCTCCCACAAATGTTATCCCTATTTGAGGAAAAAATGAATGAGAATTTTTTGTTTTAAATTTTGTTTTTATTTAAAATTAAATGCAAATTAAGGGGGTGGGGAAGAAACAAAGTAGAAAAAGAAAGATAGAAAAGGAAAAGCAAAAATAAAACAAAAGCAAAACACTAATTTGTGCCCAGCATAAAAATTAGGGAAAATGTGTATGTATGTGTGTGTATGTATATATGTATATGTGTATGGGCTTAAATATATGTGAACATATAATATTTTCTATTATTATCTGTGCTTTCTTGAAATGGAAATTTATTATTACATATTTTGAATCCTCCTTGATGTTCTGTTGGGTAAAAAACATTTTTTTTTTTTAATTTTCCCTTTCTGTTTTTCTTTTTTTGTTGTTGTTCTTTTTGTTTTGTAATTTGATTGTTCTCTTGATTTAATTTGCAATTAAAATTGCCCCATTTCCCATTTCATAGTGTTCTCTAGTCCTTCTCTGGTCATAAATTTCCTGCTTCTCCAAATATCTGATAGGTAAATTATCCCTTGCTCTCCTGATTTGCTTATAGTATCACCCTTTATGCTCAAATCATGTACCCATTTTGATCTTGTTTTGATATTGGGTGTGAGATATGTCTATACTAAGTTTCTGATATATTATTTTCCAGAAAAATTTTTTTGTGTGTGTGTGAAATAGTAAGTTCTTATCACAGAACCTGGAGTTTTTAGTTTTATCAAATACTGGATTACTATAAACTTGCATATTTTCATGACTTTATCTCAACCTAACCTGAATTCAACAAAAAATTTGACACATGAACCAACATCAAAGATTGATTTCAAGGGACTCAACAAGGACAGATGATTTATGATATTTACATGGAAATATACATTTTCATGTAAGAGTTAAGATTTAAATTAGGAATTGGATAGCTCAAAAGAAAGATTTGAATGAGCTGAATATGATTTGTCTCTAAAACTGTCTAAGAAAAGGTAATAACAATTATTCTATACAAATGAGATGCAGAGAAAGAATAGACACAGAGGAATTAGATGACAGAGAAGGACTCATAGTATTGAAAAACTATTCACATTGGGAAATGGGTTAAATAGGGAACGATACATTGTGTGTGTGTATTTTTATCTGTACAAATATACTGTAATGGGTAAAATACTTTCTAAAATCTATAAAGAAATTAGGGAGGTTGGGTAAGTGGGATGTAGAAGGGTGGGTAGATGTATGGCACTTAAGACAAGGTGTGCAGAATAATGGGAACAGGATCAAGAGGGAGGTAAAGTGTGACATAGTATAAGTAGGGGCACTGAAAGGTATTTAGATTAATTGGAGTGGAATAAAATCTGTAGATTAATGGGAATGGGAGGGAAAAGGTAGGGGGAGAAGATGAGGGAGGGATCCATGGGTTGGGGGGAATATTAAGTAATAGAAAGGCAAGATAAGGAATAGAATTATAGTAGAAGAGTTAGAAGGATAGGAAAAAAAGACATAAATAAATAGTATAACAACAATCAGAAGTATAATTCTTTACAAAAAGTAAGTCTAGTAATCATTGATCTTAGACAGAGTCAAACTTAGAGATTCAAATTTTAATCATATTAAATAAAAAAGGTTTTGCACATATAAAACCAACAAAAACAAGATTAAAAGGCATGTACAAAGCTGGGAAAATATTTTACAGCCAACGTTTCTGATAAAAGTCTCATTTCTAAAACATATAAGGAATGGTGTCAAAATTAAAATAATACAATTAATAAATGGTCAAAGGATAAGAACATACAATTTTAAGATGACAGAAATAAAGCCATCTATAGTCAAATGAAAAAAGGCTCTACATCACTATTTTTTAGAGAAATGTAAATTAAAACAACTCTAAGGTAACATCCTCAGATTGGCTAAGAGGACAGGAAAAGAAAATGGTTACTCATCGGAAGGAATATGGGAACACTGGGACAGTAATGCATTGTTGGTGGATGTGAAATGATGAAACAGTTGTGCTACTATGCCAAAAAGGCTATAAAACTGTGCATACTCTTCGGTTCAACAGCAGCAATACTATGTCTGAATACCAAGAAAATCATAAAAGAGGGAAAAGGACCCACATGTGCAAAAATGTTTGCATCAGCTTTTACATGGTAACAACCAATTGGGAAATGAATAGATGCTCATAAATTGTGGAATGGCTGAATAAGTTATGGCATATGAAAGTAATAGAATATTATTTTTTGATAAAAAATGATAAGCTGTTTTTAGAAAAGTCTAGAAAGATTTACATGAACTGATTTTGAGTGAAACACCATGTGAAAAGTGAGTGAAAGCACCATGATAAACAATGAAAGACTTGGTGCCTCTCAGTGGTTCACTCATCCAAGACGATCCCAATAAATCTTGAATAGAAAATGCCAACTGCATTCTGAAAAACAAATATGAACATGCTATTTTTTTTTTGTTTCTTTTTCCCTCCCAACAAGATTCAAGAAGAAATGTGTATCAAAAAAATTAGGACCATAAAAAAGGAAATATGAAAATTTGTTGAATATCCATTTTTTCCATTCAATATCATGGCTACATCTGCTAAATATCATATTTTTGGCTGTAGGCCTAATTCTTTTGATTGTCAATATATTGCATTCCAGGACCTGTGGTGTTTTATTGTAACTGCTGATGAATCCTGCATAGTTCTAAATGTAGCTCCAGCATAACTGAATTGTTTTTTGTTTTTGTTTGTTTCTTGTAAAATTTTCTCTTTGATATGGGGTTTTTGAAATTTAGCAATAATATTCCTGTGTTTTTCATGAAGGATCTCTTTGAAGTGTCATGAGTGATTTTTTTTTTCTTCTTTCTTCTTATTTTCAAGAAATCACTCCAGGATAATTTTCTGGTTTTTTTCCTTGAATTATTGTGTCAAGATTCTTTTTTTGTTCACACCTTTTAGGTAGTCCAATTATTCTCATCTTCATCTGTTTTCCAGAGTGTTATTTTTTCTTTGTAAGATGTTTCACATTCTGTTCTATTTTTTAAATCTTTATATCTTGTTTTTGTTATTTCTTAGTCTCCTGTAAACTTCATTGGCTTCCCCTTACCAAATTCTAATTTTCAAAGAATTATTTTCTATAAATCTTTAAAATTGAAGACAGAGAGAGGATGGAGGAGAGTAGATATGTCTTTATATGAGCTCTCCCTGCCTTTGCTCAGATCTACACCAGATCAAGGTTTTGAACTCATTTTAGAATGACAAAACCCACAAATATTTGGAAGGTAACAAATTTCCAGCAGAAGATGTTTTGGAAGAATTTCAGAAAAGTTCTCTTTCAAGCAGCCCAGAGGGTTGGGGGAGAAAGTGGAAGGAGGAAGGAGAGGAGAGGAAGCAGCCAAGTTCAGGCATAGCACAGGGATCTAGGGTGGTGTGACACCTATGTGCTAGAGAATCTCCCAGGAAACTCTTGGACAAAGTACAGCAGGAGATAAAAAGGTTTACTAAAGAAAATAATTCATTAAAAACTAGAATAAAAAATGGAAATGAATGACTCAGTGATCAAGAATCAATCAAACAACCCCCCCATGAAAAAAAAATAGAAAAAATTATAAAATAACTCTTTGGAAAAATATTTGATCTGAAAAATAAATTTATGAGAGACAATTTGAGAATTATTGGACTTCTTAAAAACCACAATAAGAAAAAAGAGTCTAGACATCATCTTTCAGAAAATCATCAAGGAAAACTGTCCTGATGTCCTAAGAGCCATAGGGTAAAAAGAGCCATAAAAAGAATGCACTGATAACCTGATGAAAGAGACCCCAAAATGAAAACTCATCAGACTATTGTAGCTAAATTTCAGAATGATCAGATCAAGGAGATAATATTGCAAGGGCCAGAAAGAACCAATTGAAAATATCAAGGAGCATTATTCAGCTTCCACTTTTAAGGTTTGAAGGGCCTGGAATTGTATATTCAGAAAAGGAAAGGAACTTGGATTGCAGCCAAGAATCAACTTCCCAGCAAAATTAAGCATTTTCTTTCAAGAAAAAAAGATGGACTTTCAAAAAAAAAAAAAAAAAAAAAAAAAAAAGGTGAATTCCATTCATTTCTGATGAAAAGACCAGAGCAGAACAGAAAATTTGATCTTCAAATGTAGGACTCACAAGAAGCATAAAAAGGTAAAAAAGGAAAGGGAAAAAAATAACTTTCTTTTAAAAGGCAAGAAGCTAACATCCCTTTACAGGAAGGTGAAATGTTTAACTCTTGACATGTGTATCTCTGTTATGGATATACTTAGAGAGTGCCGTTGTAAATTGATTTTATTGTGATGATATGAAAAATAAACCAGAGGAAGAAAGAAGAATAAAAGACCTATTGCAATAGAGGGAAAGAAGGGAGAGATGAACATTGTGTGATTCTTACTTATATCAGATTTGGCTCAAATGGAGAATATTAGACATCTCACAGAGAAATTTGTCTCACCCTATATAGAAGTAAGAGGGGAAAGGGAAAAAAGAAAAAGGGAGGTTAATAGAAGGGAAAATAGAAGTAGAAAAGAAAAAGTACAAGAAAGGGACAAGGATTGAAAAGGGGACAAATTACAGTGGAGGAGGGAAAAAGGGAAAGGAAAAAGAAAAGTATAACTAGGGGAAAATAAGATGGTGAGAAATACAGAGTAATTTTAACTATTAATTCAATGGGATGAATTCTCTTATAAAACAAAAGCAGATAGCAGAATGGATTAAAAGCTAGAATTTTACAATTTGTTGTTTTCAAGAAAATCATTTAAAGCAGAGTTTTACATTCAGAGTAAAGGTAAAAGACTGCAGAAAAATCGATTATGCTTCAGCTGAAGTTAAAAAAAAAAAAGCAAGGTGTAATGATCATGATCTCAGATCAAGCAAAAACAAAAATAGATCTAATTAAATGAGATAAGGAAGGAAACTACATCTTGCTACAAGATACCACAGATAATGAAGTATTATCAATACTAAATATATATGCAACTGGTATAGCACCCAAATTCCTATAGGAGAAGTTAAGAGCTGCAAGAAGAATTAGACAGGAAGATTATACTCCTTGCTCTCTCAAAACTAGATAAATCAAATCACAAAATAAATTTAAAAATTAAGGAAGTAAATATAAATCTGGAAAAAGTTAGGTATGACAGACTGCAGAAAATTGAATGGAGACAGAAAGGAATATACTTGTTTTTTTCTCGGTGGTACATGCAACCTATACAAAAACTGATCATATATTAGGACATAAAAACTTCAAAATCAAATGCAGAAAGGCAGAAATAATAAATGCATTTTTTTCAGATGATGTAACAACAACAAAAAAATACAATAAAATACCAAATCAAAATAGACCAAAAATTAATTGGAAACTAAATAATCTAATCATAAAGAATGAGTGAGTGAAACAAGAAATCATAAACACAATTGATAATTTAATCCAAGAAAATTACAATAAGGAGACCACATACCAAAATTTATGGGATGCAGCCAAAGAAGTTCTTAAGGAAAGTTTTATATCCCTAGATGGTTACTTAAATAAAACAGAGAAAGCAAAAATTAATGGATTGGGCATGGAACTAAAAAAGCTAGGAAAAGAACATATTAAATATCAGATTTGGAATTCTGAAAATAAAACGAGAGATTAATAAAATTGAAAGTGAAAAAAGTACTGAATTAATAAATAAAACTAAGAATTGGTTTTATGAATAAAACAACAAAATATTTAGTTAATTTGATTAGAAAAAAAAAAAGAAAATCAAATTGTTAGTATCAAAAATGAAAAGAAAGAATTTTCCACGAAAGAAGAGGTAATTAGAACAATAATTAGGAATATTTTTCCCTACTGAATGTTAATAAATCTGATACTCTAAGTGGAATGGTGAAATACTTACAAATATATAGATGGGCCATATTAATAGAAGAGAAAAAAATTAAATAGTCACATTTTAGAAAAATAAATTGAGTTAATAAATAAATAAATAAAAATAAAATAAGTTAATAATCAACTCTCTAAGAAAAAGTCTGCAGAGAGGATGGATTTACATGAGAATTCTACCAAACATTTAAAGAACAATTAATTCAATACTGTGCAAACTATTTAGAAAAATAGGGAAAGTAGTCCTACAAAATTCTTTTTATGACAATAATATGGTGCTAACACTCAAACCAAATAAGGTCAAAAAAGAAAAGAAAATTATAGATAAATTTCTCTAAAGAATATTGATGCAAAAATTTTAAATAAAATATTAGCAAAGATTACAGTATGTTAATCCCAGGGATTTGTTTTCTTTTTCAAATCTTTCTTTATGAATTATAAGCCTTTTCTTTACTCTCTTGCATAGCTTCTCTTTCCTTTCCCCATTTTTCTTTTAGCTCTCTTTTAATATCTTTTATAATTTCTTTATGACCATGACCAAATAGGATTTATAATAGGAATTTAGGGCTGTTTCAATATTAGGGAAACTATTAGCACAACTGACTATATCAAATACAAAACTAAACAAACAAAATCATATGATTATATTAATAGATGCAGAAAAAGAATTTGATAAAATCCAACATCATTTTTATTAAAAACATGAGAGTATAGAAATAAATGGATTTTTCCTTAAATATCATTAACATCTATTTAAAACCATCAGTAAGCATTATATCTAATGGAGATAAACTAAAACAATTCTCAATAAGCTCAAAAATGAAGCAAAGTTGCCCACTATCACCATTACTATTCAATATTATACTGGGAATCTTAGCATTCACAATAAGAGTAGAAAAAGAATGGGGTGGAGCCAAGATGGTGGAGAGGACACATACTTCATTCTGAGCTCCCTTTTACCCTCACTTACTAATTACCTAATTCAGCCTCAGAAATAATACTTGAATGGTAAAATCCATGAATATTGGGAGTATAACAAGTTACCAGCTGAAGATAACTTCAAGATCGCCAGAAAAGGTCTGTGTTGATTGGGCAGGAGGAGACCAGCACAGGGAGGCAGAACACAGAGGGTAGCCTATGCTAAGTGGACGGGGGACGGGGTGCAATTTCCATGGGTGGAGAATTTGCAGGGACAACTCTACCATAGGTTGGCTGCTCTACTTTGGTTACAAAGCAGTAGATCAGTAGATAAGTTGCACAAATGCCAAAGGTAGAGTGTATCCCAAAACTCCAGAGTTAAACAGGACCTAGCCATACCCACCCAACACTAGAAGTGACTCAACACAATCAAAGTGCAGCTGAATGGCTGCAGTCCACAGGTGGGGCTTTGCCCAGGAGAGTGACACTTCTGCTGCTTAGCTGTGCTAATCCTCAGAGCAGGGCTCTTCCTAGGGTAGTAGAACTTCTGCAGCAAATGGCCACTGTTCCCAACTCGTTAGCAACACAGCTACTGTCCTTCTATCCCTTTCTGTAGAGAAAGCTGAGAACCTCTTTGCCCTAAAGGCAGACACTAAAGATTTTTTTTTTAAAGAGTAAAAAAGCCAAGGGAATTCTAGTTATAGATAGTTTCTATTCAGAAAGAGAGCAGATTTCCAAACCTGAGGAGACTAATAGCAGAGAGTGTCCAGACAAAACCCCTAAGGTGGATGTAATCTGGACCGCTTCACACAAGGCTCTCCTAAAAGAAATTATAAAAGATATTAAAAGAGAGCTAAAAGAAAAATGGGGAAAGGAAAGAGAAGCTATGCAAGAGAGTAAAGAAAAGGCTTATAATTCATAAAGAAAGATTTGAAAAAGAAAACAATTCCCTGAAATGTGAAATAGAAAAGGTAAAAAACTCCCAGGGAAACAGAATTAGTGAATGTAAAGAACTCCCAAGAAAATAGGATTTGTGAATTAGAAGAGATAAAGAATTCCTGGGAAAGTAGCATTTCTGAATTGGAAAAATAAAATAACTCATAAAAAAATTAGTGAAATGGAAAAAAATTCCATAGAACAAAAAAACTCATTTAAAAACTCAATTGGACATATACAAAAAGATGTTCCAAATCATTATTAATCAGAGAAATGCAAATTAAGACAACTCTGAGATACCACTATACACCTAGGTCAGATTGGCTAGGATGACAGGAAAAGATAATGCTGAATTTTAGAGGAGATGTGGGAAAACTGGTCACTGATGCATTGTTGGTGGAATTGTGAAAGAATCCAATCATTCTGGAGAGCAATATGGAACTATACTCAAAAAGTTATCAAACTGTATACCTTTTGATCCAGCAATGTTACTATTGGGTTTATATCCTAAAGAGATCTTAAAGAATGGAAAGGGACTTGTATGTGCAAGAATGTTTTTGGCAGCCCTTTTTGTAGTGGCTAGAAACTTGAAATTTAATGGATGCCCATCAATTGGGGAATGGTTGAATAAGTTGTGGTATATGATTGTTATGGAATATTATTGTTCTGTAAGAAATGACCAGCAGGATGATTTCAGAAAGGCCTGGAGAGACTTACATGAACTGATGCTAAGTGAAATGATCAGGAACAGGAGATCATTGTGTATTTCAACAACACTATTATATATGACGATCAATTCTGATAGACATGTCTCTCTTCAACAATGAGATGAACCAAATCAATTCTATTTGTTCAACAATGAGGAGAACCAGCAACACCCAGCAAAAGAACTATGGGAAATGACTATGAACAATAATATAGCATCTCTACTCCCTCTGTTTTTGTCTGCTTGCATTTTTTATTTCATTCTCAGGTTATTTTTGCATTATGTCTAAGTCTGATTTTTCTTGTGCAGCAAAATAACTGCCTGGATGTATATACATATATTTTATTTAACATATATTTTAACATATTTAACATGTATGGGTTTACATGCCATCTAGGTGAGAGGATGGGGGAAAGAAGAGGAAAGTTGGAAAAGAAGGTTTTGCAAGGTCAATGCTGAAAAATTGCCCATGCTTATATCTTGTAAATAAAAAGCTATATATATAAAAAAAAAAGGCCATGTTTACAATGGGAAAAAAAAAAGTAGAAAAAGAAATTAAAGGGATTAGAGTAAATAATGAGAAAATCAATTTTCACTCTTTGCAGATGATATGATAGCATACTTACAGAATCATAGAGAATCAACTAAAAATTACTAAAAACAATTCATAATTTTATTAAAGTTGCAAGATACAAAATAAATCTACATAAATCACCAGCATTGTCATATATTATGAAAAATTTCAGCAGCAAAAGATACAAAAAGAAATTCCCTTTAAAATATTTGTAGACAAATAAAAAATATTTGGGAATCTACCTACCAAGGCAAAGTCATGAAAACAATTATGAAACACTTTCTGCATAAATAGAATAAGATCTAAATAACTGGAAAAAACATTAAGTGCTCCTGGGTAGGGTGAACAAATATAATAAAAATTAAAATTCTACCTAAATTAATCTACTTATTCAGTGCCATACCAATCAAACTCCCCAAAATTATTTTACTGATCTAGAAAAAAAATAATTACAGAGTTCATCTGGAAGAACAAAAATATTTCAAGGGAATTAATGAAAAATATTCAAATAAAGGTAGCCTAGCTATATCAGTCCTAAAACTATATTATAAAGTAGTGTTCATCAAATCCATTTGGAGCTGGCTAAGAAATAGAGTAACTGATCAGTGAAATAGGGTAGGTACACGAGATACAATAGTCAATGACCCTAGTAATCTTGTTTGATAAACCCAAAGACCCCACAAACTGGGATTATAACTCACTATTTGACAAAAATTCCTGGGAAAATTGTAAAATGCTATGACAGAATCTAGGCATTGACCCACACCTATTACCCTGTACCAATATAAGATCAAAATGGGTTTATGATTTAGACGTAAAGAGTGATATTATAAGCTAATTAGAACAAAGTATAGTCTACCTCTCTGATCTGTGGAAAAGGAAGGATTTTGTGGCCAAAGATGAATTGGAATATACTATGGAATGTAAAATGGATAATTTTGATTATATGAATTAAAAAAAAAATATATTGTACAAACAAAACCAATGCAGAAAAGATTAGAACAGAAATAATAAACTGGAGGAAAAATTTTACTTTTAAAGGTTCTGATGAAGGCCTTGTTCCTAAAATATATAGAAAACTGACTCAAATCTGTAAAAATGCAAGCCATTCTCCAACTAATAAATGATTAAAGCATATGAGCAGACAATTTTCCAATGAAGAAATTTAAAATATTTCTTGTCATATGAAAAAGTCCTCTAAATCACTGTTGATCAGAGAAATGCAAATTAAGACAATTCTGTAGTACTACTACACTCCTCTCAGGTTGGCTAAGATGAGAGGAAAAGATAATGATGAATGTTTAAGGGGATGTGGGAAAATTGGGACAATAAATACATTGTTGTGGAGTTGTGAACTGATTCAGTCATTCTGGAAAGCAATTTGTAATTATGACCAAAGAACTATCAAAATTATGACCAAAGAACTATCAATCTGTGCATACCATTTGATCCAGCAGTATCTCTACTGGGCCTGTATCTCAAAGAGATCATAAAGCATTAAGGGATCCACATGTGAAAAAATGTTTGTGGCAGCCCTTTTTGTTGTGGCAAGAAAGTGGAAATTGAATGGATGCCCCTCAATTGGAGAATGGCTGAGTAAATTATGGTATATAAATGTTATGGAATATTATTGTTTTATAAGAAACTACCTGCAGGATGATTTCAGAGAGGCCTGGAGAGACTTACATGAACTGATGCCAATTGAAGTGAGTAAAACCAGGACATCATTATCCTCACTAAGAGCAAGATTATAACATGATTAATTCTGATGGAAGTGGCTTTGTGATGAAGAGTGCCATCTACCCTCAGAGAAAGGAGTGTGGGGACTGAGTGTGGCTTACAACATTTCACTCTTTTTGTTGTTGTTCCCATGTATTTTGTTTTTTCTCATTTTTTCCCCTTTTGTAGTTGATCTTTCTTGTTCAGCATTATAATTTTGGAAATATATATATATATAAAAGAATTGCATATGTTCACATATATTAGATGATTTGCAATCTAGAGGAAATGGTGGGGAAGGACAGGGGAAAAACATTGGAACATAAGGTTTTGCAAGGATGAATGTTGAAAATTATATATGCATTTTTTTTAAAAATAAAAACCTTTAATGATAATAATAAAAAACAAAACAGAACAAAACAAAAGTAGGTACTAGATAATACCTTTAAACCCAAATCAATCTTGCTTTCATTGTGTCAGGTAATAGCTTAAAGACAAGCTTCTGGGGCTTGTTGTTTAGGTTTTTACATATTAAAGTGAGTGTTTTATGTTCTGGCCAGAATTTAGGTAGGTATTCCCCTTTCAGACTGATATCTTTGTAGTGACAAAGGAGCCATCTTTTGTTTCAACTCTTATCTAGTCTTTAGTCATTGAATTAGCATGGCCTCTGACAAATCAAGTCCAGGGAAACACTTCAATTTAGAAAAGCTAAAGTTATCTTCTGCAACCTTGGTCATTGACAGTCGTTTTGACTTTTGTCTTGCCTCTGAAATTCCATGCAGAGTGGGGAGAGAGTAAAGCTAAAGATCTTTCACAGTTCTGTCTAATTCATGCACAAGTGAAGACATCGCCCTCAGATCTTCTTTAAAAAGGAAGGGTGAAGAAAACAACATTTCTCACACAGCCTAAAACACTTTTTAGAAGCATTGCCAAGTCTAGATTAAATTATAATTTAAAGAATTTAACAAAATAAATAAAAGCACAACAAAATAAGATATAATATTATAAAATAGTCAATATAAACAATTCTACATCTATGGCATACATTCATCTCTCTAGTTAAATAACAAGAATCAACAAATTTATTTTCTCTTCTTCTCACACACCTATTTAAAAAAGTAAAAAGTCAAAATGTTTTTAATGAATGTTCATAGTCAAGCTAAATAAGTTCCCTCATTAACTATATAAAAGTATAAATTTTTCTAATTATATCTTTCATCTATCACCTCTGTTAGGAAGTGATAGCATATTTGATCTTCAGTTCTCTGAAATCAAAAATTTCATTGATCATAATTTTTATAATTTCAAAGATATTTATCTGTTATGATTTTGTTGCATAATTTGTTCCTCTTATAGTGCTCATTTCATTCTTTATTATTTAATTTAAAATTTCAAAGTTGTTTATTTTGTAATATTGATAATGATGTGGTTGGGGTAGCAATTTCTAGTTTGAAATAAACATGCAACAAATTCACATTGGTCATTCTCTTTGGCAAAAGGTGGATTGATTTAGAAGAATTTACAGATAAAATAAGAGATAAATTAGGCACCAAGAGTGACAAATATGAAACAAAGATGGGAGAGAATATAGTTTGAAAGGAAAAAGACAAATTCCTCAGGGTAACTCACATTAACCAGGAGAAAGAAAATATTCCTTCAGGCAGGAAAAAGCATAGATTTATGGAGGGATTTAATAGATGAACCAGAATTAGAGCAATGAGAAAGATGCCAGTGAAGAGAAGACAGTATGAGGAGGAGAGAGCATAATCTCATAGTGTGCTTAGTTCTAAAAATAATTTAGCAAAGATCATCCTAAAGAGATCTTTTATATGGGAAATAAAGCCTTGGGGTTTCTCAGAGAAAAGGCAGGAACTCAGAGGGAGGGATCAAGGAGAAGTGCCAGATGGAATGAATGAATATCTGGTAGACCAGATCTCAGATTTGTCTAAAGATAAGCTAATCAATATCCCAAAAGATAAAGATATCCAGAGTTGGACAATGGAATTGATAAAGAGTTCCTTCCTCACAATCACTCTACACAAACAGGATAGTCTGGGAATTGATTATATCCGATAATAACCTAGTTGAGCTTCTTCTAGACAGGAGAAGAGAATAAGTTCGCATCAGATATTAGTGTATGTTTTCCTTTAGTTTCTCTTTCTGTATCACATCATTTAAACTTTTCCACATCTTTTTGAAATAATCTATTTTTGTAATAATCCTACATTCATTCATTCAGCCAATAAGCATTGAATATGTACCTACTATATACTAGTCACCTTGCTAAATATTATGTATAAAGATAAGCAAAAAACACTCGTCAATGTTTAAAACAAACAACATATAAGAATATTTGAAATAATCATTAGAGGAAAGGCACTAGAATTAGTGGGGAACAGGAAAGGCTTCTCATATTTAATAGGGCATTAACTGAAATGAAGGTAGCTAGGGAAAACAAGAAAGGGAGACAAGAAAAAAGAGATTTTTTTTTTAATAACGGGATGGCCAGTGAAAATGCCAAGAGTGAGGACATTTAATGTCTTTGTCAAATAGCAGGAAAAAAGCCATTGTCGATGAATTACTGAACCTATGCTCCACTGTATAATCATCACTCAAGAACTCATAGAATTCAAGTTGTTTTATTTTTTCCTTCTATGACACAAGGACAAGTTGGAATAAGAATTTAATGCAGAATTTCAGGTATCCAATTCTTATAGTCCTGTGTTCTTTCCCAAGTCAACATGTCTACATTAAAAATACTTCACTCTTCTTCATCTTTGTAATGTCCTGGTTAGCTTTCTGGAGGTTTTGGGACCAGCCTTCATTTCAGCAGAGTAATCACCAAGAGAATAACCAGGAATAAAGTCCAAAATTCTTTATTGTCTCCTTCACAATCTCTCTCCTTGCTTGGGGCTCAGATAGCTTTCTGGAGGCCCCTCAGACAGGCCTTGGTGTCAGTGGGGGAAGCAGGAGAGACACCACAAGGCTGATGAAGATGGAATGTTTCTCTGAGTTGGACAGCTTGAACTCCACCTTATTTACTCTATTACAATTACATCATTATAGTATACTGAGTATAAACCAATTTTTATATCACTAGGAAACCATTATCTGTCGTAAGATTAAATTAATCATACTTATCTAGAGAACTCACATGCTGAAGTAGATAACTATTGTCTTATTAATTCCAAGTTAACATCTTGTTTAAATCAATCATACTGAGCCTTAAGTATATTTCTCCAAAGTTCCTGTCCTGTACACATCCTGACTTTTTTTGTGAAACAGTACTACTTTATATTGTAGTTTTCTCTTGATGCCCTTGCTGTATTATCTTATAATCAATCTTGAACTGCCAAAATTTTGATATACATTATTGTTCAAATGTTGAATGTGAGTCTAAAATTATAATATATAATTACATAGCTATATAACATAATATGGACAATATTTATATGTCATATATGTATATGTGTGTGTATGTTACATATAAATAGTTATTTTCACAATGCCCATCCCATTAGAAGGGTCAGCTTGGTGGTGCAATGGATAGAGTGACACAGTCAGAAATTTTCATCTTCCTAATTTCAAATCTCTCTTTTTTTTTAATTATAGCTTTTTATTTGCAAAACATATGCATAGGTAATTTTTCAACATTGATCCTTGCCAAACCTTCTGTCCAACTTTTCCCCTTCTTCCCTCCACCTCCTCCCCTAGATGACAGGTAGTCAAATACATATTAAATATATTAAAGTATATTTTAAGTCCAATATATGTATTCATATTTATACAGTTATCTTACTGCACAAGAAGAAATCAGATCTAGAAAAAAAGAAAAAAAAAACTTGAAAAGGAAAACAAAAACACAAGCAAACAATAACAGAAAGAGTGGAAATGCTATGATGCAGGCCACATTCATTTCCAATAGTTCTCTCTCTGGGTATAGCTGATTCTCTTCATTACTGAACAATTGTTCAAACTGAACAACTGGTTTGAATCATCTCATTGTTGAAGAGAGCCATGTCCATCAGAGTTGATTATTGTACTCTTCTTGTTGCCATGTACAGTGATCTTCTGGTTCTGCTCATAAGTCTTTCCAAGCCTCTCTATATTCATTCTGCTGGTCATTTCTTACAGAACAATAATATTCCATCACATTCATATACCATAATTTACTCAGCCATTCCCCACTGATGGGCATCCACTCAGTTTCCAATTCTTTGCCACTACAAAGAGGCCTACCACAAACATTTTTGCGCATACAGATCCCTTTCCTTCTTTAAGATCTCTTTGGGATATAAGCCCAGTAGTAAAACTGCTGGGTGAAAGGATATGCATAGTTTGGTAACTCTTTGTGCATAATTCCAAATTGCTTTCCAGAATGGCTAGATTCATTCACAATTCCACCAAAAAAGCATCAGTGTCCCAGTTTTCCCACATCTCCTCCAACATTCAGCATTATCTTTTCCTGTCATCTTAGCCAATCTGAAAGGTGTGTAGTGGTATCTCAGAGTTGTCTTAATTTGCATTTCTCTAATGAATAGTGATTTGGAGCACCTCTTCTTATGACTAGAAATAGTCTCATTTTTTTCATCTGAAAATTGTCTGTTCATATCCTTTATTTATCACTAATTTCAAGTCTTTACTCAGGACAGAGAGGTCATTTTCCCAAAGTCACCCAGCTAGTAAATTTTTGCTGGGGTTTGAATCGATCTCCAATCCTCCAAATCCATTACCATGGATTTGGTAGCATTGTACTTAACTCTCTAAATCTCTTCATATATTTAAAGACCTATGACCTATACAAGGGAACAGGCATGAAAGGCTGATGCTATCTAGCATGGCAAAGCTGGGAGGATTAAATGAAAATTGAGTAGATAGATTTAGATAATCTTAGGTTCACAATTAGAGCTGCCTAAATAGATACTAAAGTGTTCCAGGAGATAGACTACCTTTATATGAAGTCTTTTTACAAAGGCTACATCATCAGATATGTATTCTATAATTGTTGGAATTTATTTTTCAAATTTGAATTATATTAGTTACCAAGGTCCCTTCTCAATTTTAGACACCAAGATTTTTTTTAAGAAAAAAAATGGCTCATTAAATTAATCAATAAGTAATGCACTGAGAGATTTTTAGAAAATAAATTCATGAAGGAAGAAAGAAAGAAAAAGAATGAGAAAGAGAATGAAAGAGAGAGAGAGAGAGAGAGAGAGAGAGAGAGAGAGAAAGGAAAGAAGAAACAAAAATCAGTTTCTTAAATTTATTTATCTGTTAACAAGACATAAATGCTAGAAAGCATTCGAATTAACTGCCAAAATCCCTAGCAAGATATTATATCTCTTTTCTTGGATGTCCATCAGTTGGAGAATGGCTGAATAAATTGTGGTATATGAAAATTATGGAATATTACTGTTCTGTAAGAAATGACCAACAGGATGATTTCAGAAAGGCCTGGAGAGACTTACACGAACTGATGCTAAGTGAAATGAGCAGGACCAGGAGATCATTATATACTTCAACAACAATACTAGATGATGACCAGTCCTGATGGATCAGGCCATCCTCAGCAACGAGATCAACCAAATCATTTCTAATGGAGCAGTAATGAACTGAACTAGCTATACCCAGAAAAAGAACTCTGGGAGATGACTAAAAACCATTACATTGAATTCCTAGTCCCTATATTTATGCACACCTGCATCTTTGATTTCCTTCACAAGCTAATTGTACAATAATTCAGAGTCTGATTCTTTTTGTACAGCAAAATAATGTTTTGTCATGTATACTTATTGTGTATCTAAGTTATATTTTAATATATTTAACATCTACTGGTCATCCTGCCATTTAGGGAGGGGTGGGGGTAAGAGAGTGAAAAATTGGAACAAGAGGTTTGGCAATTGTTAATGCTGCAAAGTTACCCATGTATATATATCCTGTAAATTAAAGGCTATTAAATAAAAAAAAAAAAAAAAAAAAGATATTATATCTCTTTTCTCAAAGGTTTTTTGTTTTTGTTTTTGTTTTTTTTTAAATGAATAACTTTATCCATCCTTCAATTAGAGGCTTTGAATTTTGGATGTAGAAAATATTGCTTAATGTATGAAAAATAGAATCAAATGGAGGTAACCTTGTAATAAGATTTCCATTTCTTTCATTTTATATGAAAGAGCTTCTGTAATAAATCTCTTCTGATATCCTTCATATATTGATTTGCTGAGGCTCACTATTGCCTTTGATCTTGCAATGTATCATCCATATTGGTACACAAATGAAAACTGAATTGGGGATAAACATTTCCTTTAAGTAAAGATGTACACAAACTCTAAGCTCTTACATATTTTAATAGGAAACCTAAAGAGCAAGTAAGAAGAAATTCTTACCTTTGAGTAAATATATATATATATATATATATATATATATATATATACACACACATATGTATTACATTTCACATAGGTATATATGCAAAATAAAGCAAAAACAACAATCTCTAAAATATTACCAATCAAAAAAGTCAACTAGTGACCTCTGAATACCCTCATGAACAGATATTTAAACACTGAATATCTGTAATGAACAGAGCAAAGCCCTGGCAGTTATGAAAAATGCAGGAACAATAAATAACTCAACAAAAATCTGAACAGAACATATAGTGCTTAAAACTATTTCTGTTTCCAAATTTTCTTCTGTAAAATATGCTACTTACAATTATAATTGATACATTAAAATGAAAGATGATTATAAGTGGAATTCTCAAGTCTACAAAAACATGTGAATTCACCATTTTAATATTTAATTAGGTTTCTTGATATATCTGTGGTAAAAGCATTATATATTATATATACATAATACATATATATATAATGGTGCTTTATCAGATAAGGGAAACTGAGTTCATACTCACACAACTTAAGTGTAAAATGACAAAAAAATAACTAAATATAAGAATACAGAGAATGACTAGACTTAGTTCACTCATCTCTAAAATGAGGGTGATAAAAGCACTGTTATCTCAGTATTGTTCAGAGGATCAAATGAGTTAACATAAGTAAAAAGCATTGCAAACTTTAAAGTGCTATATAATTCTAGCTTTTATTATGCTCTCTATAATATAAATGTTAAATATTATTGTGAGAATTATAATAACAATAACAATTAGCATCTTTGTAGCATCTTAAAATATAGAAAGAATTTTACAAATACTGTTTTTTTTTTTATCCTTACAACAACTCTTAGGAGTACCCAAGAGGCCTGAAGCTAATTGAAGTTGAATAATTTGTCAAGTGTCATAGAATTAATAACTAGCCAAGGTCATATTTTTACTCATGTTTTCCTTTCATTGTATCCAGCAATCTATCTGCCAATATTCTGGCTAGAATTTGAACTATATTGAGTAAAGTTTGTGTCTAGAATTTCCTTTTTCTAGAATTATGTCTGTGGAAAGAATGTTGGCTGTGAAGTCAAAAGAGACTTCAGGTCAAAGTTAGGCCTGTCATATGAAAAGATGCTCCAAGTCATTATTAATCAGAGAAATTCAAATTAAGACAACTCTGAGATATGACTACACACCTGTCAGATTGGCTAGAATGATAGGGAAAGATAATGCAGAATGTTGGAGGGGATGTGGGAAAACAGGGACACTGATACATTGTTGGTGGAACTGTGAATACATCCAACCATTCTGGAGAGCAATTTGGAACTATGCTCAAAAAGTTATCAAACTGTGCATACCCTTTGATCCAGCAGTGTTACTACTGGGCTTATATCCCAAAGAGATCATAAAGAATGGAAAGGTGTATGTGCACGAATGTTTGTGGCAGCCCTGTCTTTGTAGTGGCTAGAAACTGGAAATTGAGTGGATGCCCATCAATTGGAGAATGGCTGAATAAATTATGGTATATGACTATTATGGAATATTATTGTTCTGTAAGAAATGACCAACAGGATGATTTCAGAAAGGCCTGGAGAGACTTACACGAACTGATGCTGAGTGAAACAAGCAGGGCCAAGAGATCATTATATATTTCAACAACAATACTATATGATGACCAATTCTGATGGACTTGGCCATCCTCAGCAATGAGATCAACCAAATCATTTCCAATGGAGCAGAAATGAACTGAACCAGTTACGCCCAGTGAAAGAACTCTGGGAGATGACTAAAAACCATTACATTGAATTCCCAATCCTTATATTTTTGCCTACCTACATTTTTGATTTCCTTCACAGGCTAATTGTACAATATTTCAGAGTCTGATTCTTTTTGTACAGCAAAATAACAATTTGGTCACATATACTTATTGTGTATCTAGTTTATATTTTAATATATTTAACATCTATTATGTCATTCTGCCATCTGGGGAGGGGATGGGGGGAAAGAGGGGAAAAATTGGAACAAGAGGTTTGGCAATTGTCAATGCTGTAAAGTTACCCATACATATAACCTGTAAATAAAAGGCTATTAAATAAATTAAAAAAAAAAATAAAAAAAAAAAAACAAAGTTAGGCCTGTGATAGTTATTAACTTTATGAACCATGGACATATCACATAATTTTCCAGAAAATAAGATTTCTTTTTATCTGTAAAAATGTCAAAAAGAACTAATGAAAGGATCAGATGAAATAATTTATTTAAAGAGTTTTCAATACTTCAATATGATATATACATAATCAATAATTGGTATTAATATTAGATACCCCATGTTTTATTCTTAATATATTTTATTACTTTTTAATATCAAAAATTTTGTCCATTCCATCACTTGTCCCTTTGTCTTCATGGAAATCCATCCTTTATTACAAAATACAAAAAGGAAAAAAGGAGGAAGGAGGAAACAGTTTAGCAAAACTAACCAATGGATCAAAAAGTTGACACTCACAGAAATGTTCCATTCCCAGAGATTGCTACCACTGTGAAGAAAGATAAACATCAGAAAGGAGCATCATTCATTCATCTTCTTCATGGGCTGAGTTCAATTAATACATTTTCTATAAGTCAAGTTTTCGTTTTTGTTTTCTGTTGCTTTCAGCTTTTTTACTTTTAAAATGGCTATGGTAATAGCTGTCACTCTCTTTCTACCACCAGATTTTATGAAAATTAATGAAATAGTTGTAAAGAGCGTTGAGCTCCTTAAAGTATCACAAAAATACAAGTTATTTTTATTAATACAAAGGCTTCTTTTTTGATTTCAAATATGACATGGGAGTCAAATAAGATGGCAGAAAAAAAAATCTATCATTGAAAAAATGGATAATTGAAAAGAAAAGTATATTAGGAAAGCAGAATCACCTCTGTCACCCCTTAAGGTAGAAAGAACAAGTAGTTTAGAAATTAGGAAAATATTAGTTATTGGACAAAAAAGACACACAGTGTTGAGTTCACTCAAAATAATTCAGATGCAGGAAAAAAAGAATATTAAATCTGGACTTCAAAACCTTGGTTCATATCCGGGCACTGGAACTTGCATACTTTTTTGGTCATCCAGAATAAATCACTTAACCTCTCTAGATCTCAGTTTTGCCTTATAAATTTAGAGAACTGCAGGAGATAATCTTTAAAAGTTCCTCTGGCTCAAATTGTATGATCTGAATATCCTTATTTAATAACAAAAAAAGAAAGAAAAAAAGAAATCTTAAAGAAGTTATGAACTATTTGTATTCTAATTAAAAACATTTTACTACTCTTCTAAGATGGCTGGCCTCACATAGTATATTAATTAAATTAAATGAATGGATGAATGAATAAGAAGATAGATGAAACACACACAAACACACACACACATACCAACACACTTATTCCACACTTGCTCTGCTTCAGAAACTGTTAAAAGTGAGGGAGTTGTAAATACAAAAAATTTTAAAATCCCTACTCTCTTTTTATTGAGGGGGGTTATTTTATTTTATTTTTTTATTTTAATTAAAGCTTTTTATTTTTCAAAACATATGCTCGGATAATTCTTTGACATTAACCCTTGAAAAACCTTGTGTTCACAAGAGGGATGGAGCCAAGATAGCAGAGAGATGGCATCTTTTTCTGAGCTCTTCCCACAACCCTTGCACTTACAGCAAATCTAGCCTCTGAATTAGTTTTGGACTGACAGAATACATGAATATTGGGAGTGTAACAAATTACCAGCAGAAGATAATTTCGAAGATCTCTAGAAAAGGTCTGTTTCAATCTAGCACAGAGGGAGATGGGCCAAGCACAAGCAGCCCGAGTGCAGATGGTGCACAGTCCTGGAGTGATGTGGGCTCCAAGAGGGGAGAATATACCAGGAGAAATCTACAGCTGTATTGACTACTCTGCCCTGATTGCAAGTCAGTAGATGAGTAGAGAAATTATAAAACATACAACACAACATAAAAAGCAAATAGTGAACCTTGAAACACTAGAATTTCACTTGACCTGGTCATGCCCACCCAGCAACAGAAGCCAATCAGCACTGACCCAGCACAGCTGCTACCACTTGTAGAGGAAGCTTGGGCAATCTCCTTTGTCCTAAAAGCAGTTTTTTTTTTTGTTTTTTGTTTTTTGTTTTTTAAATGAGCAAAAAGAAAAAAAGAATTCTGACCACTGATTTTTTTTTTTTTTTTTTTTTTTTTTTTTTTGTGAAAGAGAAGAATAGATTCCTAACTCCGAGGTCACTAAAAGCAGATTGTCTCCAAATGAAGTCCCAAAGGATGATATAATTTGGACTCCATTTTACAAGGTTCTCTTGGAAGAAATTAAAGAGGATCATAAAAGATAGCTAGAAGAAAAATAGGGAAAAGTAACAAAAAGTTTGCAAAAGGATTTGGAAAAGGAAACAAATTATCTGAAGAAAACTCTTTTCAAAATACAAAATAGTGAAATAGAAAAAGCATATAACTCCTTACAACTCCTTTAACTACTGGAAAATGGAAATGGAAAAAAGAAAATAATGCCCTGAAAAAAACAGAATTTTTGAAATGGGAAAAAAAAATCCATAGAATAAAACAACTCATTTAAAAATTCAATTGGCCAAATACAAAAGGAACTAAAAAAGGTAAATGAACAAAACAATTCATTAAAATTAGAAATGAATAAATGGAAATGAATAATTCAATGAGACATCAAGAATCGGTCAAGAAAAAAAAAAAAAAAAAAAAAAAAAAAAAAGAAGAAGAAAAAGAAGAAGACAATGTAAAATACCTATTTGGGAAAACAATTGATCTGGAGAATAGATCTAGGAGAGACTAAGGATAATTGGACTTCCTGAAAA
Organism: Sarcophilus harrisii; assembly: GCF_902635505.1. NCBI lineage: Eukaryota > Metazoa > Chordata > Mammalia > Dasyuromorphia > Dasyuridae > Sarcophilus > Sarcophilus harrisii. The sequence continues at coordinate 405,905,267 of NC_045429.1, read as the reverse complement.
CCATGAGGAAAATAAAAAGTCTACACATTATCTTTCAGGAAATCATTAAAGAAAACTGCTCTCTTCAACAATGACATGATTCATCCCAGGTCCAATTGTTTAGTGCTAAAAAAAAAAGCCATGTATACCCAGAGAGAGGGCTGTGGGAACTGAGTGTGATTCACAACATTACATTTTCATTCTTTTTATTGTTGTTTGTTGGCATTTTATTTTCTTTCTCATTTTTTCTGGTTTGAATTGATTTTTCTTGTACAGAAAGATAACTGTATAAATATGTATATATATATATATATATATATATATATATATATATATATATTGGATTTAACAGATATTTTTACCATGTTTAACATACTTTGGACTACTTGCCATCTTGGGTGGGGGGGAGGGAGAATTGGGAAAGGAGGGAAAAATTGGAACCCAAGGTTCTGCAAGGGTTACTGTTACAGAATTACTCATGCATATGTTTTGAAAAAATAGAAAGCTTTAATAAAAACAAAAACAAAAGCCTTGTGTTCCAATTCCCCCCCCCTTTCCCCACCACCTTCCCTAGATGGCAAGTAAGCATGGTAGAAATATATATTAAATCCAATGTATACATACATATTTATACAATTATCTTGCTACACAAGAAAAATCAAATCAAACCAGAAAAAAAAGAGAAAGAAAATAATATTCAAGCAAACAACAACAAAGAAAATGAAAATTCTATGTTATGAACAACAATGAATTCCCACTGTCCTCTCTCTGGGTGTAGATGGCTCTCTTATTACAAGATAATTGGATTAGGTCTGAATCATCCCATTGTTGAAGAGAGTCATGTCCATCAAAATTGATCATCATATAATCTTGTTGTTGCCATTTACAATCATCTCCTAGTTCTTCTCGCTTCATCTAGCATCAGTTCATGTAAATCTCTCCAGTCCTCTCTGAAATCATCCTGCTTATCATTTTCTTAAAGAAAAAATAATATTCCATAATATTCATATACCATAACTTACTCAGCCATTGTCTAGTTGATGGGCATCCATTTGGTATCCAGTTTCTTGTCACTACAAAAAAGGCTGCCACAAACATTTTTGCACATGTGGGTCTGTTCCCCTTCTTTAAGATTTCTATTGGATATAAGCCCAGGAGAAACACTGCTGGATCAAAGGATATGCATATTTTGATAAGAGAGTTCCTACTCAAGAAAAAAAAAAAAAGTTTTCTAATAGGGGCAGACAACTTATAAAGGTAATTGGTGGCTATGGGATAGTGTGATTAAAGGCTAACGAGGTATTGACATATTCTTTCCAGGATTTTCAGGATTGATTTAGTTTAGGAGGAAGAACAATGTAAACCTACTTGGAATGCAGTAGTATATCTTTCTGTATCTTGATTCTATCTCGTATTTTTCAGAAAATGAATGATGTAGTTCAGTATAGGTCGTCTGGATAAGAAGTTGGTCATCATTTTTATCAGAGTTAAGAGTTTCAAATATGTTTTTGTTTTGAAATTTTTCTTTCCCTGCATAAATTATTATATTTAATTTCATTTTATTTTAAATAAGTTGACATTTCTTTAATCATTTATTTTTGGATGCAAAATTATTTTATTATATCCATAAATACCACAATTTGTTTAACCATTACTAAAAAAGTTAATAATATACAGTTTCTCACATCTTCTCTTCTCTTCTTTTCTCTTCTCTTCTCATCTCTTTTCTCTTCTTAAGTCTTCATCTCTTATTGAATTTCCCATTATGAAATGAAGCCAACACAGCCATGGAATTTTATCCCTTCAGAGTCTACCATCAAAGAGGAAGAAGTAACAAAATAGTGACATTTCATGGACACTTTTTTCTGTTTCACATGTCTTCAAAAGTAACTGATATTTTTTTAAGAATGAAGCAAAATAGAAAAAAAGGGGGGGGAGCGGGGGATTGACATATTTCTTTAAAACATAATGTAGAAATTATTTCATAGAAGGAACTCAAAATATATGCTTTAGAATTCTTAATTTCATGAGAAACAGGTTTTTAAAAAGGGGAACAAAAATGATGAATCACAAGAAAAATAATTAGAATAAATAAAAAGAATGAAAATTAATGAAGATATTAACACAATAAAATCTTGTCTTAGAGAAAAGGGCACAAAATAAAAGCCAAACAATAAAACAAAGAAATTGAATGGTGGGGTGTGTGTGAATTTTAATTCCCATTTAAATTTTTTCTCATAATTTCCATTTCCATTTCCATAATTCCCAAAGTTTCATCCCCAAGAAAAAAGCAAACAAGAATTAAGTAACTAGGTAAAATAAAGGGAAAAAGGAAATAATTTAAGTAAAAAAAATAAAACTATGATTTTGTTTTAAAAATGAGAAAGACTTGAGAGTTAAAGGAAAAAAAAAGCTTTTGCAACAGGAGTTCCCTAAAATATATTGAGTAAAAATAACTAAAAAGGGAAATGATTATCTTTAAAGAGAAAGGGAAATAAATAAAAACTCTAAATCAGAAAAAAGTAATATTAGAGAAACTCAGCTCCTAAATTTTACTGTGAATGGACTAAACAATACAATAAAACACAAGAGACTGAGAGATTGCATGTAAAAGCAAAACCTCACAATCTATTGCTTACAAAAAGTACATCTAAAAAGCAAAACCATACAAATAATGAGAGGATCTGGGGATCAATTCATTTTTTTTCCATTTAGTTTTGACTTCAGGATGCTAGGAAATATCTTAACATACACAGGTAAAATATTCTGCTTGATAAATTGATAACTTTTCAAAGTGTATTGTCTGGAGAAAAAAATTAAAATAGCATTCACATGTTCAATTGTATTTGTATGTTCAAATTTAACACATCAAATACCTTTATTCCCCTTGGAGTTCACTGAGAACTTTACATTTATCTATTCCAGATGCCATTTTGAAACATCAGAGATAATTTTTTTATGAAATAAAGAATTTGACTACCTTCATATCATTCTAAATTTTACCATTTTAAACACTGTTTTATTTTCTATAAATTTATTTTTAATCTTTTTTTTATAATAACTTTTTATTGACAGAACCCATGCCAGGGTAATTTTTTAACAACATTATCCCTTGCACTCACTTCTGTTCTGATTTTTCCTTCCCACCCTCCACCCCCTCCCCTAGATGGCAAGCAGTCCTATATATGTTGAATATGCTGTAATATATCCTAGATACAATATATGTGTGCAGAACCAAACAGTTTTCTTGTTGCACAGGAAGAATTGGATTCAGAAGGTAAAAATAACCCAGGAAGAAAAACAAAAATGCAAACAGTTTACATTCATTTCCAAGTGTTTTTTGTTTTGGGTGTAGCTGTTTCTGTCCATCATTGATCAATTGGAACTGAGTTAGATCTTCTCTTTGTCAAAGATATCCACTTCCATCAAAGTACATCTTCATATACTATCGTTGTTGACATATATAATGATCTCTTGGTTCTGCTCATTTCCCTTAGCATCAGTTCATGTCAGTCTCTCCAAGCCTCTCTGTATTCATCCTGCTGGTCATTTCTTACAGAACAATAATATTCCATAACATTCATATACCACAATTTACCCAATTATTCTCCAATTGATGGGCATCCATTCATTTTCCAGTTTCTAGCCACTACAAACAGGGCTGCCACAAACATTTTGGCATGTACAGGTCCCTTTCCCTTCTTTAGTATCTCTTTGGGGTATAAGCCCAGTAGTAGCACTGCTGGGTCAAAGGGTATGCACAGTTTGATAACTTTTTGGGCATAATTCCAGATTGCTCTCCAGAATGGTTGGATTCATTCACAACTCCACCAACAATGTATCAGTGTCCCAGTTTTCCCACATCCCCTCCAACAATCATCATTATTTTTTCCTGTCATCTTAGCCAATCTGACAGGTGTTTAGTGGTATCTCAGCGTTGTCTTAATTTGCATTTCTCTGATTAATAATGATTTGGAACACTCTTTCATATGAGTGGTAATAGTTTCAATTTCATCATCTGAAAATTGTCTGTTCATATCCTTTGACCATTTGTCAATTGGAGAATGGCTTGGTCTCTTATAAATTAGAATCAGTTCTCTATATATTTTGGAAATGAGGCCTTTATCAGAACCTTTAAATGTGAAGATGTTTTCCCAGTTTGTTGCTTCCCTTCTAATCTCGTTTGCATTAGTTTTGTTTGTACAGAAGTTTTTTAATTTGATGTAATCAAAATTTTTTATTTTGTGATCAATAATGGTTTCTAGTTCGTCTTTGGTCACAAATTTCTTCCTCCTCCACAAGTCTGAGAGATAAACTATCCTGTGTTCCTCCAATTTATTTATGATCTAGTTCTTTATGTCTAAATCATGGACCCATTTTGATCTTATCTTAGTATACGGTGTTAAGTGTGGGTCCATGCCTAATTTCTGCCATACTAATTTCCAGTTATCCCAGCAGTTTTTGTCAAATAATGAATTCTTATCCCAAAAGTTACGATCTTTGGGTTTGTCAAATACTAGTTGACTATTCTGTCTTGTGTACCTAACCTGTTCCACTGATCAACTAATCTATTTCTTAGCCAATACCAAATGGTTTTGGTGACTGCTGCTTTATAATATAATTTTAGATCAGGTACAGCTAGGCCACCTTCATTTGATTTTTTTTTTCATTAATTCTTTTGAGATTCTCAACCTTTTACTATTCCATATGAATTTTGTTGTTATTTTTTCTAGATCATTAAAATATTTTCTTGTAAGTCTGACTGGTATAGCACTAAATAAATAGATTAGTTTAGGGAGTATTGTCATCTTTATTATATTTGCTCGGCCTATCCAAGAACATTTAATGTTTTTCCAATTATTTAAGTCTGACTTTATTTGTGTGTAAAGTTTTTTGTAATTTTGCTCATATAATTCCTGACTTTCCTTTGGTAGATAGATTCCCAGATATTTTAAACTGTGGACAGTTATTTTGAATGGAATTTCTCTTTGTATCTCTTGCTGTTGGATTTTGTTGATGATGTATAAAAATGCTCAGGATTTTTGGGGATTTATTTTATAATCTGCAACTTTGCTAAAGTTATGAATTATTTCTAATAGCTTTTTAATAGAATCTCTGGGGTTCTCTAAGTATACCATCATATCATCTGCAAAGAGTGATAGTTTGGTTTCCTCATTGCCTATTCTGATTCCTTTAATCTCTTTCTCGACGCTTATTGCCGGGGCTAGTGTTTCTAATACAATATTGAATAATAATGGTGATAGTGGGTAACCTTGCTTCACTCCAGATCTTACTGGGAAAGGTTCCAGTTTTCCATTGCATTAATTTAAGATATTTTAATTATTTTGTATTAAAAAAGTCCATTTATTCTTATACCTCAAGTGCTTTTTATTAAATGGATGTTGATTTTACAATCTTTTCTGCATCTATTGGATGACATATGTTTTTTTGTTTGGTTATTGATATAGTCAATTATCCTAATAGTTTTTTTAAATTTTGAACCAGCCCTGATTCCTGGTATAAATCCTACTTGGTAGGTGTATTATCCTGGGATGATTTTTTCTGAATCTTTTCAATATTTTATTTAAGATTTTTAGCATCAATATTCAAGGGAGATTGGTCTTAATTTTTTTTCTCTGCTTTCAGCCTGCCTGGTTTAGGTGTCAGTACCATGTCTATGTCGGGTTTGTGGACCCTTCAATCCCTATTTTTTTCAAATAGTTTATATAGCATTGGAGTCAATTGTTCTTTAAATGTTTGGTAGAATTCACATGTAAATCCATCTGGTCCTGGGGATTTTTTCTTAGGGAGTTGGTTAATAGCTTGTTCTATTTCTTTTTCTAAGATGGGACTGTTTAGGATATTTACTTCTTCTTCTGTTAATCTGGGCAAGCTATATTTTTGAAGGTATTCTTCCATTTCATTTAAGTTGTCAAATTTATTGCCATAAAGTTGGGCAAAGTAATTCCTAATTATTGCTCTAATTTCCTCTTTGTTAGTGGCGAGTTCTCCCTTTCCATTTTTAAGACTAACAATTTGATTTTCCACTTTCCTTTTTTTAATCAGATTTACTAAGGGTTTTTCTATTTTGTTGGTTTTTTCATAGAACCAACTCTTAGTTTTATTAATTAATTCAATAGTTTTTTTTTTACTTTCAATTTTATTGATCTCTCATTTTATTTTTAGAATTTCAAGTTTAGTGTTTGACTGGGGGTTTTTAATTTATTCCTTTTCTAGAATTTTTAGTTGCAAGCCCAATTCGTTGACCTTCTCTTTCTCTATTTTATGCATATCTAGAGATATGAAATTTCCCCTTGTTACCGCTTTGGCTGCATCCCACACATTTTGGTATGATATCTCATTATTGTCATTTTCTTGGGTGAAGTTATTAAGTATGGCTATGATTTGCTGTTTCATCCAATCATTCTTTAGTATGAGATTATTTAGTTTCCAATTATTTTTTGGTCTACTTTCCCTTGGCTTTTTGTTGAGTATATATTTTATTGCATTGTGGTCTGAAAAGGATGCATTTATTATTTCTGCCTTACAGCATTTGAGTTTGAGGTTTTTATGTCCTAATATATGGTCTATTTTTGTATAGGTTCCATGAACTGCTGAAAAGAAAGTGTACTCCTTTCTGTCTCCATTTAGTTTTCTCCAAAAATCTATCACATCTAACTTTTCTAGATTCTATTTACCTCTTTGACTTCTTTCTTATTTATTTTGTGGTTTTATTTATCTAATTCTGAGAGTGCAAAATTGAGATCTCCACTATTATAATTTTGCTGTCTATTTCTTCTTGCAATTCTCTTAATTTCTCTTTTAAGAATTTAGATGCTATACTACTTGGTGCATATATGTTTAATATTGATATTGCTTCATTATCTATGCTACCCTTTAGTAAGATATAGTGTCCTTCCTTGTCTCTTTTAATTAGATTAATTTTTGTTTTTGCTTGATCTGGGATCAGGATGGCTACCCCTGCTTTTTTGACTTCACCTGAAGCATAGTAGATTTTGCTCCAACCTTTTACCTTTACTCTGAATGTATCTCCCTGCTTCAGGTGTGCTTCCTGTAAACAACATATTGTAGGATTCTGGCTTTTAATCCATTCTGCTAACCGCTTCCTCTTTATAGGGGGAGTTTACCCCGTTTACATTTATGGTTAAAATTACCAATTCTGTATTACTTGCCATCTTGTTAACCCCTATTTATGCTTTTCTCCCTTCTTTCCCCTTTCCCCCCCTTCCCAGTATTCAACTTGTGAGCATCACTTGCTTCTCATAGCCCTCCCTTTTTAGTATCCCTCCTCCCCACCTTAGCTTTCCTCCCCCTATCTTACTTTCTCTCACAGTTTCCATATTCCCTTCTGCTTAGCTTATTCCTTCCCTTTTCACTTTTCCCTTCTCACTTTTCAATGAGATGGGAGAAGTTTCACAATAAATTGAATATGTCTAAAATTTTTTCTCTTAAAGCCAATTCTGACGGCAGTAAAATACCCACTATATTCATCCCCCTCCATTCTTTCTCTCAGATATAATAGGTTTCCTTTGCCTCTTCGTGAGATGTAGGACCCCAATTTACCCTTTTTCTGGTACAATGTCCTTTCCACCTCTAATTTCTAGAACAAGGTATACAATTTATTTTTAATCTAAATTAGTTGTTTTGTACTGTCTGGATATATATTGTTCTCATCAAATTTCACTTTTCCTTCTAATTAAAATTGTTCTTTCAGAATTTCATTCTTAAGTATTTCTTGGACTAATATTCTTAAGAATTTAAACCTATAAGGTGCTATTTATTTTTCTTCTGAAACTTTCAAGAGCTATTTTCTAAATTAATCTTCCTTGGCTATCAGATGAGGCTCTGAAATTCTCTCCTCTATCACAAACTTGACAATGATGAGGATACTTCACCAAGAAAATTCCCTTCATTCCCAGTATCTAATTTTTTTTCCTTTAGTGAGAATCATAATCAGAATAGAATCATATATATATATATATATGTATATATATAAATTTTAACATGTTTCATAAATGCCAGCTATTTCCATAGAATTACAGAATTACATAACTGAAATGGACCTCAGAAAACATCTGCTCCAACCCAGATTGAAAGAATAATACTGAAGTTTAGTCCTATTATTCTCTAGAACAAATGCAATAAAAGGTAATTCAGTCTTTTCAGTAATTACTTCAGTGCTTAGAAATTTACCATTTTCCAATGAATTTCTTTCAATTTTGAGAAGATGCTAATCATTAGAAATTTCTTTCTGTACAATGAATCTAAATAGTGCTTTTTGAAAATGCTATTCATTGTTACTAGTTCTGTACTGTGAGATCGGCTGATTAAATGTAATATATCTTCTACATGGCAAACTTGCAAATAATAGAAGACAGCTGTAACGAGTCTCTTGAGTTTCCTCTCCTCTAAGTTAAACATCTCCAGTTCCTTCAACTATCCTCATTTGGAATAGTATCATCTCTATTATCATCACAGCAATACATTCAATGTGGCACCTAATTCATCATAATACCTTCATTTAAGCAGGGTGCTCAGGGCAGCCATGTCTCATTCCTCTCCAGGCTATATTCTAGACTTTTTCTAACAAGTCCTTGACTGAATATCATTTTCTCCCTCTACTCTCTATTTCTGTCTCTTTCACTGTGTCTTTCATTGAGTCTCTTTCTCTGTGTCTGAACATCTCTCTCTGGCTCTATCTCTTTCTGTCTTTCTGTCTTCCTGTCTCTCTCCCTAGATATAGCAATAGATAGATAGATATATGATCTCATTCTTGCTCTCAGACTTCCTTTTCTATACTATCTTCCTTCATTAGAATGTAAACTTTTTGAGGATAAAGACAACTTTTCTCCTTACTTATATTTACATTTTCTCCAGTTAATTCAGAGCATGACATAATGAACACTTGATAAATATGTGTTTATTGACTATCTAATAGAAAATGACTATGTAGACCTTATTGAATGAAGATATTTTCTAGTAACTATATGTCAGAGTATATAATAGAGTAAGTATCCAGAATGATCTTAGCAAGCAAGAATATTAAACAGAACACAAGATGAAATCAAATGGGAAAAATATAAAATCTTGTACTTTTATAGAAACTTCATAAAAATAAGATGAGAGAATTATATCTATATAATATTTGGTCTGAGAAAATAAAAATAAATAAATAAAATTAAAAATTTGGGGGACTGCAAGTTCAATATGACTCAGTGATATGATATAGCTACCCAATATAATTCTAGCAAAATAACAGTATAAAAATGGGATAGAGTTATAAGAAAGAAGGAAGTTACAGTTTTTCTATATGTTGTTGTCATCAGATGTTATCTAAAGTATTCTCTTCAATTCTGAGCACCGCATTTTAATATAGTCATTAGTCTTCTTAAGAGTATATAGAAAAAGACATATAAGGATGAATCTATTAATCTTTCCATATTTATTCAGAAGAGAAGAAATATCATGGGGGACATGCTATCTGAGTATAAGTAAATGAATGGGTGGTCATGAAGAGGAATGATTAGAGTTGTCTTTTATCTTAGGAAACACAATCAGAAACAAAAAATAGGAGTTTTAAAGAAGTACATTATCTTAGATATCATGAAAAACAAACAACTTTCCTTTTTTATTTCATTTTTCTTTTTTTTTCTTTTTGTGTACTAAATAAAAAATAAGAATAGAAGAAACAAAGGCAGAAAAGGTTAAAAAAATACAAGAAGATTGTCTTGTGCTCAGTAGATCATCAGGAAAGATTCAAAATATACAACAATAAATTTCCATTTCAAGAAAGCACATATAATAATAGAAGATATTTTATATATGAGTACCCATTAATTCTTTTCTTCCTTATAGATTGTATTTTTGTTCTCTGCTGTGCCCTTTATTTATTTTTTTCTTTTTACCCCTTCATTCTCTCCAGCTCCCCCAAGCAGACTACAGTTAAGTACATATACACACACACACACCTTTTAAAAGGAGTAAATTATACTTGATATCATGACAAACATGATATCTAACTGTTACAGTTGCATGAAATGGGAAGGTGAAAGGAGGGGGCCTGGGAATTGGATTTTAGATTGGGCTTCCTAGAGAGACAGTGGGTCCTCAAAGAATTTTTTGTATTATCACTTATTGAATCTATTAGACTTTGTAGGTTGGACTTGACAGTGACTAAGCATCCTTCTATCTTTCAGGGGTGTATGTGCATCAGTGAAGAGGTAAATTTCATACTTCTATATGAGGGTTGCTGGTCCCATTTCAGGGTTGCTTTCTACATTTTTTGTCCACCTGCTACTCAACTCTCATCATTGGTTCCAAGAAGCTATATAGCATACAGGGTGATCACACTTGCAGAACTATTTTGGAAGGTGAGTTAAAGCAGTTTGAGGGTAACTGAAGGACCTGAAATTCATAATGCTCTGCATTGAGAATACATCCCCTGGTAGAATGGGCAGATATGAATAATTTATTCCAATGCATCATGAAGGTAATGGAAGTTGATGCTATGGAATGCTTAGAGCTCGATTTGACATCAAAGATGTCAATCAAGGACATTCAGTGCATCCTGAGCCATAGTCAGATATCTTTACATTTATCTTACTGCTGGAGTCCAATGACTTTGGAAAAGAGAATGAGGTATTTGACTTCTTGCAACTCTGCCTTATTTAATCCAATTTGTGTCTGAGATAAAAGATATCATCATTTTTACCTATCTCAATGTTCTGTAGTCACAGAGAAGTGTCAAAGGAATAGGTGTGAATAATTTAAGAGCTGTGGTTACAACACTGTACACAATCTTCTCTTTGGACTGAAGCAGCAATGAGATTCAGCAGCCCCCTAGGTGTCTGAGTAGCCTTTTTCAAGTTTTTTTTCCCCCCCCTAGGCCAGTTTGCTATTTGGCTTGAGAAAAGGATTAGAAGAGGTGCACTAAACCGTGTTCACCAAACCTAAAACTTTGCTTACTTTGACAGGCATAGATTTTATTCTGTGATGGAAATACACACACATGCACACACACACACACACACACACACACACTCACACACATTGCAATAAAAACTTTTGATAAAATGATTATAATGCACACATTTAGGCACAACAAGAAATTTAGTAGACCTAAAAGACAAATAGTTCTTGTTGCAAGAGAATTCAGCACATATTGCAAATAAATAGCAGCTATGAGTGAAAAAATGTTAGCAAATGAAGGTCAACTTACCAAAGTTGGAGCTAAATAGATGTGACTTTTTGGAGCTACAGTACTGATGAGGATTTTTGTTAACCTGGTGTAGGTTTTATAATCAAAACTAATGTCAATAAATTGTATGCCTCCCAAAATATTGGATGACAGAATTATGAAAATGCAATTGCCATTTGTCCAAAACTCTTATGCTGCCATTATCAGGGTGTAGGCTCCCACATGATGAAATTTGAGGAAGTGAAAGAAAAATTTTATAATGACTAAAATATTCTGTTTTACATGGCAAAGAGAGGTTATTCCCCAAGAGTCAATCTCTATAAAGGAAAAGGACACAATTTGTCATGTGATAATCAAAGGTGGGAGTAGTCTTTCTCTTAGTCACTGCTGGCAAGATTCTTATCAGAGTACTCATCCTTCACCTTGATGACAGTCATGCACCTGAGAGCCAATGTGGCTTTATAAAGGCTAAGGAATGGTTGGTAATATGGTTGCCTCCAATAACTCCAAGAAAAAGAAATTCCAGGAATAGCATAGAGGTATGTATAAAGCATTCACAAATCTGACCAAGGTCTTTGATATCATTAATCATGAAGCCTTATGGAAAATGACGGCAAAATGTGTATGTCTGAAGTTCATCAGTATTGGTCATCAATTTCCTGATTACATGTTTGCACAGGTTCTAGATAAGGGACAAGGCTCTTGTAGTTTCCATTCAACAATGGAGCAAATGTTACGTGCTTTCTTCTGCTTTTTGGCATTATTTTTTTTCAATAATGTCAATAATTTTCAACAACGTCAATAATGTTTCAATAATGTCAATTCAATAAGGACAAAAAAGGCAACAAGATCAACTACTGCACTGAAGGTAAATACTTTACTTGAAAAGGCTACAATGTAGAGGGAGAGTTGGTGCATGATTTCTTGTTTACAGATAAACACAATATAATCTCTGGGCCTGAGATGTAACTGCCATTACTGATAATTTGTGCTTAACATTTAACCCTAAGAAAACAGAGGTTGTCCACCATCTAGCACCACATCATTTATACTTGGTTACAGAAAATGGCAAAAGTTTGTATGCTGCAGATAAATTCACTTACCTTGACACTACACCTTCCAGGAAAAAAACACATAAATGATAAGATGATAAGATTGACATATACATTGCCAAAGCTAGATCAGTCTTTGGGAGGTTTTGAAGACAAGGGCAGAAGATAAGAAGTATCAGACTGCCTACCAAACTGAAGGACTACAGAGCAATTGTATTGATATCATTGTTGTGTCCCTCTGAAACCTGCACAGCCTATCAGTGTCATCACAGAAAACTGAATCACTTTCATTAGGAAGTTTGTGAAGATCACCTGACAAGATAAGAAATCAGATGCAGTTTTTTTCTTAAGCTGAACTGAGAGCATAATTCCAATGAGCTGGCCATGTTGTTGGAATGCCAAATGTATGTTTACCTAAAAACTATTTTGTGGAGAGCTCATACAAGACAATATTCACACAGGAGTTAGAAAAAGCCCTCCAAGGACATTCTCAAGAATTTTGGAATCAGTTATAAAACATGGAAAACAGCAGCACAGAATTACCTAGCATGACATGTCTGCATTAAAAAAGTCTGTGTTTGGGGCAGGTAGATGGTGCAGTGGATAGAGCACCAGCCCTGAAGTCAGAAGGATCTGAGTTCAAGTCTGGCTTCAGACACTTAACACTTCTTAGCTGTGTGACCCTGGTCAAGTCACTTAACCCCAATTGCTTCATCAAAAAAAAAAAGTCTAGAAATCAGAAGCAAAGTAGCTTAAAAAACATAAGATTTGCAAATTTGCAAATGATTTACTTCAAATGTTTTCTACTCAACCTATAACACAGCCTTTTGAACTCATATTGATCTGATTGGGCACAAATACAGTGTACACCAATACAATGATGTCATTTTGGTCCTCTTTGAATATGATAAACAATGACCACCTTTCAGATTCAGTGACATCTCAATGGCTGGAATAGGGACTCACTTTGCCTTGGGTAGTAAACCATAAATGAGTAAATAGTCCTGCTATTTTCTATCAAACAGTTGTAATGTCGTAAGGAGTTTTTAATGATAGTGTTTAGTTTAAGAAGTGACTTGTAGTTAAAAAAAATTTATGGTGCAATATGCTGAATCAGTTCTGTAATGAAGTTAAACTATCAAATAATGGACATATTCATTGCTTCAAGAAGATCTGGTAATGATAATTGACAATTAACAGAAATTGTATTTAATTATTATTTTCCTCTTATTTTCACTTGCAACAATCATTTTCTTTGGGCTAGAAACCTTGGTACAAATATGTATTATGTGTAAAAGATGTCTACTATAAGTTAAGAAATATCAAAGTAGCATCTTACTATTCTTGGTGTATTTTAGTCACCTTGCCCAAATAAGCTGTTTCTGTGGATACTGGAAGTTGTGATTACTGAGACACTCTCAGGAATCTTTATATAATCACAGAGTATGAGAGGGCTGCTGCAAGACAGGATGGCAAACATAATGAGTTCTCAACTAAATAAAGTATTAAATAAACAAAGTATTTAAATACTAATAAATATATAAAATGAATTAATATAATTAAATATATTTCTATCATATAAATGATTTGAAATGATCACATGTATTTAATTTATTAAATTATATATTATGTATATTCTAATATATGATCCACCCAGTAAGCTTTGATTAATTTATTGTAAAAATCTAGAATGCATTAATTAAAGGCATAAATAGTGAGGATTTAGAAAAGAGAAAAGGTGAATCCACAAAGAGAGCAGGTAATGATCCAGAATATTCCAACCTGACATTTTTTTCCTCATTGACAATGTTCTCTTACTGATAAAGGAGGAGCATATGTTCAATCAAGTTTTTATAATTTTAGCAAAGTCTCTAACAAATTATGTCATAGTACTTTGGTGAAAATATTAAAAGATGACATTTAAGTGCAAAGATATAATTATTGGACTGCATGTGTGATTAAATAGGTAGACCCAAAGATCTATAATTTATTGTTGAATGTCAAATTTGAAAGAAATCTATTGGGCTAGTGCAGGCATCTATGATTGATTTTGTGTCATATGAAATCCTTATCAATTATTTGAATAAAAGTGTAGATAACATTAATTTATTTTCACATGAGACAGAAATGGGAGGAATAACTATTACAATGGCACTGAAAGACAGAATCAGCATTCTGAAAGTTAGAATCAGGATTCTGAAAGACAGAATCAGGATTCTGAAAGACAGAATCAGGATTCTGAAAGTCTGTCTTTCTAGAAAATTGGACTCAATCATATAAGATGGAATTTAGTAAGAATACATATATATATATCAAATTTAGCAATTAGACAAAAATAAGTTTCAGAAGTAGATTTTGCATATATCGGTCAATAGAAATTCATTTAAAAAAAAAAAAGGTTTAGTGTTTATTAGATTGCAAAGTGAATATATGTTGACAGTATATTATGGTCACCAAAAAAGTAATTGTGATTATGTATCATTATTAAAAGAGGCATAGAATTCAAGATTAAGGGCATGATAGTTATGCTGTAAGTCACACTGTTAGTACTATTTTACTACTTTGAAAGTATGACATCCAGAGGAAATCTCTTAACCCCTGTTGCTTTATTTTTTTTTAATTAAGCCAATTTTATTATATGTATAAAAGTCCTGTACCTCCTTAGAGGATAATATAATAGTATATAATTTAACATTATTAAATTAATGTTTTAACAGATAATTCTGTTAGATTTTAGAACAAATGATTACAGAATCATTAAAGGGTCATTCTAATGCTGTTTGTTTTATAATTTTCCTTAAGTTCCTTGATTTTTAATGAACATTCTCTGTCAAATTGGATTACCTTTATAATGGTATATTCCCAATACATTGACATTCTAATTCTTTTGAGAGCTCTGCAACAAACCTTAATAATTTAAAAATACATTGAGGTTTTCCCTTGTCATTAAGAAGTAAATCAAAATTTCAGAAATTTTGTTCTAAGAATATTTCTCAGTCAATAACTCTGGTTGAGACAGTTCACAAATTGCAATAAAATGCAATGCAATTCTGTTCTTTGCAGTTCCCCAGTGAAGTTCAACTACAGGAAAAAAAAAAAAAAACAATTTTTCAAAATGATCTATTGAAAGGTTGCAGCATTCCACAAAAATACAGTAAAGTGATTGCAACCTGCAAATTGATTTTCTGAGCTCTAGACATATATGTGAAAAGTCCCCTTTATCAGTTATTCTGCTGCTTGTTTGACCAGAAAATCATCTGTTAGGATCACTTTACATTGAGGAGCTTAGACACATCTTTGAATCCCTGAAGCTAGCACTTAAGATAAACTGTTTTTATTCCAGGACTTCACACTTTGCAGATTCCTATGATGTTTATGATTAAGGCATAGGAGCTCAGGCAAGGAACAGCTTCTGATAAATGTCATTACTGCACCTTGCGGACCTTGAAGAGTTCCACTATGTCAGTATATTGTGATCCTGGGTTGTAATTCTGACATCACAAATATTCCTTACAAAAAAAGGGAATAGCAATAGTTTCTGTACAAAAATTATAGGAAGAAATCAAAGTTATCTCCCACTTCATTGAAGTGATAAAAAGCCTTTACTGGTGATTTTCCTCAAGCCTCAATTGTGTATGTTTCAATTATGTCCACTGTCATCTCCCTCCCCAATCCCTCCTCCAATTCATTCTGTTGAGTACACATTCAAGAGACTTTTTTTTTTTTGGTTAACACTGTAAAAAGAAAATGTTTTCTCAGATCCCTGTAAAGCTAAAGGGATTTATAGCAGATCCAAAGTGCTCCTTAAATATAGGTCAGGAGTTCAAATCTGGCTCAGCATAATAAAGACACTGAGTAGCAGCCAGTACATTTCTAAAGGCTATTTTGAAGCACCTGCAAAATAAAATAGCTGCATCTGTTCAGAATAATTGGTCATTTGTCCAAAGTTTATTGCTCTGCAAGGCAAATTAAAATTACTGAATATAGAGATTGCTGTGGTCTAATAAACATTAAGTAGCCTAGCACATGAGTAGTATGACCTTTTATCATGAACTCAGTAACAGTGAGCTTACATTATTTTTTTTAATTGGAAAGGTGAAGACAACATCTAATTTGCATAAATGCAAAATTTGGTTGCTCTCATGATGCTATTAGCAAAGCATCTTGGATCCAGCCATGTATTTGTCTGTATTATGGTTTGCAGAACTGAATTTCAGTGGTTGGGTAAATGTTGCATCACTTGGCATTTCATTTTAATGTTCCTAAATGTAATTGCCTCTCAATTTGGGTAGTTCCAGTTTCCAAATTATGTAGAAATAAAATAGTTAATCATTTCACTTAATGTTCCAATCAGATTCTCTCAATTCTATTATTTTTATACTGTGTACTGCATGCCTCCATTTGAAATGTTGATCATTTAAAACTCAAAACACACATACTTACATACACAAAAATAGAAACACAATCTTTTTTTGAACCAGCCCTCTAAAATAAATCAAGGGAAAATATATCAATGTTACTTCAGTACATTAATGCTTGAGATATTTCTGATTGCAATCTTATTACTTTATCAGTTCTAATTGGAACCATTTTTGAGGTTTGCTATCCCTGAAATTAAAAGAAAAAAGCATCATGGTGAGGTCAACTAGTGATGACACACTTCAAACATAGTGAACCTGTTCCTTTGACCACAGGCATCCTGTTCAGTCAGGACTATGTAATGAAGTCTTTTCAAGTTAGGACATGACAGAAATTATTGTCTTTTTAGCATGGCCTTCAGGAATTCAAGTTCAATTACTCTTGTACCACAGTGAGGAGCACAGTCCAAATGTATTTTTCTCTGAACAGGACACATTAGAACAGATTTGTTTATTTCTGAACACTTCATTTTTTAGGAGAAACAACTGACATACTTGAAAGAATTAAGAAAAAAACAAAGGATGAAACTGATAAAGAAAAGCCTCAACCTCATGCCCTATATGCAATTCATCCCTAATCATTCTGGATTGCATTTCATTTGACTTGTTGGTTATATAGTTATATGTGTGATATATTTATATATATACATATATGTGTGTGTGTATAATTTGTATATGCATATGTGAGTGTATACATATATATATATATATATATATATAAACTCTCTATATGTATTTATACAAAATTTTGTCCGATAAAATATAACCTCTAAGAGAATAAGAATTAATTATTTTTTAAAAAAACAATTTATTCCCAGTATCCAACACAGTATATAATAAAAAATAAGTGCTTAAATAACTATTTATTATTGAACAAATGATTGTGAGAGCTAGGGATGTTTAACCTGGAGAAGACAAGTATTGTAAAGGGTTGTAGGGAGCATGATAATTGTTTTCAAATCTTTACAAAGCTGATACTTTGAAAACTCATTTGCTCTACGTGGTTTAAGATGATGGAACTCAGAATAATGGTAAAAAAAAAGTTTCCAAGAAACAAACTCAGATCTTATTTTAGGGGAAAATGTCTTAATAATTAGAGTTGTCAGAAAACAGAGCCATTTTAGAAAATAGTGGATCCTACTATTAGAAATCCTTAACAAAAGATGGATGACTTGATGTTCTAAATGAAATCAGGTGCATTTTTCCAATTATGATTGGATTAGATAGCCCTGATGTCTTGTAGATCTGGGCTTTTTTAAAAAAAAATTCTTTCCACACATGGCCCCTTTTTGCCTGAGAAATTTATACATGACCCTAGATATGTAAATTTATAAAATAAGTTTACAAATCAAACATTTATTATTAAGTAAAGATTTCATGATGCCACATTTAATATGACCCATATAGGTCACAATACACAGTTTAAGAAATTAAGAAGTAGATTATTGTGAACAAGAAAAGTATTATTATTTTTTTCTGTTTGATTTTTATAATTCTAAAATCCATTCAGGAAAGGTTAGCATATAAATGCATATATATGATCTATGAAATTTAAAAACTTTTCAGTATAATCATAATAGGCCTCTTGTATTTTCTCTTCTATTTTCCAAAACCTTTAGGGTATAGTCACTTTGGTCACTAAGATTATTATTTTAAAACTCTAGATATATTTTGTTATTTTTTTCAAAAGCAAAATAAATCTTTATTTAAAAA
Source organism: Sarcophilus harrisii (assembly GCF_902635505.1). Lineage (NCBI taxonomy): Eukaryota > Metazoa > Chordata > Mammalia > Dasyuromorphia > Dasyuridae > Sarcophilus > Sarcophilus harrisii. The sequence goes on along the minus strand of NC_045429.1, from coordinate 405,886,887 downwards.
ATTTGCTGCCTTTCTAAGAGGTTTCATAAATTTAGTTTTTGTTACTTCCAATCCTCCTCATTTGAAAAAAAAAATCTCCTACAGGAAAATAGCATAACATTATCCAACTAGTACATAACAATATTTGATAATCACATGGTCATTGATCTATTAGGTTTATTGTATCACAATCTTATTCAGCCCCCACAAAGATTAAATAACTTGATCACTTGATATGTTTCAATATGGGCTTTAAGAAAATTTTGACAACTAAATGAAGGAAGGATGGATTCAAATAGAGTAAGAGTTGTGTAAAGGATATCAGCAATAAACTATTATAATAGTCCAAGCATAAGGTGATTAAGGAATCATACAGGAGTAGAAAAAGGGAGCATTTACAAGAGATTTTATGAGAGTAGAAAAGAAGTATTTGACAATTAATTTGATATTGTGGGGTGACAGAGTGAGGAAAGTGGCAAATTCCATTGAATTTGCAAGCCCAAATAAGTAGGAATATAGCAAGTACTTCAAAGGGCTGTTATAAGGTACAAATGAGATCATTAATTAATTCCAAAAGGCACAACAAGTTGTAAAAACTATGAGTACCAAATAAATTTTTGTTTTAGGAATACATCTCCAGTCTGCAGCCTAACTAGCCCTCCCAACCCAATTCCCCAAGGGGGCAAGTGGGTCTTCCAGCTGCAGAGAAAGCCAGTCCAACCCGGCCCATACAAATTCCGTGAACACAATTTCTCAAACTATGAAACTAACTGAAGGCTATATCATTATAGTGCCCAGGTTTGTTCTAGTGGAGAAAATTTAAGAATGCTGATGCTTCTTCTTCTTCTTCTTCTTCTTCTTTTTCTTCTTCTTCTTCTTCTTCTTCTTCTTCTTCTTCTTCTTCTTCTTCTTCTTCTTCCTTCTGAATATATGAACAGTTGTATATGAATAGTTGTATATGTATACACATATACATATATGTATGTGTATTAAATATAAATGGGTATATATATGCATACATGTATGTGCCTCCCTATTTATACATATTACACACACACATGCACACAAACACACACACATATATATATATAATGGTTTTTTGAATAATATTTATTCACCTAAAATTTTCTATATTTGATTATTTGGTTTAAAAAATTATGTATGGCTTAGTTAAGAATGAGAATTTCACAGGAAAATATTGGCCTTTTAGGGCTGGGAGGAACCTTTATGTTGGTAGGGTTTCTTGGCTAACTTTCAAATTTTTATTAGCCTTCCCATAACAATGTCCATGGTTGCTTTTTCAGTACTTTTGGGACAATTTGTATTGGACTTTTACTTCAGATTTTCACCTATTTGATGTATCTATGTAGTAATGGCATTTTACTAACTGCATAAATTCAATGCTGTCCTAATCATTTTTTTCCTTTCTTTTCCCTTTCCTTATTTTCTTTATCATGCCTTTCAAATCTTGTTCCCTTGCTTAGCTGACCATAATAACTTAGCTTTATTTATGGTATCAATTGAATGAAGTTTAAGCTACTTTTCTTGAATTTTCCAAGTTTAATTTTTATTACTCTTCTCAAAAAAAGTAGTAATAAAAATGTAATGGATAGAGTTAAATTATAAATATAGGTGGGAGAAACCTCTGTAATAAAATAGAACAACTCTTTTAATAATTATAGATGAGAAAACGAGAACCCAGAGATATTTAATGAATTGCTTATTGTCGTACATTTTATACCAGAGGTAGGATTAGAATACAATTTTTCTGCCACTATATATAATTATCTATCCAATAAAACACACATAACAAGGGTATACATATTTATCACATTTTAAGAGAGTCATTGTATTTATTAATGGTAAAATGCATATGTCCTCTTAAGACAGGAGTGAATGCTTGGGAAGTCAAGTGGATTATGGACCTCGTTCTTTTTAAAATACTATTTCTGATTTTGTACTAGTGAACAGGTTTTTAGAATATTACTATCATCATTTTATAGATGGGATAACTGAGACTCTACAAACTTGAATGCTTTGTGTATAATCACATAAGTAGTAAGTATTATAGCAGATTTAGATAGCCAGGTCCTTTGCCTATATTCTAGTGCACTTTGCATGACACCACCCTTCCTTTCTTATGCTAAATTTTATTTTTTCTTCTTTGTGTATAGCTCCTGATTTATTTTTTGTCAATGGCACTTATTAAATAATTGTTGTTTTTGCTGTGTTTTTTACTCACAAGGTCTCACAAAAAACAAGTTTCTATATGTAAAGCAAATAATAGAAACAATGATCAATGTAAGTTCTGTCAAAGTCAATTTCTAGTCAATTATATCTTATATCTGTATGTATTATCTCGTTTCCTATTGGCTGACTGACTTTGTCAGATAATAACCTTAAATGATGGTTTTCCTTTGATCATATGGATAGCACAATTAATCAATATAATTTGCATAAAAACTCTTTTCTGCATATTTTCTAACCAAAAGCAGCCTTTTTTTCTCATTTCTCATATAGTACTATGATAGGCAATTTCCATGATGACAATATGATCAATACACTTTTGCTTCTTGATTATCTGATAAAGATAACTGAAATAAAAGGACACATATCACTGAATTACATAGCTGCCCATATTATCAATTGATAAGAATCAGCTAACAATTAGGTATAAGCTAGAATCAAAGAGAAAACTTTGATAAATAATTAGGTCTTTCCATATCATGGTAATTAGCCATCAGTGCTTGTTGTTATTGTTTTGTTTGAATGTCTTCACCTTTTGATGAAATGATGAAGTTGTGCTACAATTACTGGTGCATTTCTCTTAATGCATATTTTGTTTAAAGCTCTACATAATGTTTTAAATGAGAGAATGTTTTAAACCTACACCTATTTTTGAAGTTATCCTATTTGACCACTTAAGAGGATAATGAACACATTCCTACCACAAATTTTTTTGATAATTTAAGTTGTCTCTTCCAAAAACAGAAGACAATTCTTATTTCTTTTGGTCGTTCCTTGTTGGTCAGAATGAATAAAATTCAAATAAATGAAACATAAAAGAACATGAGCTCACTCATTCTTATAATTCTACATCTTGATTAGTAGAATTAACACACACACACACACACACACACACACACACACACATGAAGTCCAGCACATATATTATCCATTTGATAAATTCTGGGCTTGGTAATTATTATATGTAATATGTCTTTGAAATCCCAAATTGCATTTTGGAATGTGATCCATTTTCATTAAAATGTAATTAGATGTTTCTAAGATATCAGGGCAGAAAAATATTGAGAATGGTTTTAAAACTAGCCCCAATTTATTTCTGAATTTATTTCTGAATTTGCACTCCACTTGAACTTGACATTACTTACTTTTAACAGCCATATGTTAAAAAGGAGATGAAGTTCACTATATGTAGAATTCTAGATTTTGAATCAATAAGATTTGAATCCAGTCCCTCCCTCTTTTGGTACAAGGTGGAGAATCCTATTAAATCATAATCTTTATGTACTTTGTGCAACTCCTTAGGATTAAATATGCTTAGTGATAGCTTGCAAACTGTTTTGATACAAGTGATTTCTACAATGATGAATAATAAAAACAGAAATCTTTCAATATTGATATTATTGAAACTTGATACTATTGCAGGAAGTTTAATAATTAAAAATATTATTCTTGTGAGCTATATAGAAACTCAGATTGGACTTTTTTTCCCCCAGCAGCTAGAGCTTTCATGCAGGTCACACTTAACTTTTTAATTTTTGTCTCTATTCATCCATGCATTCATTCATTCATAAAATATGTATTGAGGACAAGAGTGTTCTGGTAAATGTTTAATAACCAGCTCTCCAGAAAAAAATGAATAGATGAAATATTTTTAAGTATAATTTTCATTATTAACATTTTATCCAACATGTTTCTAGCACCAGACAACAAAAGAAAAATTCCAACCCTGATTTGTAACATTTGCCGATTTTGGAGTTAATAATGATTTCTAAAATCGAAGGTTAGTTAGACATTTACTAACTAGGTAATAGATATATTTGTGTGAAGAAGTCAAGAATCATACAATAAGACCTGAAAGGTATGGAAGAGAGTCAGTAGTTAAGCATTTAGTTAACACTCAATAAATGTTCATTAAGCAACTGTTCGGTGCATTGTGATAAGTGCTGGGAATAAAAATATTAAAAAGAAACACAACTTATGTTCTCACGGAGCATACTATCTCATGAAAAAGAACATGGAAATGGAAGTCAGAAAGTGAGGGAAAAGTTGACAGGGCCGAATGGACTTGATGGACTTATAATGAGAAAATGAGTATATCTGGAGAAACTTATAAAGTCTAAAAAGTGAACATTTAAATAGGAAATGAGTTGTCTGTTTTGTCCTTTCTTCTTAAATGGTTGAATTTACAACTCCACCTTCTAATCAGAGAAATAAAGTATGCTGATGAGGTGTAAATAATAAGCCTGATTGGATCCTACAAGATGATAAGGTTTCCCAATGATTAGTTTACTAGGGACACAGTAGAGAAACCAAGGAAATACAATATGCATGATAAATATAATTATATTTATCAACACATCACTGAATATAGTGAAAAAAAATTAAAATATTTTGGCACATATTCAATCATTTTAAGACTATAAAGAGAACAAAAAGTTAAGAATTGATAACCTGTCAGAATATTCTGAACTAAATAAAAATCAAATATCCAAATGCCTATATAAATAATAGTTTGAGTTTCATGCACATGATTCTTTAGTATTTGCAAAGTTTAGGCTACCTGTTAAGATTATCCTTCAATGAGTCTAAAACAGTATGACATATTTTAAAAAGATGTCATTCAGAAATTCATAGATATTAACCAACATAAAAACTAAGTACAGTTGTAGCATGTATTCTCCACATTTCCAACTGTGATTCCTAGTTTCAATACAATACACAATTCATTAATAGCAAATGTGCTTGTATAAATAGTGTTTTACAGCAATGGATGATTTTGTATGTATTACTTTTATTGATCTTTCCAATAAGTCAATACTAAATAATAATAATAGTAACAACAGCAAGAAATAATAATAGCTTGCATGTATATAGCATCTATTTTTTGCCAGACATCATGCTAATGATGTTTTAGAAATATTATTCACTTGATCCTCACAACAACCTTGGGAGGTAGATACTATTATTATCTCCATGTACCAGTTGAAGAAGCTAAAACAAAAGTTAATTGACTTTTACAAGGTCACTCAGTTAGTTAATGCCTGGGGCACAATTTAAACTTGGGTTTTAGCGATTCTAGGACAGTGTTCTCTAGCTGCTTGCTGTAACCCCTGGTTGCTTTAAGATAGCATAATTTTGCACTATCTCTGTTTTACAGATTAAAAAAAAAAAACAAAAAAACAAAAACAGACCAGAAATAAGGGAATTTCCTATTCCACATGTTGGACTGCAATGTAAATTTCTCTCTCTGCACATGAAGGACTTTCTTAATTTTGTTGTTGTTCCCTCCCTCATTTCTTTAGCCAAGTGACTAAATACTGTGCATAAATACTGGGTCTAGAGTCATGAAAACCTGAATTTAAATGCATCCTCAAATACATGTTCATTGTGTGACTCTAGGTAAGTTATTAAACCTTTGTCACTTTTTTCATCTGTAAAGTTGAAATAATAGCCCTTAGCCCCCCAGGGTTTTTGTAGGGATAAAATTACATTATTATGAATTTCTTTGCACAGTGCCTGAAATATATTCAGCACTATATAAATGTTAGTTACTTTAATTATCATTATTAATTTTCATGAGATGAAATTCCTACTTAAAAGAGAGGATCTGTTTATAGCATACTTGACTATAAATGCTTGCATAAATAATGTAATGCTGGAGAAACTGAGCAAAACAGAGATTAGAGACCAATTCAATAGTTTATTAAATGAAGAGATGTACTGGGAGTAAAGAATCCATGTTTGGTTCCAGGGCTGGAGGAGATTATTATCTCAAAGAGTCCAGCCTTTAAGTATCAGAGGGCAAGCTTTTTTTATAGGATAACAAGAACAATGACATAATGGGGGAGGTAACTGGATGGGGATAACCTAATGGGAGGGAGCCCCCTAGGATGACACAATGGAGAGAGGTTACTAATATTCTAATGACATCTAAAATGGATAAACCTCTATCCTAGGTCAGGACATCCAAAGGGAATTGTGGCACAACAATACCTCTTCTGGTATCAAGAGAAGGGGACAATTCTTTTTCCATTTGGTCAATTCTACTTTTGAAGGTGTTGTTTTCTTATTCTTCTTCTTCTTTCTTCTTCTTCTTCTTCTTTCTTCTTCTTCTTCTTCTTTCTTCTTCTTCTTCTTCTTCTTTCTTCTTCTTCTTCTTTCTTCTTCTTCTTCTCCTTCTCCTTCTTCTCCTTTTTCTCCTTCTTCTTCTCCTTCTTCTCCTTCTCCTTCTCCTCCTTCTCCTTCTCCTTCTCCTCCTTCTCTTTCTCCTACTTCTCCTTCTCCTTCTCCTTCTTCTTCTTTTTTCTGCAGCAATTGGGGATAAGTGACTAAAGTCACTTAGCTAGGAAGTGTTAAGTGTTTCAGGTAGATTTGAATTCAGGTCCTCCAGACTTTAGTGTGGTACTATATCCATTGAGTCACCTAGCTGTCCCAAAGGTGCTGTTTTCTTCAATGGATTTTTTTTTCTTTTTTTTTGCATTTGGAGAATTGTACTTTTTAATGAACTACCTTCCTTTTCCAAGCTGTTGACCCTCTCTTTTATACCTCACATTTCTTTTTTTCACCTTTATTTTTTATTTATTTATTTATTTTTACTTTTCTTATGTGCTTTTAAAATTCTTTTATGAGCACTTCCAAGAAATCTTTTTGGGCTTGAGACCAATTCATATCACTTTGAGATTTGACATTTTGTCCTTGTTTGAGTTGACAGAAAGAGACAATCCTTAACACTAAAGGTGTAAGAATGTTTTCTTCTTCTTTTATTTGTTGTTGTTCTTTCACTTTAGTTGTTTTCAATGTGTTTTTTCAGATTTTTCTTAATTTTTACCTGCCCATCATTTCTTATAGAAAAATAGTATTGAATTATATTCATTCACCACAACTTGTTCAACCATTCCCCAGTTGATGGGAATGCCCTCAATTTCTAATTTATTTCCATGACAAAAATAGCTGTCATAAATATTATATATATATATATATATATATATATATATATATATATATATGTATTTAGGAGCATATTTATCTAGTAGTGGTATTACTGGACCAAAGGGTATAAAGTTTTATAACACTTTATAACATTTGAGGAATAATTCCACATTTCTCTCAAGAATGGCTGAATTCAGTTCACAACTCTATCAACTCTATGTAAGTTTTCCAATTTTCCCACATCTTCTCCAACATTTATTATTTTCCTTTTCTATCTTATTAGCCAGTCAGTAAGTATAAGGAGTACTGAAAGTTGTTTTACTTTGCATTTCTCCTGTCAGTAGTTATTTATAGTATTTTTATATGATTATAAAAAGCTCAAGGGATGATGATAAAGTCAAAGTCCCTATATCCAAAAGCCACAAGAAAAATAAAAATTGGGTTCAGGCCATATAAGAGCTCAAAAGAGATTTTGATCAGCAAGATAGAGGAAAAAGTGGGAAAAGAATTGAGAGTGTTACAAAAGGAAATACAAAAAGCTAATGAGTAGAAGAATGTCTTAAAAAGACAAATTGGATAATTGGGAAAGGAAGTACAAAAGTTCACTGAGGAAAATAATTCCTTAAAATTAGAATTGAGAAAACAGAAGTTGATGATGTTATGGGAAATTGACAAAGTAAAACAAAACAAAAGAAAGAAAGAAAGAAAGAAAGAAAGGAAGGAAGAAAGAAAAGAAAAGAAAGAAAGAAAGAGCGGGAGGGAAGGAGGAAGGAAGGAAGGAAGGAAGGAAGGAAGGAAGGAAGGAAGGAAGGAAGGAAGGAAGGAAGGAAGAAAAAGTAAAATATCTTATTCAAAAAAGAACTGACCTTCAAAATAGATCCAGGAGAGATCATTTTTAAATTATTGGTCAATGTGAAAATTCTGATTAAAAAAAAAAAAAGGCCTGAACATCAGTTTTCAAGAATTTATCAAGGAAAACTGTTCTCATATTCTAGAAACAATACATAAAACAGAAATTGAAAAAATCCACTAATTGCCTCCTGAAAGAGATTCCAAAATAAAAAACTCCCAGGAATATTATAGACAAATTCCAGAATTCCCAAGGAGAAAATATTGCAAGCAATCAGAAAGAAACAATTTAATTATAGTGAAGCCACACTACAACACATGATTATCAGCTTCTACATTAAAGGATTGGAGGGATTGGAATATGATATTCCAGAGACCATATAAAAATGATTACAACCAAGGAACATAAGATCTTTTGTGGTGTTCTTTTCTAAAATATAATCGTTGTCTGTGGGAACAGGTTTCTTGGGGTGGTTTTCTGGAGGCAGCCTTAGTTTCAGTTCAGATCAATAATCACCTCAAATGCAGCCAGCTGATAAAAGTTCAAATCTTTTATTGTCTCTTCCAAAATAGCCTGGTTAGTTTTCTTAAAGGCCTCTCTCCCTCCTTGGTTCCAAGAGCTCTTGCAGCTTGTCTTTTGTTGCCTCCAGCTCCCTCTGAATTTCCAGTTCTACTCTCTTCAACTGACTCCAGGAGCTCCTTATATATGATCTCTTAAAGGTGTGAACCCAAAGGTTGACTCCTCCTCTGAGAGAGTGGGATTGTGGGTTTCTGATTTGTGAATCTCCCGAACTTGTGAACTCTAACATGTGAGCTAATGTGTGAACTCTCAAAGGTGTAAACTTAAGCACTGTTTCTATCAATTCCAGTGAGCTATCACCTTGTTTCAAGTTCTGGCCCATAGCAATCTTTTATAATCTTGATTGTCTTTCTTTGGATCAAATTAATCAATAGCCTTCCTGAAATTAGGTGTGCAGAACTGGGCTCTAGACTTCCACATGTGGAGTGACCAAGGCACAAAGTTCAACAAGAGGTGTATTTCTTTTTTTTTTTTTTTTCTTGCATCTGAATGCAGCTTAAGAATCATTTTTTTAGGAAAATCCATGTCATGTTGATAATTTATATTGACCATGGAATTTAGATGACATTTTATCTACCCATTAATTTTAAAAATTTAAATTCTTTTGAATTATTAAATATCTTATAGAAAGTTTAATTTGTATATAGACTATACATTGCAGTATTGTGATTTGTTAGGGTGATTAAATTTTTTTAAATGACTAAGTTGGGTTTGAGGAAGTGTATTTGTGATTTCAATAAGATAAAGTGCACTTAAATAAAAATTGTTTTATTTAAAGCCAAACATGAATTTACTCAAAAAAAGATAGTGGTAGGTTTTGAAGGGAAAATAATCTGCTCACATGTGTTTTGCTTTAACTTATTTTCTTTCATTTTGTTTTAATACAAATGCAGACTAAGTTAAAATAGTTTACTAAAAAGATAGTCCATTAATAAAATAATAGAATTATCATTAAGTAAAAATGTTGCTTGAAATACCAAGACACTATAATCATAACTTTGGACTTAACTTTAACATTATTACTTCTTACTGATATATAATGATTCATAGTTATGAATGAAAATTATAAAGTATTTTGAGGAAGTTTAAAATTAATAGTGAGTAATGGTTGAAAATATTTATCAGAAAGATGTTTTCCATGTTTTAGATAGAGGGTTTTTGTGGGGGGATGGGGCATTGATTTCCCTATAGTTTTCTTGTAATTAATCCAGTATTTCCTGGTTTCCATTCTTTAGAATGGAACAGAACTTTCATTAATGTCTTGCCTATTTAAACTCTGAGGATACTTATCCAAACTCCCCTTCCCACTAACTAAATAAATACCGAGTTTAGCTATATGAGTATCTCTGATTTCTTGTGGTATACCTGAGAGATCTTGATAATTCTGTAATGTAATTTCCTTTTGGCCCCATAGTTGCATTTTTCTCCAAAGTTATTATCTACAAAGTTCTCATTTCATAGCTTTAAGAAAGAAACTTTACTAAGATAATGCAGAAAGACAATTTGGCACAAATTATTCTTCTAAATATTAAAGATGTTATGAGACAAGTATGTACAAAATTTAGGGGAAAGTTCAAACAAGTTTTTGAGCTTATATGGCAAAGAGGTAACTCCAAGCTTACATTTGAGATGAGATTTGAACTCAGGTCTTCTTGATTCCAAGTCCAACTATCAATCCACCATAAAATGTCTTCATTGGTTGTCTCAGTTATTTGTTTCTTTAACAATTTCTATTCAATGAAATAATTTGCGTATTAATGACTTAATATAAGGCTGTGGGATCCACTTTTAGAAGAAAAAGCATGCATGCACTACAATAATTTTTTCCCCACAATTTATTTTATTATGTTTTTTAATTTAAATATTTTTTTAAGGAATCATTTTCTCTGGTCATTTTTTGTTTCCTGTTCCAAACTGTTGATTTTTTTAAAAAACATAATTCTTCTGAATATCTCTAATTTCTTTTTTCCAATATTTCTTCCACTTACCTTTCTCTTAAAATTGTTTTTGAGCTCTTCCAAGACTTTGAACTTCAGATCAAGTCATATTCCCCTTTGAAGCTTCATATGTAGGCATTTGAACAATGCTTCCCTCTTCTGAGTTTTTATCTCAATTTTTCCTATTGCCAAAGAAGCTTTTTATGATCAAGGTTTTAGTTTGTTGTTGTTACTTTCTGTTTCTTAATAATTTTTAGCATATTTAATGACTTTTTAAAGTTGAGTTCATTTCTTGGGACATAGGGGGCATTACCCCAAGCTTCTTATGCTGGGGTCAGAGGCCTGGTCCCTGGTTTTCTATATTAGGGATTCAAGTGCTTGTGTCTTACTGTACTGGTGTGGGACAGTCTATCCAACCCTGTTATGCTGGCGCTCTTAATTTGTGTTTTGTGATGGCATTATAGGCCTCACATATGGTCTGCTATTCTATTGAACTGCTGAGTCAGGATTCAAGACCTTTTTTGCTGATGTGTTCTGTGACTAATAGTCTCCCAGTGGCTTACCCCATCACCCTGAGGGCTTTGTTTCTCTCCCCTTTTATCCAGGTAAGACAAATCTTTTCTGAAGTCTTTCCAAGTTATCTTAAATTGTAAAGTTGTCTCACTCTTCTTTTTGTAGGTTCTGTTACTCCAGAATCTATTTATAGGCTTAATTTAACATTCTTTCTAATGGGAACTGGGGAGAACTTAGGAAACTTCCTGGTTTCTTTCTGCCTTCTTGGTTCCTATACTAGGAGATGTTCTTATAGAAAATCCATAGAAATACATGGAATGAAGTAATGAATCAAAGTAAGAAAAATACCATTTTTGTCAGTTCTCATAATCAAAACTATTCCATGCCACTCCAAAGTCCAGAAATGAGACCTACTTTTCCTGAAATAATGAATGTATTTCTTATATATTATGACTGGCATAAAAAACAAATGTTTATAAAGAAGGAACAGCTACTGCCAAATTTGATAATTAGAATCTATGTAAAATTCATTTTTAGTGGTAGTAAAACAGTAGTTTAAGTAGGCTTAAAATAATCTCAAAGCTCCCAAAGACTTTTCTGGTATGCTTATGTGTTTAGACAGGAAGAAGATAAATGGTCTTTATTCCACTTATAACTTTGTTTCTGTACCTATTCTTAAGCTACTGATCTGAAAGGAAGAATAAAAAGAATTGTGAATTGAAAAACTGAAGAACTATCAATAAATGAGTGACTTCTGAAAGGGATGCAGATTAAGAGTACCCTAACCATCAGAAATTAATCATGGAGGCATAAGCAATGTCTCCTCTGGGTTATAGTGATCTGTTCAAAGGAGAGAAAAAGTTTTGCATTTTTAGTCAGAATCAATCAGAGTCATAATATTATAGTAATACAAATAAAAGCAGAAAAAGACAGCTCTTAAGAAGTTTATATTCTAATTAGATAGACTATATTAAAAACAAAAAAGAATAATAAAAGAGAAAAAAAGAAAGCTGTAAAGGGAAATGCATGTATATACGAGATGACAGAGAAATTCCAGAATGTAGAACAATGAAGTCATGCATATCTAGGAAAGTTGGCTTATAGTGGATGTTCTGGAAGGAATCAGTTCATCAAAGGAGGGTGTCACAAGGACTAAGTGTATTTCCAGTGTAAGAAGTCCGGGGATTGAGTGAGCTTCCAGAGTGAGAAGGTTTATGTGATATAATAGAAAAAAATTTGAAAGTTATGAGTAGATTTTAGATAGTAACTCACATATTAGATAGACTTCTAAATAACAGATAGGTTCTTTTCTAGGATTCTTTTTACCTTGGCACCTAAGGCATTTTTTTTTCCTGAACCTGGAAAGCCTAAATTAGTTAAAGCTCTAAAAGACAAAGAAGATGGTTTATCTCTTCCATTAGCAGAAGGAACATTTCTAGTCTAAAAGTTTATGATTTGTTAATGAATTCTGATTCTCAAAGCAATATAATAGAAAAATACATTCCCACAGGGTTAAATGAAAAGAATATGAAAAAGCTAATTATTCCCATAAGGAATAGAAATACCAAATTAGAAAAGTAACAAATGTAGTTGATTTCAGAAGTTTCAAAAAGAGAGACACTTCGGAAATAATATTAGAGGTACTCCTGATAGTTGCAGCAACAGTAATTGAATGATCTGGACATAAATGCTCCTTATATATTTACATTTGTAATTTCTTGTACATTCTTTTATTTGTTCAGGAACAGGACCTTGTTTATGTGGGAAACATTTAATTTTTAATTTTCTTACTATCCTATTTCATTAAATCTTTGGATTTAATCTAATTGTGTTCTCTAGTTATGAGCTTAACAGATTGGTAGGGATTTGTGAACTACATTTTTTCAATGTTCTGTAATTACAAATACAAATGTATTTGGTAGACCCACTTTGTAAGTTAATGAAGTACTAAATTTGTCACTGGAAATAAATTCAGAATCAGTCCAGTATGGTAGAACCTTTGAGGGCCAACATTATTATGGCAATACATGAAATAATTCATTATTCAATTCATAGTATGCCTTCACTTTACTTATGTGTGCATTTTACACACTACATAGTAGACTTCTTAAAGTCATTCTGTCACAAAGTTCTTTTGTTTTTCTTTCTTCTCCCTTTTTGGGGAGAATAGGGTAAGGCAATTAGGCTGAGGTAATATCATGGAGCTAGTATTTGTAAAGTATATGAATCTGATTTAAACTCAGGTCTTCCTGAATTCATGGCCTCTGCTCTATCTACTGCACCATCTAGCTACTCCAATAAATTTCTTTATATATTATGCCACGTTAGCACAATGTATACATGTAAATATTTAGCTCAATAAATATGTTTATTTGCTAATTAACATACTATTATATATGTTGAAAAAAGATCAATAATGTCTTGAATTCTTTACTCTGTATTGTCTTGTTAATCTTTTAATCAATTATAATTATCAAGAAAAGAAATAACTGTGTAATTTATAATAAAGACATAGTTCCAGGTTAAAAAACAAAACAGTAACAACAACAAAACACCTGTGTGTAACCAAATTATGATGCTATCCCAGGGAAATCCCTATGATAGCTAACGTTAGAAGTACAGTTAAATCATTACAAATTATATATTTTAAATATGTGAATATACAAATCATACCTATAATTAATCTCTATATTAAAATGAGAAATTAAGAAAGTATTGCAAAGACCTGGTTAAGATATCTAGGGTCTGATTGAGACATAGAAAATACACAGTGAGGACATGGTGACCTGAAAAATGTAATCTTACATGAATCAGCTTCTAAAGGAATTTGTTGCACTATATATAAATCATGATACCTATAAATAGCTGTGGATTGTATATCTTGGGGATCTCCGATCATTCTGGGTTGACTGTAGATCCTACCTTTACTTTTCTTAATAAAGTTTGGTTTCTTTGTGCAGAGAAGTTTCCCAGTTTCTTTTTCATTTGATTATCACTTACAGATAGCATAAAACAAAACAAAACAAACAAACAAAAAAAAAAAAACAAAAAAAAACTGTGAATTGAACTCTGGCTCCAAGACTCTCTGGTGAACTCTGCAAGTGTAATGGGCCCTAGAAAGGCCTTTGTTTATAGTAAGGCACAAAGCACATATTCTATCCTTTGATGAGATTATTAAACCATTAACTACTCTAACTAAAGACTCCATCTAAGAACTTTTGCCTCTGCTGTCTGAACATCTGGTAACAGCTTAAAAGTTCTCTCTTCTTGTCACCAGTTCTGAACATTCCAGGCAATAATAAACCATTTTTTCCTCTTTCCTTTGAGCATAAGGGTCTCTGAATCCTTTCGGGATTGATGGACTCAACCAACTGAAGATGGGTGGCACACATATCTCCATGGCAAATCAATATCTGTTTTTTTGTCACACATGTCAGTTTTATAAGCAGTATGCTTTTAGGTAAGTTGGTAAGTTTTGGAGGGTATCACTTGGCCTATATCACATGTGAACTTCTCCAAATTAACTTATATTAACTTGCTCAAGTCAGGATTGTAGATTAATTCATTAGGGAGCTTGAGTTTTTCCCGGGGGCAAATTCAAGATGGTGGAGAGCAGACACCTGTCTATGTGATGTCCTCCGAGTTTTGTTTTGTTTTTTTTCAAATCAACAGCAGATTATGTCTCTGAAGTGGTTTGGAAATGGCAGAACCCACAAATATTTGGAGTACAACAGATTTCCAGAAGAAGATTTGGAAGAACGTCAGAAAAAGACTGTTTCAATCAGGCAGAGGGAGAGGCTGCCAAGCCCACACAGCCCAGGGAGCTCAAGGCAGGGAGCTAAAATGTAGGAGCCAGTATGTTACAGCCTCCATGCATGGAGGAATCTACTGCAAGGCTTTTAGGCTTTTCCATCCTGGTTTCAAGACAGTGGTTCAGCAGATTTGCTGTAAGACACTCAAAAGCAAATACAAAGGGGAAAATGTGAGCCACTGAGACCCAGAAGAACATGGAACCCATCTGTGCTTACCCAGCATGGAAAGTCAACAAAACCACTTCAGGGCAAACTAAAACAGCTGTCACCCCTTTGCCTTAACAGCAGACCTCAGCGCTTAAAAAATGAGCAAAAAATATCAAAAAGAACTCTGACCATAGACAGATTTTATGGAGAAAGAGAAGAATAGACATCAAGCCCCAAGGATCCTAAAGGCAGATCAACTTCAGATGAAGCCCTAATGGATGATATGAGTTGGTCCTCATTTTACAAGGCTCTCTTAGAAGAATTCAAAAATGATCTTAAAAGAGAATTAGAAGAAAAAATGGGAAAGGAAATGAGATCTTTACAAGAGTGTATGGAAAAGGAAAACCAGAAATTATGTGAATAAAATTCCTTAAAAATAGTCTTGATGAGTAGCCAGAAACTGAAAACCGAGTAGATGCCCATTAATTGGAGAATGGCTGAACAAATTGTAGTATATGAATATTATGGAACATTATTGTTCAGTAAGAAATGACCAACAGGATGATTTCAGAAAGGCCTGGAGAGACTTAGATGAACTGATGCTGAGTAAAATGAGCAGGTCCAGGACATCATTATATACTTCAACAACAATACTATATAATGACCAATTCTGATGGACATGGCCATCTTCAGCAATAAGATGAACCAAATCAATTCCAATGGAGCAGTAATGAACTGAACCAGCTACACCCAGTGAAAGAACTCTGAGAGATGACTAAGAACCATTACATAGAATTCCCAATCCCTATATTTTTTGCCCTCCTGCATTTTTGATTTCCTTCACAGGCTAATTGTACAATATTTCAGAGTCCGATTCTTTTTGTACAGCAAAATAATGGTTTGGACATATATACTTATTTTGTATTTAATTTATACTTTCATATATTTAGCATGTATTGGTCATCCTGCCATCTAGGGGAGGAGGTAGGGGAAGGAGGGGAAAAATTGGAACAAAAGGTTTGGCAATTGTCAATGCTGTAAAATTACCCATGCATATAACTTGTAAATAAAAAGCTATTAAAAATTTTAAAAAATAGTCTTGATGAAATGGAAAAAGCATATAACTTCTTGTAAAATAGATATAAAAAGAAACTAATTCAACGAAAAGCAAAATCTGTGAAATAGGAAAAAAAAATAAACAAACAATTTCATATAAAAGTTTAATTGGCCAAATCCAAAGAGATAAAAAAAAAAAAAAAAAAACATCCTGAAGAAAATAATTCATTAAAAAATAGAATTGAACAAATGGAAGTGAATGACTCAATGAGACTTCAAAAATCAGTCAAACAAAACCAAAAAATAATGAAAAATAGAAGAAAATTTAAAATACCTCATGGAAGAACAATTGACTTGGAAAAAAGATCTAGGAGAGAAAATCTAAAAATTATTGGACTTCCTGAAAACCATGATGAAAGAGACTAAACATCATCTTTCAGGAAATCGTTAAGGAAATCTGCTCTGATGTCCTAGAATCAGAGGGTAAAATAGCCATTGAAAGAATCCACCAATCACCCCTAAAAGAGATCCCAAATGAAAACTCCAAGGAACATCATAGCTAAACTTCAGAAATCAAATCAAGGAAACAATATTGCAAGCAGCTAGCAGGAAACAATTCAAATATAAAGTAGTCACAATCAGGATTACTCAGGACCTAGCAGCTTCCACTTTAAATGATTGAAGGCATGGAATCTGATATCAGAATCACCAAGGAACTTAAATTGCAGCCATGAATTAATTATCCAGATAAATTGAGCATCATCTTTCAGGGAAAAAGATGGAGATTCAACAAAACAAGTGAATTTCATTTATTTCTGATAAAAGACAATAGCTGAATAGAAAATTTTAAAACTTCAAATATAGAACTCAAGAGAAGCATAGAAAGGTAAGAAGGAAAAAAATAACTTTCTTTTAAAAGTTAAAAAACATATCTGTATATGGGAGGATCATGTTTAACTTTTGAGATCAGTATCTCTATTATCAATATACTTAGAGGGTGCAGGTTTAATTTGATTTTATTTTAATAAGAAATTAGGAGAGGAATGGTGATTCTACTGGAAAAAGGAAAATGGAGTTAAAATGGGTAAATTACATCTCATGAGGAGGCAAAAAAGACCTATTGCAAATGAGGGGAAGAAGGCAGGGGGGGAAAGGGAGGGGAAGAGCACTGTGCAAATCTTACTCTCTTCAAATTTGGCACAAAAAGAGAATATCAGACACATTTAGCTTCATAGAAAAGGATGTTTCACCATTATAGGGAAGTAGGCGGGAAAGGGAAACAAATGAAAGAGGCTTTGCAAAAGGGAGGACAGCTGTAAAAAGGGAAAAGTATAAGAAAAAGGGTAAAAGGGGAAGCTGTATAAGGAAGGGAGTGATCAGTGACAAAATACTGGGGAAAAGGAAAAGGAGGAAAGGGAAGAGAAAACTATAACTAGGGTCAACAAGATGGCAGGCAATAAAGTGTTACTAATTTTATCTGTGAATGTGAATGGGATGAACTCTCCCATAAAACAGAAGCTTATAGTGGACTGTATTTAAAGCCAGAATTCTACAATTTGTTCTTTACAAGAAACTCATTTAAATAAGAGTGATACATTCAGAGTAAAGGTGAAAGACCGGAGATGATGCTTCAGCTAAGGTAAAAAACAAAAACAAAAACAAAAAAGTAGGAGTACTAATCCTGATCTCAGATAAAGCAAAAGCAAAAATAGGCCTAAATAAAAGAAATAAGGAAAAAAATATATATCCTATTTAAAGGAGCCATATATATTAAAATAATATCAATGCTAAATATATATGCAAGTGATAGAGCATCTAAATTCTGAGAGAAGTTAAGACAGTTGCAAGAAGAATTACACAACAGAACTATACTAGAGGGCAATCTCAACATTGCTCCCTCTCAGAACTAGATAAATTTGAACCACAAAATGAATAAGAAAGAAGCTAATGAGATAACTAGAATTATAGAAAAGTTTGGAAAACTTTGGAGATAATTGAATGGAGACAGAAAAGCATATACCTTTTTCTCAGCAGTACATGGAACCTCTACAAAAACTGACCAAGTATCAGGGCATAAAACCCTCAAAATCAAACGTAGAAAGACAGAAATAGTAAATCCAATTTTCTCAGATAATGATGAAATAAAAATTAAAAGTAACAAAAGGCCAGGGGAAAATCGACCAAACATTAATTGGAAAGTAAATAATGAGTGGATGAAACAACAAATCATAGACACAATCAATAATTTCATTCAAGAAAATGACAAGAATGAGAAAACATACCAAAATTTGTGAGATGCAGCCAAAGTGATTACTAGAGGAAATTTTATATCTCATATGCTTACTTGTATACAATAGAAAAAGAGAAGATCAATGAATTGAGTTTGCAACTAAAAAAGCTAGAAAAAAAAAAATTAAAAACTCCCAATTAAATACCAAATTTGAAATTCTGAAAATAAAAAAGGTGAGATTAAAAAAATTGAAAGTAAGAAAACTATTGAATAAATAAAACTAAGAGTTGGTTTTATGGGAAAAAAACCAACAAAATAAATTTTAGTTATTTTGATTAGAAAAAAGAAAAAAATAAAATCAAATTGTTAGTCTCAAAAATGAAAAAGGAGAACTTTCCATGAATGAAGAAGAAATTAGAGCAATAATTAGGGGTTATTTTGTGCAACTATATGTCAATAAATATGATAACCTAAGTGAAATTGAGGAATGCCTACAAAAATATAGATTGCCCAGATAAATAGAAGAAAATACAAATTACTTAAATAGTCCCATTTTAGAAAAAAGAAAAAGAACAAGCTATTAATTAAATCCCTAAGAAAAAATCTCCAGGGCCAGAGGGATTTACATGTGAATTTTAAAGAAAGATTAATTATAATGCTATGCAAATTATTTGAAAAAATAGGAAAAAAAGACTCCTACCAAATTCCTTTGATGACACAGCTATGGTGCTGATAGCTAAACCAGGTAGGATGAAAACAGAGAAAGAAAATTATAGACAAATTTCCCCAATGAATATAGGTGCACAAATTTTAAATGAAATATTAGCAAAGAGATTAAAGAAAGTCATCCCCAAGGGCTGATTCAATATTAGGAAAACTATTAGCATAATTGATTATATCAATAATAAAATTTACAAAAAAACATATGATTATCTTAATAGATGCAGAAAAAGCATTTGATAAAATCCAACACCCATCCATATTAAAAACAATAGAGAATATAGGAATAAATGGACTTTTCCTTAAAATGATTAGCAGCATCTATTTAAAACCATTAGTAAGCATCACATGTAATAGGGATAAACTGGAACCATTCCCAATAAGATTGGGGGTGAAACAAGGTTATCCACTATCACCATTACTATTCAATATTGTATTAGAAATGCTAGCTTTGGCTATAAGAGATGAAAAAGAGATTAAAGGAATTAGAGTATGTAATGAGGAAACCAAAATATCACTCTTTGAAGATGATATGATGGTATACTTAGAGAACCCCAGAGAATCAACTAAAAAGCTATTAGAAATAATGCACAACTTTAGCAAAGTTGCAGGATACAAAATAAATTCACATAAATTATCAGCATTTTTATACATCACTAATAAAATCTAACAACAAGAAATACAAAAAAGAAATTCACTTTAAAATAGCCATCAATAGTATAAAGTATTTGGGAATCTATCTGCAAAGGGAAAGTCAGGAACTATATGAGCAAACCAAAACATACTTCCCACAAAAATAAAGTCACATTTAAACAATTGGAAAAATATCAAATACTCTTGAATAGGTTGAACGAATATAATAAAGATGACAATCTATTTATTTAATGCTATACCAATCAAACTCCCTATAAACTATTTTACTGATCTAGAAAAAATAACAACAAAATTCATTTGGAAGAACAAAAGGTCAAGAATTTCAAGGGAATTATTGGGAAAAAAAAATCAAATGAAGATGGTCTACCTGTATCAGATCTAAAACTATATTATAAAGCAGCAGTTTTCAAAATTATTTACTATTGGCTAAGAAATAGACCTGTTGATCAGTGGAACAGGCTAGGTTTATAGGACAAAATAGTCAATAACTATAGCAATCAAGTGTTTGACACACCCAAAGACCCCAGCTTTTGGGATAAGATTTCACTATTTGACAAAAACTGCTGGGAAAATTGGAAACTAGTATGGCAGAAACTAGGCATAGTTGACCTATACTTAACACCATATACCAAGATAATGTCAAAATGGGTTCATCATCTAGGCATAAAGAATGATATTATAAATAAATTAGAAGAATATAGTATAGTTTACTTCTCAGATTTGTGGAAGAGGAAGGAATTTTTGACCAAAGAAGAACTAGAGATCGTTATTGATCACAAAATAGATAATTCTGAATATATTAAGTTAAAAAGTTTTTGTACAAACAAAACTAATGCAGACAAGATTAGAAGGAAGGCAATAAACTGGGAACACATTTTTTTTTTTTTTATATTGAAAGGTTCTGATAAAGGCCTTATTTCTAAAATATATAGAGAACTGACTCAACTTTATAATAGTTCAAGCCACTCTTCAATTGGTAAATGGTCAAAGGATATGGACAAACAATTTTCAAATGAAGAAATTGAAACGATTTGTAGTCATATGAAAAAGTGTTCCAAATCACTTTTGATCAGAGAAATGCAAATTAAGACAACTCTGAGATACCACTATATATCTCTCAGATTAGCTAAAATGACAGGAAAAGATAATGACAAATTATGGCATGAATGTGGGAAAATTGGGACACTGTTGGTGGAACTGTGAACTAATCCAACTATTTTGGAGAGCAATTTGGAACTATGCTCAAAAAGTTATCAAATTGTGCATACCCTTTGACTCAGCAGTGTAACTACTGGGCTTATATCCCAAAGAGATCTTAAAAGAGGGAAAGGGACCCACCTGTGCAAAAATGTTTATGGCAGCCCTTTTCATAGTGGCAAGTGGAAAGCAAGTGGATGTCCATCAATTGGACAATGGTTGAATAAATTATGATATATGATGTTATGGAATATTATTTTTCTGTAAGAAATCACCAACATGATGATTCCAGAGAACCTGGAGAGACTTACATGAACTGATGCTAAGTGAAACAAGCATAACCAGGAGATCATTGTATATGGCAACAAGAAGACTATACTATGGTCAATTGTGATGGATGTGGCTCTCTTCAACAATGAATTGACTCAGACTAATTTCAACTGTTCAGTAATGAAGAGAGCCATTCACATTCAGAGAGAGGACTGAGAGAACTGAGTGTGGATGAAAGCATAGCATCTTCACACTTTCTGTTATTTGCTTTCATTTTGTTGTTCTTGTCAGGTATGTATTTTTTATTTTTTACTTTTTCTTTATAGATCTGATTTTTCTTGCACAGCAAGATAACTGTATGGATATTTATACATATATTAGATTTAACATATATTTTAACATGTATTATAATACCTGCCATCTAAGGGAAGAGGTGAGGGGAAAGAGGGGAAAATTTGGAACAGAAGGTTTTGGAAGGGTCGGTGTTGAAATGAATGCATATGTTTTGTAAATAAAAAGATATAATAATAATAAAAAAAGAAAGATTTCACATAGTAGCATATTTTTAAAAGTATATTTTAAATCATTCATATTATTATCTTTGATACTTTTTTTAGTCTCAAAATCTAAAACAATTGCAAAGGAACTTCAAAATTCTCAATCCAATCAATTTTTCATCGACTGCTGGAAATAACTAAACATTGCTTTTTTTAATATTAGGAAAAGTTAAATTGCCAGTGAAACACAATCAAGATGTAGCATTCAAAACTATTCTTTGTTTCAATATTGCATTTTTACTTTGCTTTCCAATTTTTCTTTTTATGACTTTAAATGTTCTACTTTTGTACTTATTTTGAGATTATTAAATTATTTTTAGCTACATGACACCTTCATTTGTCTTCTTTTTCATATATGTGGGTGGATGTGGTTATGCCTATGTATGTATTAACAGAAACAAATTTTGTTTTGTTGGATTGGTTTCATACTACAAATGTTCATCTATTTTCTTCTTATTATTTTTATTTAATTCTTAGACTTCATGTATTTCTGTTGCTCCACTCTATTCATTACTATGTATCAATGTTTCCTAGGTTTGTCTCAAAAATAAATTGAAGTTATTGACAATTATATTTAAAATATTTAGCTTTTTGTTTGTGTTTTTTCCCAGTTAGCTTTTCCTTTAATGACTACAACAATTTGCAGTGTAAAACATTTACATTTATTCTTGATAGTATTCTATTATTTGTCGTGTATTTGAGTATAACAATAAGTTTCATTATTTTTCTCTCTTAAACAATTTAATTTTACTATTGTCTCACCTGAGATTATTTTTAATCTTTTAATTGAATGACCCTAAAGGTCAAAATCGATTCCTTTTATTTTCAAATAATCTTATGTGTATTCGGGTAACAGCCCTTTTCCCCTACTAATTTTCATGTTCCAGTATCTCCTACCTTTCCATCCCTCAACTTATGCAGAACACCGAGGTATAAAATACCTATGCATTGGTAAGGAAAAAGAAAATGCTTTGTAGTTGTCTGCCTCTGTAGAGGATTGCTTCCTCTGGTTTTACATAAAGGATTGCCTTCTATAGAGCTATATTTTAAACTCTACTTGTTATCCATCTTCTTAATAAATTGAAAAAAAACTGAAAAAAGGAAGGAATTGAGAGGAAAAAAGATCAATAATCAATGCCTCAAGTGCTTTATTCTGTATTGTGTTACTAATTTTTTATTAGCTGTATTCATTAGAATAACAAATAACTGCTGGATTAAAATCATTGTCTTGGGTAAAACAAAGAAACAAAGAAACAAAACTTTGTGTGTAACCAAATTATGATGTAAATCTAATGGAAATTCCTGTGTAAGCGAATTTAGGGTTAGATTGGTAAATCATTATAAACTGTTTATTTTTGGTATGCAAGCACAGAAATAATAACTAGATTGAGATTTTTATATTACAATGATAAAATAAGAAAGTCATAATATAAAGGATTGACTGAGATATCAAAGGGCTAATGGAAACATAATGGAATCTACAGTTTCTATAGGACATAACAAAGTGAGGATATAATGACTTGCAAAACACAGATTTTGTGAATCAGCTTTTAAAGAATTTTGTTGCACCATATATGAATCAAAATACTTGTAAATAACTGAATTTTGTATCTCAGGTTCTCCAACAGTTCTGAGCAGTCTCAAGATCTCATTTTTGTTTTTCTTAATAAAGATTGATTTCTTTGCCCAGACAAGTTTTCCATTCTCTGTCTTATGATGTGTATATATGTGTTCTCTGTGTGTGTATACCATGACCAAAAACTAAACTTCTATTATAATTATTCCTTTTTTTCATTTAGAAAAATAATTTGTTGTTTTGATCCATATCCCTAATTTAACATGGTCATTAAAATCTGTCATTTGGAAATAATGTGACTGAACTACAAAAGTGTGGGAATGTTGTCTTGAATTTTATATAAATATCCACTCTAAATCAATATTTAGTCTCTAACCACTTAGTATCAAATTAAATATGAGGAGTTTCAGGAGCACAGAAGAAAATTAAAACAAGAAGAGCAGATAAATAGAAGAGAATACATTACAAATATCCGTATTGGAAGTGACAGAATTTCAAAAGTAATGAAAGTTCAACTTTAAAATTTCAAAATATGAAAGCTAAGGGAAGAATATGGAAAATCATAAATGACATAATAGAAAATGTTTAGACATCAACAGTTATTTAATTTTGTTCCTACTTTATCATGCTAATTAAATACTTATGAAAATAATGTCATAGATGATTCAATTCAGTTCCACTTGTTCAGTGATGAGGAGAGCCATCTACACCCAGAGTGGATCTTTTGAACTGAGTGTGGATCATGATATAGCATTCTCACTCTCTCTATTGTTGTTTGGTTGTATTTTTTTCTTCCTCCTTGATCTGATTTTTCTTGTGCAGCAAGATAACTGTATAAATATGTATACATATATTGGATTTAACATAGATTTTAACATGTATTGGAATAGTTGCCATTTAGGGGACAGGGTGGGGGGAAGGAGGGGAGAATTTGGAAAGTAAGGTTTTGCAAGGGTCAGTGTTGAAAAATTACCCATGTGTATGTGTAAAGGGCAGGAACTTTGGAGAAGTATACTTGAAACATGTTGTTAACTCAGTGGAACTGATGAGATGATAGTTCTGTAGTTCAGACATATTCAGTATACTGCAATGAGGTAATTATAATAGGGTATTTAAACTGGGGACAAAGTCAGACAGAAGGAAAACTGGCAAACTGGCAGACTGCTGAAAGAGACTGTGTAAAAGACAATAAAGACTTTGGGCTTTATTCAGTTTAACTATTTTGAATTTTTTATTGTTTTTCTTTCCTATTTACTTTTTTTTTTTTTTTTTTTTTTTAGTTTTTCTTCTGAGTCTTGTATCTGAAAGTCAAATTTTCTATTCAGCTTTGGAATTTTCATTAGGAATGCGTGAAAATCCCCTAATCAAACTTCCATTTTTTCCTCTGAAAAATTATACTCAGTTTAGCTGAGTGGATGATTCTAGATTGTAAATCTAGCTTCCTTGATCTTCAGAATATTACATTCCAAACCTTATTATACTTTTATGTAGAAGCTGCTTGTGTTGTTCTGACCATATCTCATATTTTTTAATTGTTTCTTTCTGATTGTTTACAATATTGTTTCTTGACCTGAAAGTTCTGTAATCTGGCTAGGATTCCTAGGAGTTTTCATTTGGGGATATCTTTTAAGAGGTAATGAGTGCAGGATTAGAATTTTAATTTTACCCTTTGAGTCTAGGATATTAGAGTAGTTTCCCTTCATAATTTCTTGAGAGATAATGTGCAGTATTTTATTTTTTATCCTGACTTTCAGATAAACTAGTAACTCTAAAATTATTTCTTCTTTATCTATTTGACTAGATCAGTCTTTTATTTATTTATTTGCTGAGGCAATTGGGGTTAAGTGACTTGCTCAGGGTCACACAATTAGGAAATGTTAAGTTTCTGAGACCAGATTTGAATGTGGGTCCTCCTGACCTCAGAGCTAGTGCTCTATCCATTGCACCGCTGCCCTGGTGCTGCCCTGAGATCCATCTTTTTTTAAGCCAATAAAATAGTTTGCATTTTTTTCTTTTTTTTTCCTTTGTTAATTTTATTATTTCTTTATGTCTCATAGAATTATTACTTTCCCCTTACCTTTTTTTAAATAGATTTTTCTGGGGAAGAGAGGAAATTCTGGGAAGGTAACAGAGTAAATTGGTAAATTTAAATTTCTTACAATTTCCCCCACAAAATAGAACACATTTGCTTCCCAGGGTGAATGTAGACTATTGAAAAATCAAAAAGATTTGTGTCAGAACAGGGTTCCTTCTGATACAAGAGGAAGAATATCTGAAGCTGGGGATTAACCTGTCTGGAGTGCAAACACCTCTGCACTAGCTCTGCAGAAACATCAAAGTGGAAACCCTTTGGACTAGCTGGGTGTCACTGGAATCTCAGCTGGAACCATAGAGACTTTCACTTGCTGAACTGTTTGTCAAATAGAAGTTTGAGTCTGGGAAAGTGAAGTGAACCTAGACTGATTGAGAACACCAGGCCTAGCTGTGCTGCTGAGTCACTGCCAAGGGTTAGAAAAAGCCAGCATCAGGTGACTAGAGAAGTAAAGGGCAGGGTCGCTACTGACTGTGGGCACTTGTAGAAGGGTGGAACTCTTGGTTTGAGGTTCCGGGTCAGAGTGCAGAGCTGAAGGTAACCTTGAGGCCCCATCTCCTCACACCAAGATTAGTGGTGCATACACTAATACCTCTTATTAAAAAAGATGAACCAGCAAAGAAGAAAGAACCCCACCATTAAAACATATTATAGGAACAGGGAAGACTGAAGTTGATCTTCAGAGGAGGACATTTTAATAAAAAGTGTCCTTTTAATAAAGTACAATAATAATTGTCCTTTTTGAAAGAGGAGGTATGTATGTACCTCCTTTCAATACCAATTTTTAAATTGGTATTGAATTTAATTTAATAAAATTTAATAAAAAACAATGACAACAACAAAAATCTTTTACCCCAAAGAGTAATGGGAAATGGATCTCTGCCCAGAGACAATGTATAGAAGAACTCATAAAAAGAATTTAAAAATCAAATGAGAGATAACGAGAAGAAACTAAAAAAAAAAAAAAAAATCAAGAAAAACAAGATTATGAAAAAAAAAGTTACCCAACTTGAAATGGAGGTGCAGAGTCTCAAAGATGAAAATAATTCTTTGAAAATTAGAATTGGGCAAGGAAAAAGCCAGTGAAGCTATGAGACATCAAAAAATAACAAAACATTATAAAAATGAAAACTAGAACAGAATGTGAAATACAGTTTAAGAAAAATGACAGATCTGGGGAACAGATCAAGAAGAGAAAATGTTTGAATAATTGAAATGCCAGAAAATTCTGATCAAAAAAGAAAATCTTGACCCAATAATGCAGTAAATAACCCAAGAAAATTATCCTGGAGTGATAAAAGAGGAAGGGAAAGTAAAAATAGAAAAAAAAAAAAAATCTATCGATTGCCACTTCAAAGAGCCCTTTGTGAAAAACACACAAGAATATTATTGTCAAATTTTGACACCTCCAGATCAAAGAGAAAATTTTGGGAGAAACAAAAAAAAAAAAGCAATTCAATGTCCTAGAGTTACAATTAGAATTGTAGGTAATTTAGCAGCAGCTACAATAAAAGACCTGGAATATTATCTTCCAATAATTAAAAGAAGTAGGTCTGCAGCCAAAAATACCATAACCAGCAAAATTCTCTTTGATTTTGAATGAGAAAAAACAACCAGATCTTCAATGAAGTTACAATTTTCAGTATTTCCTATTAACCAAACCCTAACATAATAGAAAATTAAAGATGAATTTGAAGGAACTCAACATGGATAAATTATGTTTTCTAAATACTGCAATTAATTAATTAGTTTATTTTTTTAGCACATATTGGGTGCTAAATCATGTTGGGAAAGAAAAATCAAAGCAAAAGGGAAAAACCATGGAAGAGATAAAAAATTAAAAAACAAAAAAAAAGAAGTGAACATAGCATGTGTTGATTTATATCTCTTTAGCTATTTTTCTGGATATGATAACATTTTCTGTCCAAAATTCATTGGGATTGCCTTGAATCATTAGGTCACTGATAAGAATAAAGTCTTTCATACTTGATAATCACACATTCTTGCTGTTATTTTATACAATGTATTCCTGGATCTGCTTGTTTTTGCTCAGCATCAGTTCATGTAAATCTTCCCAGGCCTTTCTAAAATTAGCTTCTTCATAATTTTTTTTAAAAAATAGAACAATAATAATCCATTATCTTCACATACCACAAGTTGTTCATCTATTCTCCATTCTCCAATTGATAGCCATCTATTCATTTTTCAGTTCTTTGCTATCACAAAAAGAGATGCTACAAACACTTTTGCACATGTTGGTCCTTTTCCCTCCATGATTTCCTTGGGATATAGACCCAATAATGGCACTGCTGGTTCAAAGGGTATGCACAGTTTCATAACCCTTTGGGAAAAATTCTAGGTGGTTCTCCAGAATTGTTGAATCATTTTACAACTCCACCATCAATGTATTCATGTCCTAGTTTTCCCACATCGCTCCAAAATTTATCATGATCTGTTCCTGTCATTTTAGCAATTGGAAAGGTATAAGGTGATATCTCAGTTGTTTTAATTTGCATTTCTCTGATCAATAGTGATTTAGAGCACCTTTACATATGACTAGAAATGGTTTTAATTTTTTCATCTGAAAAAATCATCATATTCTTTGATAAATTGGGAAGAAAATGAGAGTCATGTAAGAAAATCTTGGAAAAACTAGTCGATAGCTTGGGAAAGGACAAAAATTACTGAAGAAAATAACACCTAAAAACAGACTAGGCCAAATGGTAAAGGAAGTAGAAAAAGCCAGTGATAGGAAGAATGCCATGAAGAGTAGAAATAACCAAATGAAAAGAGAGGAACAGCAATTCAGTGAAGGGGAGAATTACTTAATAAGAAGAACTGGACAATTGCAAGAGAAGTAAGGAAGTTCACTGAAGAAAACAGTTCCTTAAAAATTAGAATTAACCACATGGAAGCTATTGACTTTAAAGAGAATTAAAAAAAAAAACAATAAAACAAAACCAAAAGAATGAGAAATAGAAGACAATATGAAATATCTCATAGGAAAAATAACTGACTTGA
The DNA here is from genome assembly GCF_902635505.1 of Sarcophilus harrisii. Taxonomy (NCBI): domain Eukaryota; kingdom Metazoa; phylum Chordata; class Mammalia; order Dasyuromorphia; family Dasyuridae; genus Sarcophilus; species Sarcophilus harrisii. The sequence goes on along the minus strand of NC_045429.1, from coordinate 405,858,521 downwards.
AGGGTAGATCCAGGAGAAATAATTTAAGAATTGCTGAATTGCCTGAAAGCCATGATCAAGAAAGAATCTAGACCTCCTCTTTCAAAAAGTTATCAGAGAAAGTTACCCTGATAAAGAGGGTAAGATTGCAATTGAAGCAGTTGACCAACCACATCCTAAAAGATATCTCAAAATTGCAGCCCCCAGGAATATTGTAGCAAAATTCCAGGCCTACCAAATCAGCAAAAGACTATTGCAGGAAGCCAGAAAGAGGCAATTCAGGTATGACAGATCCACATTAAACTGATTCTAGATTGAAGGATAGGATGCTCCAAAGATCAGGGGAGCTGGGATTGTATTCAAGAATCATCTACTCAGAGACTGAGTATAGTCCTTGAGGGTGTAAGGGGTTGGGGGGAAGGGAAATGGATATCCAATTAAATAAAGGACTTTCAGGCATACTTGATGAAAAAGACAACAGCTGAATAGAAAATTTTACTTTCAAATGCAAGACTCAAGAAAAGCAAGGAAAAGTAAACAGGAAAGGGCAATCTTAAGGGACTTAATAAGGTTGACATGTTTACAATTCTGCATGGGAAGATGATAGTTGTAACTCATAATAACTTTCTCATTATTAAAGAAGTTGGAGAGTTTATTTATAGAGGGCACAGGTGTGATTTGAATGTTAAGGGATGATATATAAAAATAAAATTAAAGTGTAAAAGAGGAATGGGCTAGAATAAAGGTTAGAATGGGATACATTATCTCACATAAAGAGAGAAGTGAAAGTCTTTTACAATGGAAGGGAAGAGAGAACTAAGGGAAATCAGTGAACCTTACTCTCACCAGAATTGGCTCAATGAGAAAGTAACACATACACAATTGGAGATAGAAATCTATCTTACTCTATAGAATAATAGAAGGGGAAGGAGCTAAGTGAAGGAGAGGATTATAGAAGGGAAGACAGAGTGAGGTAAGGGTAATCAGAAGTAAAACACTTTTAAAGAGGGATAGGGTGAAAGAAGAAAGTGAATAGAATAAACATGTATGAATACAGTCATCAGTAATAACTGTGGGAGGGGATAAAGCAAGTTTCTAATTAGAAAAATAAAATGCCATTAAGGGGAAAAAATAAAAAAAGCATGCCTAATGCATGCATGCTATACTTAGAAGTGCAAGAAGATCTAATCTCAATTTTGCTTATTAAATTTAATTACATAACACCACAGTAAAATGAGTTAATATCTCTGAAAATCCATCTCCTCATCTACAAAAAGGGATCTTATCATCTAAAAAAATTATGGAGTACTAATCTCAGATGATTTTTCTAAGGCTTATATTTAAAATAAAAATGCTTACAAAATGTTTTTCATACCTTCGAAAATTATGCATCTTAATCATTACTACTTTCTATTACCTCCAATTGAATTATCTTTGCTCTTTCCTTTAGTCACAAAAATTTTCTAGATCACATATTCTTTCTAAAAAAATCTATGTATTTTAGAATATAGAATACATATGAGACAGACAGAATTTAATATGTGGATATGGATATTGGTATTGAAAGATATGTCTACATTTATGTAAGGAAGTGTGGAGATAATAGGGATAATACCTAATATTTCAAACATGGTAGATGATATGATATGAATGGTTCTGTCCTAGACAGGAATATATTTGGGGGGAAAGACAATGGGATCATTTTAGGTTGCTTTAACTATGATATTATTGGATATCCATATAAATATTCCTTTAAAAGTTGTAAATGTGTATTTGGAGTTCATAAAAAGGTTAAAACTAAAAATATCCATTCACATATCATTTACAGAAAGGTGGAAATGGAAGCAATGAATGCCAGTGAGAATGTCAAAGGACACTATAACTAGAGCAAAGGAGAGGGCTAATGACAGTTTTTGTTTTCTTGTTCTAATCATGTTAATGACAGACTTTATATAAGGAAGGCTCAGGAAGATGATGATGAACTAGTTAATGAAAAACAATATAAAGCGAAAGATAGAAAACCCAAGAGAGTTTTATTGACTCTTGCATTTCCACTATCACTTATCTTCAGTCTCTCCGTTTACTGCTTCTTTGTTGCCTATAAATATAACCATGTCTTATTTTCAAAAAGGTCCTCATTTAATCTATCCAAATTCATTATGCATTGTCCCATATTTCTTCTCTATTTTATAGCTAAATGTCATAAGGAAGCTAGAATCAATGCCTACACTTCCTTTCCTCTTACTCTCTTCTCATCTTTTTGCACTCTAGTTTCTGATTTAATCACTTATCTGAAATTACTCTCTCCAAATTTATAATCACTTTATTGCCAAATTTAATGGCCTTTTTTTCCAATTCTCATTCTTCTTGAACTCTCTCCTCTTTGACATTCTCTTTTTCTTAATTTTTCAGCACAGGACTCTTTCCTGAATATCTTCCTATTTATTTTGACAACTCCTCAATCTTTTTTGCTAGATTTTCATCCCAGTTACATAAGTGAGTGTAATGGGACTCTATTTTGTGCCTTCATTCTTAACTTTCACTTCACTTTATGATCACACCAGCTCCCAGAAATTTAATTATCCATGCTTATGTTTCTCAAATCTCCTAATATAGCCCTGTTCTCTCTATTGACCTCCAGTCTTTCATCTCCAACTTTCTTATTGAACCTGTCAAAGTGGACATTTCATAAAATTCTTCTAATCAACATGCCCCAAACTGAACACATTTTGTTTCCTAGCAAAGTTTCTTCCCTTCAAAAATTCTCTATCACTTTTGAAGATAACATCATCCACCAGGCCAAGAATATAGGCTTTATATTTAACCCCCATTCTCTTTTATCTTCCATATCTAATTTGTTGCCAAATTATTAGGGATTTTACTTTCCTGACATCTTTTGTATATGTCCCAGTCTTTTTTCTCATGCTCAAGGCAATAATAAATTCATGATCTCATGCCTGAACTTTTTTTTACTAATCTGCTATTTGATATGACTGCTGTAATTTGCTCTTCATTCTGAGTCATCTACTGAGATGTTGAAGCAATCTTCCTAAAGCATAGGTCTGACTTGCTATCTCCCTCCCAGTGTATCTTTATCACCTTTTGGATAAAATATAACATTATCTATTTGCTGTTTAAATACATTAATAACTTATCTCCTACAGCAACTTTTATAGTCTTCTTTTATATTACATTTCCCCTTATATTCTGGAATCCAGAGATACTTATCTTCTTGATGTTCCTTACACTGGAAAGTCCAGGGAAAATTCCTAACTATGGGAATTGGTTGTTCTTTATGCCTGAAATCTTTTCCCCATCTTCCTTCAAGTCCTATTTATTTTTCTTTCTTTCTTCAGGAAGCCTTTTTATCCATATGAGGTCTAGTGACTTCATTATGCTGATTTTTTCCAACTATAACTTTAAAAAAAAAATGTACATAGTTGTTTCCTAGACCAGATTGAGAGCTCTTTGAAAGGAGTGATGTCTTTTAGTCTTCTTACATCTGCACAATTTATCTTCAATCTCTTTCTATGTGCTGCTTCTCCATTTGCAGTGACTAGCAAAAGTAGAAATTTAAGAAGTGATTATTGACAATATTCAATCAGAGTTGGTAACAAATAATAGTATGTGGCTTTTTGTTGTTCAATCATTTCAGTTATGGCAGTTCTTCATGACCCTTTTATAAGGTTCTTTTGGAAAAGGTAGTGGATTTGTTTCCCATTTTCTTCTCCAGCTTATTTTATAGATGAGGAATTGGGGCAAATAGGGTTAAATTACTCATCCAAGATCACATAAGTGTCTGAAGCCATATTTGAACTCAGAAGTATGAATCTTCCTGATTCCAAGACCAGCGCTTTATTCATTATGACACCTTGTTGTTGTTGCCCATGTGGCTTTTACACATTTTAAAGTTTTCAAAGCATTTAACAAATATGTGTGCAAACATGTGTGTGTGTGTGTGTGTGTGTGTACATCCACATACATATATTATGTAAACACAAATATATGCCTCAGAAGAAACTTTTAGCATTCCTATTTTGTAGGTGAGTATATTGAGACTCAGAGAGTTTAGCTGACTTGTACCAAAATTCGTAAAGACAAATTTTTTAAAACTTTCAAACAGGCTTTATGGATTTCAAACTCATAATGTTACCTACAATATCACACTGTAATTGGTAAAATACAGTTCTTCAGAAATCAAAGAGAATATGTAGGGGAAAATAATCTTTATATTTAATGACTGACAAGTCATTTTTATTTTTGAGAAAGTGGGCTCATTTTTGTAATGGTCTCTCTAGTTCTAATTGAAAAATATTTTGGAGGGAATAATGAGCAAATAATTCAACAATAAATTTTTAGGCAGTGTACCAGACCCTGGAAATACAAATACAAAAATAGAAGAGGCCTTGCCGCTCAAAAATATCACATTCTGTCAGGGAGACAACAGTTAGACAAATATGAATTTGTAAAATAAACACAAAATAAACAAGTTTAGAAGGGGATGAAGGACATGAGGAAGAGATTTATCATGAAAGTGGGTTTGGAAGAGAATTTTGGAAGAAACAATGGAGAGGCAGAGATAAAGTGGGAGTGTATTCAAAGTATGGGGCACAAATGTAATGTCCCATATAAGAAACTACAAGAATTCTAGAATGTGCATGGATTAAAAAATGCAACAGATTGAGTAATTTATAAAGCTAGAGTTGTATCCAGGTATTGAAGAGTATTAAAAATAGATAGAAGAATTTATATTTGAACTTTCAGGCAATAGGGAGCCATTGACCTTTTTATTTTTTTTTTTTTTAACAGAAAGATGACATGTAAGCTTTAGGTTATTTTTACAACATGGAGGCAAGGAGACAATTAGGAAGCTACTGCAAAAAATCCAGGAAAGGGATAATGAGGGCATGAGGAATGGTGGTAGCCATATTAATGTAGATAAGGAGATTGATTAAAAAAGTAAGCTACAGGCAAATGTTGGGGTATATTCAATCTTGTCCATTAATAGTTATGTATGGTTATATACAATTCATGGCACCAGACCCTGAAAGTAATATTTCTGATAGCATTTTTCAAACTGTTGTTTTTTGTCCAGTTGGAGCAAATTTTCTGATTAAATAGGCATAGAAGGAGAAGGTTATATAGAAAGCATAATGGTGAATTATAAAGCATACTAATATGTTTGAGGAAATGACTTTCATGATGAATGCAAATCTTGGTATATGAAAATGTAGAAATGTGAGTATATGTGTGTTTGGGGGAATATGCAGTTGCATTTTAATTCTTCAAATATTCCCTCTACTTTAGCTAACCATGAAAACAAATAAATGTGTTTTAAGATTTAGCAAGTTGAAGAAACAGGACCACATGCTAAAGAAGATTGTTTATATTATTAGAACCCTCCTCTCCATCTGTAAAGGGTTAAATGGTTTTAGGGATCATCCAAAAAAACAAAAAAACAAAACCTCTTAATTTTACAGACGAAGAAATTGTGGCCTAGGGAAGTTAAGTGGCTTGTCCATGGTGACAAAGAAGAAAAGATTTATTGCAAAATGTATCATGACTCCAAATGTACCATTCTTTCTTTTATATCTTTATACACATGACATATCTCAGGATCTAAACTACATAGATTGCTGTATTTTTCTGGTTTGGCAAATAAGTAATATTGCTTAAATAGGTAAAGCTAAACATGTATCTACTTTTTTCCTGTGATATATTAAAGTAAACATTCTCCTTGACATAGATTTCACTATACATAGATTACACTTAGAAAATTGTGTTCACAAAACTTTGAAATATTACAAGACAAATGTAAGGAAAGGGCACTATTACATGCTTAAGTGGGCCCAATACAGTGTAAAATGAAATCTTTGATTTAATATTTTTATTTCTCTCTACCAAGCTATATAGGATATCAATTACTATAGATATTTGCTTGGCATCATTGTTCCAGTAAGTCAAAGATTATAAAAAGAGACTTTCATAATGGAAGTGGGGATAAATGTAAAATAATCTTTGGCAAGAAAAATCTTTTTAAATTTACCAATGTATGGAAAATCTTATCTGAACTGAAGAAGAATTTAGTGGAATAAGGTTCTATATCACTATAAATATAGATAGAAAAATAGAAGCATATAATTAGTGCTATAATAATGTAAACAAAAACAAGAACAAGGAAATAACATTTTATTTTCTTATAATACCAAAATTTTCCTATATGATGAATTAAAATATGCATCTTCTTTTTTTGAAAAGATGGGAGATAAGACAGTCAAACACTACATGAAATACAAAATGCAGTTAATGTAATGTTTAGTGCTGTCTTAATGTATAGCATTTCTTTTCTGTTTTGTTCATATTGTTGGGGGATAGCTTTTTGTGTTCAAGAGCAGTAAGAGATATGATTAAAAAACGATGTTAAAAGAATCAATAAAATAAACTCCCTCCCCCCCTTTTTTTCTTCTTCCCTCTTTTCCTCTTTCCTTCCTTCTTTTTTTTTTTTTTTCTTTTTTGACTTGCCCAGAGTCACACAGCTAGGAAGTATTAAATGTCTAAGACCAGATTTGAATTCAGGTCCTCTTGACTTCAGGACTGGTGCACTATCTACTGCCATACCTAACTGCCCTTGAAACCTTCACACAAAAAAAATGTTTCTGAGATTATCAATAGAAGCCTTTCTAAAAACGAAAGCTCACATGTCATTGGCATACCTTTCAAGACTGAGCTACCTTCATAAAAAGATGGGACACCACAAGAGGCTTTCATGTAATGTGTATTTCATATAATTTTAAATTTAATAGTATTTTATTTTTTCCCCAATTACATATAAAATCATTTTCAACATTTACTTTTGGAAGATTTTGAAGATTTTTTTTTCCTTCCTCCCTTCCTTTGCTCTACAAGACAGCAAGCAATCTTATATAGATTATACGTCCAATCATTTTAAACATAGTTCCATATTAGCCACGTCGTGAAAGATAGATCAAAAAGGGAAAAGCAATGAAAAAGAAAAAGCAACTCCTCCCCCCCAAAAAAAAGGTTAAAGTATTATTCTTAGCCCCACATTCATTCTCCATAGCTCTTTCTCTGGATTTGAATAAAATTTTCTATCCCAAGACGATTAGAATTCTCTTGGATCACTGCATTGTTAAGAAGAGAGAAGTCTGTCATAGCTATCATCACAAAATCTTGTTCTTATGTGTAATGAACTTTTGGTTCTGCTCACTTCACTCAGCATCAGTTCATGAAGTAAGTCTTTCCAGGCATTTCTGAAATCAGCATACTCATCATTTCTTATATAACAATTGTATTAAAATACATTCAATTCAGCCATTCCCCAATTTATGGGCATCCACTCAATTTCCATTTTCTTGCTGCCCCACACACACAAAGACGTGATACAAACATTTTTTTTTCACATACACATACACAATTTTCCTCTTTTATGATCTCATTGAAATACACACCCAGTAGTGGCACTATTAGATCAAGGGCATGCACAATATTAAAACCCTTTAGACATAATTCTAAATTGTTTTCCAGAATGGGTGAATCAGTTCTCAACTTTGCCAACAATTCATTAGTGTCCCAACTTTCTCACATTCTCTCCAACATTTATCCTTATCTTTTCCTGTAATCTTAGCCAATTTAATAGGTATGAGATAGTACTTCAGAGCTGTTTTGATTTACATTTCTCCAATCAATAGTTGTTTAGAGCAATTTTTCAAGTGAACATAGATGGCTTTAATTCATTCATCTGAAAATGTTCATATCCTTTCACTATTTATCAATTGGGGATTGACTTGCCTTCTCATAAATTTGACACAATTCTCTATTTATTTTAGAAATTAGGCTTTTTTCAGGAACATTGGCTGTAAAACTTGTTTTCCAGCTTTCCACTTCTCTTCTAATCTTGGCTACATTGGTTATATTTGTGAAAAACCATTTTAAGTTAATGTAATCAAAATTATGCATTTTTGCCTTTCATGTTGTTCTCTATTTCTTCTTTGGCCATAAATTCTTCTTCTCCACATATCTCACAGGTAAGCCATCCCTGGCTCTTCTAATTTGATTATAGTATCACCTTTTATGTCTAAATCATGGACCCAATTTTTGATCTTGTCTTGGTAAAATGTTGGGCTGTGCTTAATTTTCACTGCATTATTTTACAGGTTTCCTAGCTTTTTTTTTTTTTTTTTTTTTTTTTTTTTTTTTTTTTTGTCAAATATTGAATTGTTATCCCAGAAGTTGAAATCAATGAGTTTATCAAACAGTTGATTATAATAATCATTGATTATTACATCTTGTGTAACACCTGTTCTAATAATCAGTCACTATCTTTCTTAGTATTAAATGAATTTGAAAACTACTACTTTATAATACAATTTTAGGTCATTTTTTTGCATTTTTTGATTAATTCCCTTGATATTCTTGATCTTTTGTTCTTTCAGATGAATTTTGTTATTATATTTCGTTGCTCTATAAAATAATTTTTGGCATTTTGATTGGTATGGTATTGAATAAGTAGATTAATTTAGGTAGAATTGTCATTCTTATTATATTAACGTGGCCTATCCATAATCAAGGAATATGTTTTCCATTTGTTTAAATCTGATTTTATTTGTGTGAAAGATGTTTTGTAATTATGTTCATATTGTTTCTGAGTTTTTCTTGGCAGGAAGAATCCCAAATATTTTATATTGTCTACAATTATTCTGAGTGTGATTTCTCTTTCTATCTCTTGCTGTTGATGATTTGTGTAGGTTTATTGTATATCCTGCAACCATGTAATGTCATTTGCAAAAAAAAAAAAAAGTTCCTATACTTATTTTATAAAGCTCTTGTACACATTAAACCCAATGAAATCATGGATATAAAGCTATTTGGAAAATATTTATCACTTAAATATAATTAATGCTACACTTTTTCTCAAAACCAGCATTGTTTACAATGACAACATTTCATATAAATTTTAAAAATAAAAAAAAGATTCTTAGAAATACTAGATGTTTTCAACTAGGCATGAACCCAAAGTTTTTTTTTTTGTTTGTTTGTTTTTGTTTTTTGTTTTTTGTTTTTTTTTTGGAAAAGAGCATATAGGATACAAAATATTTATAGCAGGTCTTTTCTCGGGGCAATTGAGGAATGACTGAATAAATTGTGGTGTGATTATAATGGAATATTATGGTTCTATAAGAAATGATAAGAAGGATGCTATCAGAAAAATCTGGAAAGTCTTCCACAAGCTCAAGCAAAGTGAAATATACTGTATTTCAAGTAAAAACAATGTTGTGGAATGATCAGATGTGAATGACTTTGCTATTATCAGCAATATAATGTTCTAAAGCACTCTGAAGGACTTATGATGAAAAATGCTACCCATACTCAGAGAAAATACTGACTTTGTCTGAATAAAGACTAAAATATAAATTTGAAACTTTTTTCTTGAGTTTTTTTTTTTTTTCAGGGAATATATGTTTTTGATCCTAACATAGCTTTTGTGGAAATGTTTTGAATAACTTCACATGAGTATTCTCATGTAGGGTAGTGAGGAAGGGAGAGAATCTGAAATTCAAAGGTTTAAAAACAAATGCAAAAATGTTTTACATATAACTGGAGAAAATAAAAATATTAAAATACAATCAAAAAGAAATGTTCATCTATTTGATCAAAGATGAAGAAAATGGATATGCCCTTTCATTTATTAATGCAAATATACTATTCTTTTCTTTTTTTGAGAGTCATTGCTCCTAAGTTTTTCAACACTCTTTATATTTCCACTGATAAATGGAAAGTCCTATGCATATATGCAAAACAGCCTCCAGATCTGCCCTTATGGCTAATGCCTACAGTCTTCTTCAGTTAGTCTACTTGATTTATCTAGTCTGTCCAGCACTGATAAAGTCTGCCTATATAAAATAGTGTAAAACTTTTATTGACCCAATTGCTTTGTTTCCAAAAATAATAATGATGATTAATGAAGATAACACTGGCAAAAGTAAAAAAAAAATATAAAAGGAAGAAATCTAACAATAATAATAATAATTTTTATAAAGAATAAAACTGCTGAGAGAGATGAGAGACAGAGAAAGAGATAAAAATAAAAAGAGAGAGGGAGAAACAGAGAAAGAGAGGAGCAGATTCAGTCTGATTTTTATTAAGAACTTCAAAGTTATAACTATGATCTACTTACTTTTATCTTCCTAAATTTTTTTGCTATATATAATCATCAATCCCTTCACATTGAGAATTTCATTTAGGCAGCTTCAATGTGACAGTTGTGAAGTTTCTCCTTGTACTTTTCATTCTCAGAGAGAAACATAATACTGTATTTTTTCTTTTCTCATTCTTTATAATTTCTTCTCTTAACCCTAATAGGCCTCATATAATCACTATTTAAGTAAAAAAAAAAAAAAAAAACTTAATAAAGCTTTCTGGATTATGTCAAAGAATTGAGAATGAACTCAACAATTACTGCTAAGCATATTAAATGTCTCAAAAATCTTTTATAGATTTTATTTTAAACACTGATTGGATTTGGAGTCACAGGACCTGATTTTAAAAATGAACTCTACTTTTTACCAGTTGTGTCATCTTGCACAATATACTTAAATATTCTGGGACTCAGTTTTTTTCAACTTTACTATGAGGAATTTGGGAAAGATATCCTTTGGAATCTTTTAGTTCTAAATATATGATATTAAGAAACTGCCTTAACATCTACATAAGGAGTACTAATCCTTATATCTGTATATGGCTCAATTATTTTTTTTAGAAAGGGTAGATTAATATGTATGTATTATTAATGAAACTATTTTAGAATAGACTTTTTGAAGGTGACACAAACAAATGAAGGGGATAGAGAATAAGCACAGGTTGGGTAATCTTAGAAAAGATGATTTAGCTAGATTTCCTCTATTGTAGAACATGAATTTACATTGAAAGAGAATATTTAAACCAGAATAATCAATTATTTAAATCTATCACCATTTGTTTTAAGATAGCCAAATTTTAAAGCCTAAATTATAGCCTGCTTCAATAATAAATGGACAATGTCCTACTTTTTGAAAGCTTAAATTATTCTTTTTCAGCATAAGTAACAAATGGATTTTATGCCATGGATCCTTCAGGTAAAAATGCTTACACTTTTCCTTTTTCATTTTAGATGCAATATGGTAATATTCCAAAATCATATAACAAAATCTGAAGAGAAGGCAGCTCTATGATACTAAATTCTAATGAATCTATTTCTTCATTATTAACAGACATCAGTGGCTTTTCTTTTTATATTTTCTTGAGTTACTTATGTTTCAATTGGAGAATGAAGAGCTTTTGTGTCTAAAATCAAAATAAAACAGGAATGAGACATTATTTTCATAATTTCTTTCATATAAACTACTGATAAGAAAAAATAAGTTTATTAATAATAATGATAATTCTCAGTTTGTGTCTTTCAGGAATAGACTATTTTTCATGGGAAAGCAAAATTAATTTCCTGAATTCATTAATGCCTAAATAAACATAAGTGAAGTAAGGTTTTAAGAGGTCTTTTGGCTATAATCATCAAGTAGTTCCATATATTCATGTTGACCTAACTTTTATAGATGAAACATTTCTTTTTTCTTAATATTTTTCCAGTTTCATGTAAATGTAGTTTTAACATTCACTTTCATTAGACTTTTAGTTCCAATTTTTTCTACCTTCACCCTATCCCAGAGAGCTAACAATCTAATCTAGCTTATGCATGTACAATTATATTAAACATACCAAAATATCAGTTATGTTGAGAAAAGAAGATTAAGAACAAAAGGTCAAAACCATCAGAAAGAAAAAAAGAAAATGAATTTTTTTTTATTTGCATTGAGACTCCATAGTTCTTTCTTTGCATAGGAATAGCATTTTCCATCATGAACCTTTTGAAATTGTCTTATACCATTGTATTATTTAGAAAAGCTAAGTATATTAAAGTTGTTTATCACTTAATGTTTTTATTACTGTGTACAATATTCTTATGCTTCTGCTCCTTTCACTCAGCATCAGTTCATGCAACTCTTTCCAGATTTTTCTGAAATCTGCTTGCTCATCATTTCTTACAGAACAGTATTTTATTACATTTATATACCACAATTTATTCAGTTATTCCTTGATTGATGGGCATTCCCTCAATTTTCACTTTTTTGCCACCATAAAAGAACTGCTATAAATATTTTTCATGTGTCAGTTCTTTTCCATTTTTTATGATTTCTTTGGTAGCTGAGACATTTCTTACAACCAACGAACCATTATGAATGTAGTCTTACTGTTTAGCTGAAAAACTCATGAAATAGAAAACAACATAGGGGTATTGTCTTGATATTTTAGTATAAACCTGGGATAAAAGTTGTTAAATTTGGGATGGAATGACCATATTTAAATAGATGTTTGTGAATATTCTATATTAATTAGATGCATCACTGACTACTTAGGCCATATCTAGATGATATGTATAAATTCACAGTGTTTTTTTTCTTTTTTTTCAAAATCTGTTACATGGTCATTAGCTGTCATGACTGTGCAATGATACCATTCAGCTAAGACACCTGCAATAAGAAGATTGACAGTTACTGTTAGGTTATTATTTTCTTCTACTGAAATGACCTGAGTGTTGCCACTTATCATAGTGACAGGACAAGACAAGGAATTCTGAACTATATCTATTTTAAGAACAAAATCAGCATAAATTTGTGTCACTAGCATCCTCAGAGGTAAAGAAATTTTAAAACCTGTTCATGATATGAATTTACTAGGTTGTGTAGGTTGAGAATTTGTATGCATGATTGGAGACCATCCTATTGCTATGGATAAAAGTTGCATTTTTTCACATATGAGGGATAAAGGCTATGATCAAATAAATTGAAAAACAGTATTTAGTAGCCATTATTCTATCTATATACCTATCTTTCTATCCATCTAACTATCTATCTGTCTGTATTGAACAAATATATAAGATATAGTAAGGAATAACTAACACATTTTTGTCTATTTCATCCAATTCAATATTTATTAAATTCCTATCATGTACACAATAACAACAAAACAGTGTTAGAGATTGGGATTAAAAACAAAAAATGAAATAACTCCTACCTTCCAAATGGTTACATTCTACTGTTATATTAATTTTAGTGGAAGAAAAATTGTAGAATAGGGGGTCATGCTTTAAAACTCCCATCAAAACATCCCAATAAATCTAGAAATGCATAACTAATGAAAAAAAAAAAAAAAAAAAGCAAAAGCACACATGAACTCCTCCATTCAGTCTAGGGATACATAGATGGTCTGCCAGATTCCTACAGAAATTTCAAAGTGATAAGCCACTCCAGGGAAACTGATCAAACCTAGTAAAAAACATATATAATGGGCCCAGAACAAGAAGGAATAGCACCAATATGTGGCAGGAGAAAAGCTCTATAAAGCATCGTGGTAGGGACATCATGAAGCCCCTTGAGGATTCCAGAATGAAACTGTGACAACAGTATAGACACCAACAAGGAGGAAAATACCTAAAGTGAAACATATTTCAGGGAGCATTTCAGTAGCTCTGTGAAAAGAGGGAACACTTAATACAGCACTAGCGCAGCCCAGTAATCCTTTGAAAGATGAGTTTAGTCCAGGCTACCACACACAGGTTGAGAATAGATGCAATTGCTACATTTAGGAGTGTGGGAGCAAAGCCTGACCCAAGTCTAGAGACCAAGATTGATAAGAACAAGGAAAATAATATATATTACCAATAATTAGCTTGAACTTTCAGATATCCAGGAGGTTAAACCCTGAGGAAGAGAATGACTTCATATAGTCAATTAAACTTCAAAAAAATTCTAGCCACAAGTTTCTTGGAAGAAATGAAATGAAGTAGACAAGATGAATTGGCAAGGGAGGAAAATATGACAAGGGGTGATGATATTTTAGAACTTATGAAAGACAAACTACTCTGCTCAAAGCAACAAAATATTCTGAAGGAAAGACAGAAGACAGCATGTAAAGAGACGGCCAAACCACCAAGAACAACTTAATCATGGGAACCCAAATGGCAAAGTAGGCTTCAACTCTAGGAACTATCATGTGTTTTGATGTATCACTGAGGAAACAAAGAAACCTTCCAACAGGCCTCAGTACTCATTAGTAACACCACAAGGAGACCAGGTTAGCACTAGGTAAGCTGCCAGACCTCTACAGTCTCCAGCAGCACCAATCATACCTCAGCCAACCTCTCAGTAAAAGACCAAACACACGAGTTCCCTGTGGCTTTCAGGGCAAAATCAGAGTAGCACTAGGAAAATAACCCAGGGAAGCAGCCACTGGCACAAGAAGTATGAAATAGTAAGCCTTCCAGCCTGGGAACAGAGTTCAAATTAAAAAAAAAAAAACGGGGGGGGGGTGAGGAATGGACAAAAAAGAAGAGGAAAAACAAAGAAAATTAAATTCTAACATAGAAAGTTATCATAGTGATAGGGAAGACCTCTATACAAAGTCAGAAGAGAACAAACGAGGTCAAAACACTTATGAGCAAAACCCCAAAGAAAAACAGAAAGTGATCTCAAGCCCAGAAAGAACTTATGGAAAAACTCCAAAAGGAGCTGACAAATCATATGAAAGATGAGAGGTAGAAGGAAAGCATGAAAAAAAAAATAAGAGTGATGGAAGAACTGCTTAAACTGTAGAAATAGTCAAATGGAAAAGGAGATTTAAAAAATCCACTGAAGAAAACAACTCCTTATAGAGTTTGATTGTAAAAAATGGAAAAGAAATTTCACAAATTGGTTCAGGATAACAACATCTTAAAAAATAGATTTGAGCAAGTGAAAGATAATGATTCTATGAGATATCAGGAATCATTTTTTTTTAAATTCAAAACACTGGAAGTGCAAAATATAACATGAGATAAACAACTGACCCAGAAATATATCCAAGAGAGACAATATCAAAATCATTGGAAAGCCATAACCAAAAGGATGATCTAGACAACATCTTACTTTTAAAAAAATAATGCTTTTTAAAAAAATACACATAAAGGTACTTTTCAAAATTTACCCTTGCAAAAATGTATGTAACAAATTGTCTTCCTCCCTTCTTAAAACATGCTCTTCTATACATTTTTCCACATTTATCATGCTGCACAAAAAAAAAAAAATAGATCAAAAAGGAAAAAAAAAAGAGAAAGCAGGAAAAAAAAGCAAGCAAATAAATAACAAAAAAGCTGAAAGTATTATGTTGTGATCAACATTCAGTCCCCACAATCCTCTCTCTGGATACACATTGCTCTCTTTCCCACAAGTCTATCGGAATTGGCCTGAATCATCTCATTGCTGTAAAAAGCCAAGTCCATCAGAATTATCATCACATAATTTTGTTGTTGCTGTGTACATGATTTTTTGGTTCTACTCATTTCACTTAGCATCAGTTCATTTAAGTCTCTCCACAACTTTTTGAAATCATTCTGCTGATCATTTCTTATAGAACAATAATAACCCATAACATTCATATACTATAACTTATTCAGCCATTCCCTAACTGATGGGCATCCACTCCATTTCGAATTCTTTCCCATTACAAAAAGAGCTGATTCAAACATTTTTGCATATGTGGGTCCTTTTCCCTTTTTATGATCTTTTTGGTATACAGATCCAATACAGACATTGATGGATCAAAGGATATACACATTTTGATAATCCTTTGGACATAATTCCAAAATACCCTAAAAAAGAATAATATTTATCATCTTTTGAGGTACAGATGTAAACAGTCTAGCTCTTTTGAATCCCTGATGTATTTTCCTCTCTTTTTTTTTAACTAGTTTATGCTTCTTGATATTTGACAAATATTTTTTAGCTTAGATGTGGTCTTCTACTGAAACCTTGAAATCCTTCTTTTTCATTAAATGATCCCTTCCCCCCCAACAATGTATTATGCTCACTTTAACTAGGTAGTTAAACTGGACATCTTTCAAGAAATCATCAAGAAAACCTGTCCTGATGTCCTGCAACCAGGGGACAAAAAAGGCACTGAAAGAATTCATCAATCAAATCAGGAAATAAATTCCTAAATAAAAACTCCAAAAAAAAATTATCATTGGAAATTTCAGAATTATCATGTCAAGTAGTCAGAAAGAGATAATTCTGATATCAGGGAGACACAATCAAGATTACACAGGTCTTGGGAGCTGTAGTATTAAAGGATATGAGATCATGGAACATATTTCAGAAGGCAAAGGAGCTTGGATCACAAGCAAAAATCAACTACCCAGTTAAAGTGAGCATAATTTTTGCCAGCTTTCTGCTGCCCTCATAATCTTTGTTTCATTGGTTTTGTTTGTGCAAAAACTATTTTTAATTTAATGTAATCAAAATTATCCATTCACATTTTATAATGTTCTTTGGCCATAAATTCCTCCCTTCTCCCCAGATCTGACAGTTAAACCACTTGTTCTCCTAATTTGCTTATAATATCACCTTTTATATCAAAATTGTGAATCCATTTTGATTTTATCTTAGTATAAGGAGTTACATGTTGGGCAGTCTCTTGTTTCTGCCATATTATTTTCCAGTTTTCCCAGCAATTTTGTCAAATAATGAATTCTTATCTCAGAAGCTGGAGTCTTATTTTTATCAAACCCTAGATGACTATAGTCGTTACTTATTGTATATTGTGAACCTAATCTATTCCACTGATTAATTATTCTATTTCTTAGCCAATACCAAATGGTTTTTGTTGACTGCCACATTATAAAGTAGTTTTAGGTCTGACACAGCAAGGCCACAATCATTTGCATTTAAAAAAAATAATTCCCTTGAAATTTGTTATTATTATTTTATCTAGTTCTGTATTATAATTTCTTGGAAGTTTTATTGGTATGGCACTGAATAATTAGATTAATTTAGATAGAATTGCATTTTTATTATATTAGTTTGGCCTACCCATGAGCACTTCCAATTGTTTAGATCTAACTTTATTTGTGTAAAAAGTGTCTTATAATTCTATTCATACAGTTCCTGACATTCTCTTGGCAGGTAGACTCCCAGATATTTTATATTATCTATAATTATTTTAAATGGGATATCTCATTCTATCTCTTGCCGCTGGGCTTCATTGGTAACATAAGAATGTCAATGATTTATATGAGTTTATTTTATATTCTGCTAGTGTGCTAAACTTACAAATTGTTTCTTATAGTTTTGCTTTTGATTTTCTAAAATTGTTCAAATATACCATCATATAACCTAAAAAGAGTGATAGTTTCTTATTTCCTCATTACCTACTTTAATTCCTTCAATTTCTTTTCCTTCTCTTATTGCTAAAGCTGATTTTTTTAGTACAATATTGGGTAATAGTGCTGAAAACCAGCAATCTTGTTTTGCCCTTGATTTTATTGAAAATGTGTCTTGGTTATTTCATTGCATATAACTGTTGCTCATGGTTTTAGATAGATGCAGCTTTTTCTTTTAATTTTAAGGAAAGTTACATTTATTTCTAGGCTTTCTAGTTTTTTTGTTTGTTTGTTTTTTTAATAGGTTTGGCTGTTGTATTTTCTCAAATGCTTTTTTTGCATCTGTTGATATACTCATATGATTTCTGTTAAGTTTCATTATTGATATGAAAAATTATAGTGTTAATTCTTTTTGAATCAACCCTGCATTCTTGGTATGAATTCTACTTCTTCATTTAATATTATTCTGGTAATAAGTTGCTGTAATCTCTTTGCTAATGTTTATATAACATTTTTTACATCAATATTCATCAGGGAAACTGTTCTACAATTTTCTTTTTTCTCTTTGAACCCTATTTGGTTTAAATATCAGCACAATATCTGTGTCATAAAACGAATTTGGTAGGACTCCTTCCAATATTTTTCCAAGTAATTTATATATATTATTGGAATTAATTGTTCTTTATATATCTAGTAGAATTCACTTGTAAATGTCTAGTAGAATTCACTTGTAAATCCATCTGGATCTGGAGATTTTTCTAAGGGAGCTCATTAATGCTTTGTTCAATTTCATTTTTATACAATGGGACTATTTAAGAAATTCAATTCCTTTTCTGTTAATCTGGGAAATCTATATTTTACATCATCCATTTCATTTTGATTATCACATTTATTGGCATACAAAAGAATAAACTAGCTCCTTATTATTGCTTTGATTTCCTCTTTACCGGTAAGTTTACCATTTTTATTTTTTATACTAGTTATTTGTTTTTCTTTTTCTTTTTTCAAATCAAATTAACCAATGTTTTCCTATTTTGTTAGTTTTCTCTTACAGCCAATTCTTAGTTTTCTTTATTAATTAAATAGTTTTCATACTTTCAATTTTGTTAATCTCCTTTGATTTTCAGAATTTCTGATACTTATATTTCTTTTAAAAATTGTATCACTAGTAGAGCTGGAAGGGAGCTACTAGAAGGTAGCAAGAAGGAAATACAAAGCAGAGAATAATGATTTAAGGTGGATTTAGGGGAATGGCATTAAAGGATGAAAAAAATGAATACACTAGGTGAAGAATGGAAGGGAAGATGGAAAGGTAGGTGATAAGCTTAGCTTGAACCTTTCTCTCATCAACATTGAATTAAAGAGGGATTTAGATACACAACCATGGGGATATAAGAATCACTCTTAACTATGGGGAAGTAGAAGGGAAAGAGATTAATTAATTGGAGATGGGGAGGAATTGTCAGAAAGCAGTGTAGATATGGGGAGGTGATAGATAGAAGGAAAACACTCTTGAGAAAAAGGGTGAAAGGAGAGAGAAAACAAAAAGGAGGAAGACCAGGATGTAAAGAAATTCACAGGTAGTAATCATAATTATGAATGTGTATGGAATCCTATAAAAGGGAAGCAGATAGCAAAGTGAATCAAAAACAGACTCCTACAATATGTTGTTTACAAGAAACAAACTTAAAGCAGAGAAATATCCACAGAATAAATGTGATAGGCTGGAGCTGAATTTATTATGCTTTAGCTGAAGCTAAAAAAAATAAAAGCAGATGTAACAATCCTGATGTCAGTAAAATTAAAAAAAAATTAATCTAATTAAAAGAGATAAGGAAGGAAACAAAATCTTGTTAAAAGGTACCATAGACAATGAAGCAATATGAATACTAAATATGTATATACCAAGTGGTAGAATATCCATATTCTTAAATTAGAATTTAAGTAAGTTACTGATAGAAATAGTCAGAAAAATTATACTAGTTAGTGACTTCAAAAGTGTCCTCTTTTCAAAATGCCAAAATACTAAAATCTGAAGGGAGGCCCATCAGTTGGTGAAAGGGTGAACAAGCATTGAGTGGTATATGAATCTAATGGAATAATATTGTGCAATAAGAAATGCTACACAGTCAAATTTCAGAAAAAAAAAACCTATAAAACTTTATATGAACTCATACAAGGTGAAATAAGCAGAAGTTGGGGAATAATGTATAAAATAGCAAAACTGCATGATAATCAACTATCACTGACTCATCTCTTCTTAATAAGATAAATACAAAGGGATCATAAAGGTAAAGGTAACCAGATAAAGCAGTGATGGACTCTACCTACATATTTAAGTATTTCCTCTATGTCATTCTTTTTTCAAAACATTCATAATTTTCCAGCATAACTCTCAATTCTTTTCACCATTTTCTTCTCTATTTCTTTTAAGGTCCTTTTTGACTTTTTCCAAGAGAATCTTTTGAGCTTAAGACCAGTTCATATCCTTCTTTGAGATTTTACATATAGGCATTTTGCAATTGCAGTTCTGAGTTTGTATTCTGATCTGCCCTGTCACCATAGTAGTGTTTCATGGACAGGGATCTTTTTGCTCTTTTGATGATTTTTATAGATTGAACTCAGGATAAGAAAGATTGTCCCAAGCTTTTTTGTTTTTTGTTTTTATTAATGACAGGAATATGATGCTGATACCTAAGCCAGCAAGGATAAAAACAGAAAAAGGAAACTACAGACCATCTTCCCTAATGCAAATACAATTTTTTAAAAATAAAATATTATACAGAAGATTACAGCAATATATCAAAACTATCATATATCATGATTAGGTTGGACTTATACCAGGAATGCGGTGTTGCTTTAATATTAAGAAAACAACTAACATAATTTACCCTATCAATAATAAAGTGTTAAAAATCATCTGATTATCCCAAAAGATGCAGATGCAGATTTTTGACAAAATTCAACACTCATTCCTACTAAAACCACTAAGAAGTACAAGAATTGATGGATTTTTTTTTCTTTAAAACAATAAGTAATATCTATTTAGATACACCAGCATGCATTATGTATAATGAGAATAAACTAGAAGGCTTTCCAAGAAAACTGGGGTGAAGTAAGGATTCCCATTATCACTGCTATGATTCAATGTTGTACTAGAGATTCTACCCATAGCAATTAAAAAAAGAAAAAGAATTTGGAAGAGTTATAGCAAGCAATGGGGAAATAACATTATCATTCTTTGTAGATGACATGATGGTAAACTTGGAGAATCCTACAGAATTGACTTAAAAACTTGTTAAATTAATTAATAACTTCAGCAAAGTTACAAGATATAAAATCAACTGACATAAATAAATCATCAGCATCTTTATATATTACCAGGAGATAGAAAAAAATTCCATTTCAAATAACAATAGACAGTATAAAATATTTTGGAGTCTAATTGCCAAGACAAACCCAGAAACTATATTAATACAATTATAAAACACCTTTTCATACAAAAAGATAGCTCTAAATAATAGGAAAATATTAATTGCTCATGGGTAGATATATGACAGTATATTATGTTATATATTAATAGTAATGTATATTATAATATTATGTATTATATATAACATTATGATATATAATAAAAATGACAATTCTATCTAAATTACTTGTTCAGTAACATATCAATTAAAATATCAAATAATAGTCAATATAACAAGGAAAAATAATAACAAAATCCATTAAAAGCAAAAAAAGTCAAGAATATCAAGAAAATTAATGAAAAAAATTGAGTGGAACAACTCAAAAATTTTACCTAAAAATATTAAATCTCAACCTGTATTACAATGTGATAATCATTAATCTGCTACTGACCCACAAAAAAAGTGATGGATCAATTGAATAGGTTAATCACACAATCTACATTAATAAATGGTAACAGTAATCTAGTATTTATCAAAGTGTAAAATTCTAAGGCTTTGAGTGGGAAGTCATTATTTGAAAAAGCTGTTGTGAAAACTCAGAATACTATTGTGTTATTAGAAATAATAACAGCATACTTTTAGCATCTTTGAAAAATATAAAAATATATTACTTATCTGAAAAGGAAGTTAAGGGCTCAGAGTATAGACTGAGACATATTTTCTTGTTTGTGACATGACCAATGAGAAAAAAAATTGATTAAATATGTTTGTTATGGAGGTAGAAAGATAGTGTTTTTTATTCTTTTTTTTAATGGATAGGGTAGAGATGGAGTTGAGGAAGAAGATGGAAGGAAAAAAAGAATCTTCATTGTTTGAAAATAAACATTGATATATATATATATATATATATGTATATATATATATATACACATATATATGGTGATGTAGTTTGGAAAGAGACATAGGGTTTTTTCAATGTCAATCTAAGGAGTATATATTTTATCTTTTTGGCAATAAGGAACCACTGGAGATTTTGGAACAAAGTAGTTTTGTGATCCATTCAATGCATTAGGAAATTTATTTTGGTAACATCATTAAAGATGAATCAAAAAGTGAAGGGAGTGGAAACAATAATTTTACTTACCCTTCGATTCTGTATGCAGCATGATCCCTGGGGACTGCATTATGAAGAAGTTTCCGTTTATCTCACTCTGAAGTTTAAAAAAAAATAGCTAGGAAAGAGATCAAGTAAGTAATCTTGCTCCTTTGCTTTGGAATACAGGTAAAGAAAAGAGATTAATATAAAATCATACACCTAAGAATATAGGAAGATTATAGCTTAAATCGTATGATTCCAAATACTGTGTGTTATTGCACTACATTGCATTTCATTTTTGTAGTTGGTCCTAATACTATCATCATATAACATGAAATTATTAAATGTGGCATGGCACAGTAAAAAGAGTAACAGACTTGAAATCAAAAGATCTGTGTTAAAATCTTGTTTTTCTAATTGTGCAATCTGCATCAGGTTACTTGATCTTGTGGATCTCAATTTACTAATTTGTAAAATGAGAATTTAAGGTGAAAGATATTCAGGTCTTTTCTAGCTCTAAATCTATGACCTTATCATTAAAATAATTGTTCAGTCTTTCACTCTTCACCCTTCACAAACAATCAAACAGTACCACTTATTATTTTTCTTCTCTGAAAAAAATTATTTTGATTCATTTTTACTGTCAACTAGTACATCTCTTTCTTTTTCTTTTTTTCTTTCCTGAATCCTACAGTATTGCAACTGCAAGTTCTCTATTCTGGTAAAAGCAACTTCTTTTCCTTCCACTCCTAGCTAAAAGCCTCTGATAACGTGACTTTCTATTTTTCTCATGCCACTCCCATGAATACCAGTCTATAAGTAAACAAAAGTTTATTAAACACTCACTCCATGCCCAGTTAATTTAATTTAATATTTTTTGCAGTTACATGTAAAATAATTTTAAACATTTTTTTTTAAAGTTTGAGATTCACATCCTCTCCCTTCTTCCCTCTTCCTACCTTCCCTCTGCCCCCAATTGAAAAGGCATTTGTGAGGTCTTGTAAAAGATTTTCATAAAAGTCATGTTGTGAAAGAAGGCATGATTTCACCTCTTACAAAATAAAACCTCAAGAAAAATAAAACAAAACAAAAATATGCTTCAATCTGTATTCAAAAATAATCAGTTTGTTCTCTAGGTATGGATAGCATTGTTTATCATATGTCCTTCAAAGTTGTCTTGGATTATTGTATTGCTGAAAATACCAATAATTTAGAGCAGATTATCTTAAACCACTGCTGTTATTTTGTACACAGTATATTTTACTTTGCATCAGTTAACTGAAGTCTTTCCAGGTTTTTCTGAAAGCATCTTACTCATCATTTTTTTTTGTTATTTTAATAGTGTTTCATAGTAAATGTAAAGATAGTTTTTAACATACAATTTGTAAAACGTTTTATTCTAAAATTTTCTCCCTTTGTTCCTTACCTTTCCCTTCACCTAGTTAACAAGTGATCTGATATAAGTTAAATATGTGCAGTCTTTTTAAACATATTTCCATATTTTGTACAAGAAAAATCAAACCAAAAGTCACTGCTCTCATTTCTTATAATAGAATAGAAATCAATCATAAATGGAAACATAAAAACACATCATAATTTGTTCATCTATTCCCAAATTGATGAGCATCTCCTCAGTTTCCTGTTCTTAGCCTTTACAAAAGAGCTGGTATAAATATTTTATACATATGTGGCCTTTTAATTTAAAAAAAATTGTCTATTTAGGGCTACATACCTAGTAATAGTATTGTTCATAGCTCTTTGAACATACTTTGAAATTACTCTACAGAATGAATCAGTTCACAATTATACCAATAATGCATTAATGTCTCATTTTCCCCACATTCCCTCCAATATTTGTCATTTTCCTATTCTACCCTATTATCCAATCTAATAGGTATAAGATCTAAAAATTGTTTTAATTTTCATTTCTCCAATCAATAGAGGCATTATTTCTCCCACATGATTATAATTAGCTTATTTCATCTAAAAACTTCATATATTTGGTCATTTGTCAATTGAAAAATATCTTTTTTCTATAAATTTGACTTACTGTCCTATATGTTTTTGAAATGAGACCATTATTAAAGAGACTTGGTTCAAAAATCTTTTCACAAGTACTATTGCTATGTGTACCCTCCCCCCATTTATTCTACTCTCTATCTCCTCAAAATTATTTTGCTTTTGACTATGCCCTCTTTTGATATGTCCTCCCTGCTATCATTGCTATCATTCTCCTTCTTGCATCCAGTTCCCCTCCTAATTTCCTGCAGGGTAAGACAGATTTTTTCTGACTGATTGAGTATTTATGTCATTCCTTCTTTGAGGCATTGCCAGTTCCTGGGAAGAGATATTATGAGCAGACACAGATCTCTCTTTCCCCAGAAAATATGTAATATAAATAAATAAATCAAAAACCAAAGTTAAGTAAATAAAAAAGGAGTTAAGACAGAAATGGGGGTGACTCTATTGATAAAAATCCATTGTCCTGAATCCCAACTAGTAAACTATCTGGAATACAAAGCTAGCCATTGAAAAATATTCAGGAGTTCTATCTGCCTTCTCAGTGAAGATATGTCCAGACTCTCCATGTATCTTCTCAGATGCCTCCAAACAAAGGTAAGTGCCATTAAATTTATTGGGAACCTTATCAAATTTGTTTGTGTAGGGTTGGATAAGAACCTCTAATCAATCCCCTATAAGAATTTTGCTATGGGCTTGTGAAATTTGATTTATTATCTATAAATGGTTGATTTTTATTTATTGTATAAACAATTGCTTGTGTAAAAAATTCTCAAAGAAAAGAAGTCATGAGTGGAAAAAAAAATTAAGAGGTTCTGGATTAGATTACCTATGAGATCTCTCCCAACCCTAAATCTGTAATTTTTTTTTTTTTTTTTGTCTAAGAAACTGACAAATTATATCCCCAAAGTAGGAACTGAAATTAGACATATAAATTCATTGATATTGGAAATCTAAGAAAGAAAACTGTCAATGCGGTTTGGTAAATTCTTTGTCTTTTATTCTTAGAGAGTTACCTATAGCATGTTAATTGTCTTGTTTAGAATCAGAAAATAAGTATTTATAAGAAGAAAGATTTGAACTGAGGTCTTCTATTCACTATGCAACATTGCCTCAAAGCATTTTAGGTTTTGTTTTTCTTTTAATAAGGTTGAACTCTTTGTGATTCTACTTTGGGGTTTTCGTGGCAAAGATTCTGGAGCAATATGTCATTTCCTTCTCCAGCTCATTTTACAGATGAAGAAACTGAAGTTAAGTGACATAGCTAATCAGTATCTAAGGTCAGATGTGAATTCAGAAAGATAAGTCTTCCTGAATTCAGGTTCAGAACTCTATATACTTTAGCACTCTAAGGATACTTAAATCAGAAGAATCTAGATATTTTTAGACAAGTTTTCATTTAAATTGTACTGACATAATCAAATATTTTCTTATTTTAAGCTCTATCTAGACTTTCTGAACACTGTGAAGAAACCATTATATAAATTTGACAACAATTTTTTGCTATTTTTTTTGCTAAAATATTATTTTAAAAATTATATTTTAGAAAGTCTGGCTTTTGTAGCAATAAAAAAGAGAAAAGGTAATTCCCCTTAAAGGGAAACAGCCAGCAACAGATCATTAAAGTTGAAAGGTTGCTCTAGTTCAATATTTAATGGATAAAAATGAGGATAGAATATAAATTGTGAGGTGGGGGGAATGCTTGGGAGAAGAAGGGAGCTCTGTCCTTTGAGAGAGGAAAATTATTCTTTTCTGATTTGGAAAAAATAATGACAAGTAGAGGGTGTCTTTCTTTTTATCATTTTTCAAAATTTATGGATGATAAAAAGATAGGAGTGAAGAGATAGGGGTGAACAATTTCTCACAAATGACTTAATAATCAGTCATATTTAAGGATAAGATGTCAAACAACTAAATATTAGAAAGCAAACAATTGTTTATTTGTAAAGAATCAAGGAAACAATTATTTATAAATATTAGCTTTGTAGAACACTGTACTAGGTTCAAGGTGATGGATAAAGTTTAGGGGGAAAATATTTTCTACTCTCATAATAGTCTAAAGTTGAAAAGTGTTAAAAGATAGATGAAATAAAATGTTTTTTATTATGAATTAATTGTTACATGACAAAGTTTTATGTCAGAGATGATAAAAGCTATTATCTATTAAGAAAGGCAGAAGTTTTAGTGATGGAAGCAATGTTTGAACTGAACCATAGAAAACTGATAAAAATTCAGTAGACAGAAAGAAAGAAGAATATTCCAGACATGAGGAACAATAAGAAAAGAAGATATGGGGATGACAAAATGCATGTGTTCAGAAGATTGCAAGTCAATCAGCGAAGAATTCGCTAAGAGGAGTTACTAGAGAAATTTAGAAAAGTAAGATGATTCTAGCTTGTTAAGGGATTTGAAGGTATGATAAAAGCTTTAAACTTTGTTCTAAAAGCAGTAGAAAGCTTCTGAACATTTTTGTGCAAAGGAATCTCACTGAGGGTGTGTGTGTGTGTGTGTGTGTGTGTGTGTGTGTGTGTGTGCTTGTTCTGTATATTAGGCTTTATTCTGGTAATGAATGAAGAATGGATTGGAAGAGAGTGGGGTTCATGGAGGAAAAATAGTTTATATAGGTAGTATTGTCAGACCCCAGTAGGGCATTAACAATCCAAAAAGTAAAGTGAAGTATGTTATAGAAGTGAAACCAATAATATTTGAATTTTGAAAATAGAGATGAGAGATAAAGAAACAAATCAAAAATAAAAATCAATAAATATAATATTGATAATAATAAAGGAAACTAAAAATATAAATAAGAAGGGAAAGAATCAATAACAACAACAAAATAATAAAAATAAAGTTATATGAAAAGAGAAAATTGAATATATGTCAGTGCCAGGAAAACAAACAAACAAAAAAGATTCAGTGCTAAAGGAGGAACACATTGGGTGATGAAGAAAATAAGCTTGCCAAATGTTGAGTTATGAAGCCCAGTGAGATATCCAAATAGAGATGTCTTGAGCATAGCTAGTAACTATTGAGGGGGAAAAAGTGTCAGAATTAGAGATAATGATTTCAAAAGCAACTACACTGATATGGATGCACATGGGTTGTTTAGGAAGGTGAGAGGGCTTGCAGAGCCCTTTTCAGAGATGCTTACACACTTCTAGTGTACATTTGTGACTCAACTCTCATTTGTGATTCCATCAACCTGTAACAAGCCCAGAGACCACACCTTGGTAAAACCATCTAAGAGTAATTTATTGCAATTGCCGTGAAAACCATTGAAGCAAGCACTACAGGCCAGACCTCTAAGATGCCAAGGTTATTCACTGCATCCCAAAGTGTCACCACTCATCTTGACTTTTGTCATTTCACTTGACTTCAATGACTTTATAAGAGAGCAAGCTTCATGACTTTGTGCAGCTCTGATTCATTTAAATACAACACACAAATAAGTCAAGGCATCACTCCCATGATGTTGTTGGTCTTCTTCATCATACTCAGAGGGACAAACAGTAAGACTGATATGGCAAGTTAAATCCTGGTAGTCAATGGGATTACCTAGGACAAGCATTTAGGAGAAGAAAGGGAGAATAATATAGACGGAAATTAAGAAGAAGGTGATAAATCAGTGGAGTAAAAATTTGGGAACCTGCCAGTTTATAAGAGAAAATAATAAGTCTGATGGAAGATAGAAAGATAGATATCTGGAGAAAAAAGAGAAGGGAGAGGGAAGAAAGAGAGAGACAAAGACAAAGAGAGAGAGACAGAGACAGAGGGTCAGAGACAGAGACAGAGAAAGAGAGAGACAGAGATACACACATATACAGAGGGAAAGAGAGAGAGAAAGAGAGAGAGAGAAAGAGAGAGAGAGAGAGAGAGAGAGAGAGAGAGAGAGAGAGAGAGAATAATGAATATAATCATTCTGGAGCAAGGAATGAGAAAGTCAAGGCTGTAGGATCTTTTCATCTCATTGAAAGTAATAGTTGCTAAAGATTTATCTTGTCAAAGGTGTGAGAAGAAAAAGAGTTATAAGAATCACTATCACTTATTGTGTATCTAATTTATATTTTAATATATTTAACATCTACTGGTCATCCTGCCATCTGGAGGAGGAGCTGGGGGGAAGGAGGGGAAAAATTGGAACAAGAGGTTTGGCAATTGTCAATGCTTTAAAGTTACCCATACATATAACCTGGAAATGAAAGGCTATTAAAAAGAAAAGAAAAGAAAAAGAAATTTGCAAAAATATGTAAGACAAAAAAAAAAAGAATTACTATGAATCATGGCTTTATGAAAAAAGTAGCAAATAGTGACTAGCTATTTGTATTTCAATCTTTGAACTTAATATTGTACATTTTTGTCCTATTACTATAATGCCCTGTTCAACTTGAAGGTAGAACTCATCACTTACTAATTGAACTTTTTAGTTAAGCAACAATGACAACAACTTCTGGCCATTTCTTCAATAATGACCATTCTCTCCTCTTTCTTGAAATATAATCATACCAGTTCTGCCATTGTCCTTGAAAGGGGTCTGCTCTCTCAATAATTCAAACAGTTTCTCTGTCATTTTCCAGAATAACTCTTTCCCCTGGCCACCAAAACCCGTTTGTTGTCTTCCTGTATTAGAACATAAGTTCCTTGCAGAGCTTTACTTTCATATCTGCATCTCCAACATTTAGCAAAGTTATTGGCTCATAACAAATGCTCAATAAATGTGTTGTTATACGTTGTTTTGTTTAATCAGAAAGTATTAGTCTTCAGTAGGACTTCAGGGTTAGCTTCTTAGGTACTATCCAAGTAGGCTTGAGAGTCAAAACTTCTGATTTAACACAAACCAAAAAAAGAATACTTCAATTCCCCTCTCCAACACATGCACACACACACACACACACACACACACACACCATTAGTACTTGAACCTAGTTTTCCTCTTAGGAAAGTGAAAAAAAGCACAAATGAATACAATCTCAAAAGCTGTTTGTTATTCCAGGTCACTCCAACTAGATATTGAACTCTAAGAATTTTTTATAATCTGAGAGGAATTTAGA
The DNA here is from genome assembly GCF_902635505.1 of Sarcophilus harrisii. Lineage (NCBI taxonomy): Eukaryota > Metazoa > Chordata > Mammalia > Dasyuromorphia > Dasyuridae > Sarcophilus > Sarcophilus harrisii. The sequence goes on along the minus strand of NC_045429.1, from coordinate 405,829,721 downwards.
ATCACATCTTCTCAGAGATTAAAAAGGTTTCAGAGGTCATCTAGTGCAACCTTTATCTGACTAAAAATTCCCTGTACCAATAAATATTTATCCGATGAATCTTTAGAGATGTTAAGATTTTTTTTTAATTTTTAATATTTCTTTTGTCTTAGATACACATTCGGCTTAACCCACAGATCTGATATAATATTCTACGAAAATGAAAGAAATATCCTGAAATACTTTGAAGACTTTTGACAAGTGCCCAAGGCCACAGAGAAGCCGATAAGTATGACTGGCTTCCTTAATATTTTTTTGTAATCACTAAGAAATAGTAGGTAAATGGAAGAAGGAAACCTAGAAAAAGAATGAAATATTCCTGGGGTATGTTCATGCAATATTCTTCTATAGGAATTAGGCTTTTTCTTCTCTTGGGTGTGAAACAGGGATTATTAAGTACCTACCATGTTTTAGGCACCAGAAATGCCAAAATAAACCAATACATAAATAAATAAATACTTCATTTAGTTAAATAGTTTTCATTATAAGGAAGGGCATGTGACAACATAAAAAGAGGGGTGGTGGTCAAGCAAGAAAGTTATAAATATAGGGTAGAAAGTTAGAGATATGGTGAATGGACCCAAAGGACAATTAAATGTCATAGTAAAAATAGAGGGATGAAATAGTATTGATTTAATTCTTCTTCTCAGATTTTTGATAATACTTCTGGTGAGACTTTCATTTTCTCCTAGAATGCTGTCTGAAAACTTTGAATTTCTGAAGATGCAAGTTGAAGTAAGGAAAAAAAAAAGTTTGAAGTAAGGGTGCTGAGCTCTTATTTTCTGTAATCCACAGTTTGGGTTATGAAGTAAATTAATTCTGATGATCAATGCATAGGATTATAATTTCAGAATTTAAGGAAATATTAGAGTTATATAGTTTAAGTCTCTTATTTCACCTGAGTTCTACCTTCAAAATTTCTTATCTATATGTCTTTCTCTCCTCTGACCCCGTAAGCCCTCTGGGAAGGTCTGCATCACCTTACAACTAGATAATTTACAACTTGGAATTTGATCAATCTCCTTGCCTAAAGTACCCCCCACTCCAATCCATTCTCTACCCATCTGCCAAAATGCCTTCCTTGATCTGTGAGTCAGATCATGTAATCCCTCTGTTCGGTAAACATCAATGAGTCCTTATTAGGTCTTACATGTACTCCCTTGTAATTTTCCTATCCTGATTCCCTTAAATATTTAGCTCAAATCTAATTTTTGACCTTTCCTCCATTGTAAAAAAAAAAGGAGATACTAGTAGTATCTACCTTGAAGAGTTGTTGAGAAGATCAGAAGACATAATATATATAAAATGTTTAGCCTGACACCTGGTATATAGTAGACCCTTAATAAATTGTTTTCTTTTTTTCTCTCTCTTTTCCCTCCTTCCTTTCTTCCTACACTGCTTCTATCTTTCCTTCATTCTCTTCCCCTTCCCTTCCTTCTGTCTTTTTCCCCTTTCCTCCCATAAACAGTGTAATAAAGATTTGAACCAATGACTTCTGATCTCAAAGCCTAAAATCTTACCTCAAGTTTGCTCTGATAGTGAAACAGAACCTAGTTTGAATCTTAAATCTGTATACTAAAAGGGAGTTTGCAGGAGAAATGGCAAGTTCATATAGCTGATTGTCATTATGTACATAGCAGATCATCATATAGAGAGCCCCTCTGGTTATGAATGAAGCTCCCTCTCTTACCTGGTCTAGTACAAGTCAATTAATCACAGCAAGATGATGCTGGCTCTTGAAGGTCACTTCATGAACAGAATAAAAGCAACTCTGTCAAGGGGAAGATGGTCAAAAAACCCTCCCTGCTCTATTGTACATTTCAATTATTTAGAGAGTTTTTCTCCTCAAAGTTATTTTCCACAAGATTTTTTATGAGGTTATAAAAAGATCTATATTGCATTACTGACTTTCTTCCAAAACAATCATTCCTTCTGCATGCTGTGAATGCCAGACAGTTCACCTAAAAAAGAAAAAAAAAATCCTTTTGATGAACTGGCCTCTAGAGAAAACTAATACCATTGTCTTAGGGTTTGTACTGAAAAATAAACCCTTTCCTGCATGTAAGTATCAAAAGGGAGACAAGGAGAATAGTTTCATGATTTTATAATATTAACAAATATATATTTTAAATTCAAAATCAGATTGATAATTCTTTATTAATATTTCTAATTTTTGTTAAGGTTTTCTCCAGAATCCCAAAGTGCAATTAGTATTTAACTTGTCTTTTTTTGGGGGGGTGGAGGGGGTTTGTTTGTTTTCTTTTCCCCAGAAGGGAATGCTATCCCAGTTTTGAGAGCAGAAATATGGATTCAGAAAGAACCTCAGAGGACATTCTTACTGTCTATTGACTTGGCTAAATCGATCAGTCCATGATTGATTCATCTTTTTCACAACTGTACAAAAAATAGGAAGAGTAGGAAAAAGAATCAAATGAGTAGTGGTCTCTTTGGAAGTGTATTACAGATACCTTAGTCTTTCCCCTTCTTTGAAACAGGATTATACTGCAATCACCTCTGATTAAGTGAGAAGAAAACAGCATTACCTCCCTAACTCACCTGCTTCAACATTTATTTACTTTATTATGAACAATTCTGAGTGTTTTACTAAAAGTTTTAGGGCTGGAATTTAAGTATTGAAAGAAATCTCCATAGATGACCTGAGGGTAAAGCAGAAAACAGATTCACATGTGTCCAGAGGCTATTGTATACAAGTGTCAACCAGATTGGAATTAGTTTCTAACCTTTAGGTGGCTGGAACTTAACAGACTACAGACCAGAGGATCAGGACACAAACTGAAGTTTAATTTCAAAGTGAGGAAAATGGCTTGCAGGCAAGGATACATGAGCCAGAACATAATCCTAAATGGGAGGGACCCAAAGTTGTATGGGAAGATATCAGTACTTATACCTATGACAACTCAGTGAAGTGTGGCTCTGACAATGAAGAGTAACAGCAGCAATGAGACAAGTTTGACTTACATTAAGGCATAATGATGGCAACACAAGTACTACAGGTGCTTGTCCATTGCTGGCGTGAAACAATTATGGGATTTTGTGTGGTTGAAATCATCCAGAGGTTTAATGCAAAGAAGTATTGTTATGCAGAGCTCAGGGCCCAACCTGCTTGCTGGACTTTAGCTCTAGAAAACAGAGTGTCTCCTAATAACTTGACAAAAGCATGTTCAATATTTATTGTGTAGAGATACTCAAATTTCTACTAGAAAATAATCAGTGGTCTAACCTAATAATTGAGGAACTACATCCCAAACAGGTTAAGGGACTTGCCCAGTATGATTTAGTTAGTTAGAGTAGAGCTGAAACTATAATTCATTTTTCCTTATTTCTGCTCCAGTAGAGCCTTTTCTCTCATTAATACAAACATGAATAAGCTTATTATGAAATGAGATATTGGTAAAATGTGTCTAGCACATCTCATGTGTTTAATCTTTGTCCCCTTCTTTTTCATCTCACATACTCTTAAGAAACTCATGAGTTGAATTAATCATAAGTTGAACAGTTAGATATTTATGGGCATGAATAGGCTAAGTCATGAGAACTAATAAATATCTGATAAGACCTAGAATGCTTCATTATAAAAAACAATCAGAAAGTTGTAGCAACTCTTTCTTCTGCCTCATTTACAATAACTTGTCAATTTTTCCAATTAGATGTCACAAATGACTTCCATAATGATCATCTTCATTGACATGTATATTACTCCAAGTGAACTACTAGACACACCTTGCTTAAGACAATTTACAATGCCCTCCTAATTGGTGTCCCTATCATAAGTTTCTCCCATTTTCAATCTATCCTTCATATCACTGTCAAGATACAGGTGTGATCATATCAATCCCCTACTCAAGAAACCCAACAACCTATATGATTAAGTACTAAATTGAGGTTTATGTTTAAAATTATTCATAATGATCTTAAATTCATTTTTTCAGTCTCATCCATTGCTTTGCTTCACCCCTGCTTGTATTCTAGCAAAATCGGACACAATTATGTAACCAAGTCAAGTCACTAATGTCCTGGTGCCTTGGTTTCCTCATCTGTAAAATGAAAATAAAAGCTACCTAACTCTAAGAGGTTTTGTGCACCTGTTTTATATATATATATATATATATATATATATATATATATATACACACACACATATATATATGAAAGACACTTAGGTATGTTCTTATATGTCATGCATGTGTGCACATCAATGTACATATGCATGTAAATATATCTACACATATGCATGCATAATATATAGTTATAAATATGAGATAATAGTATTATAAAATGAATTTTTCTAGTTGATTTCTAAGAATGTTTCAAGATCTAACTTTATAATTAGATGAATTTAATAAACTATTTAAATTATAGCTGAGACTTTCAATGTTATTGCTCTTCTACAGGCTATTTTCTGCCATATTTTACAAGCTATACATATATATATATATATATATATGTATGTTTCTATTAAGGAAACTTATTTTACCTATACCACATACAAATGTTCTATGTGTGAGTGTGTGTGCGTGTGTGTGTATATAATTATATGGTTATGTAGCTATATATATTTAATTATAAGTGTATACAAATATGTGTATTGAGTATACACATATAATACACTAATATACACTCTTAACAAATATAATTTATTAAGTGTTTACTATATGTAGGCCAATCACTAGAGAAATAAGAAAGCAAATGTAGTTTCTGGTCTCAAGAAGTTTTCATTTAAATGGGGGATTCAGGTAAATATACCTATTTAAATTATGAACAGTGTAAACAAAGAAAGACATTATTAGCAAGTGATGAGATAGGGGGAAAAATAATATTTGAGCCAAGTCTTTAGGAAGACCAAAAAAAACAGGAGGCCAAGATGAAAAGAGATTTTTATTCCAGGTATGGGAAATAGCCAATGGAAGAGCATGGATTCAAGAGTTGGAGTATCATGCTAGAGGAGAAACAGCAAATTTCACAGAAATGCAGAGGAAGAGAAGAGGTTATGAGGGGCCAGACAAGCCATAAAAAGGGTTTGTATATTTTTTCCAAAAGATAACAGATCCAGTGATAATTACTGAGTAGGGAAGTGACATTGTTATGTGACTTCAGCATTGGAAAGATCACTGTTGATACTGAATGGAGGATGAGCTTAGAGGGAGATGAGACTTGAGCTAGAGACACCCTGGAAAAATTATTTATTGCAATAATTCATGCATTGGAGATGAAGACCTGCACAATCTTTGGGATAGTATGAGTTTAAAAAATAAAAAGTCCACAGATATGAAAGGATTTACTATTTATATCAGTTATTGAGCCACCATATGAACCTAGATTTTTTGTCTCCAAGGCAATACTCTATCCATTCTATTGTGATACCTTTCTTAGATAAAAATTCAGAAGCTCATAATGCTTAAGTCGTTGCCACAAGGTTTATTTTGTCAATGCATAAACTGAGCTGTTAGTATGTTAGCATTTAAAAAACTAACTCTGTGGCTTAGCTGAGTTTAGAAACCCAGTTCCCTGACTCATTGCTTTATCCATTTTGCATACTGTATTCTCAATTTAGAAATTTTAATTTGTACTAAATTCAGAATAAAATGATAGAGAAATATGTCTGTGAAAACATAAGCATAATAATCAGATCCTTCCTTCTGATTATCCTAATAAGAGGCTAATCAGATACTTATGCAGAAATCAGAATCTCTGATGATAGTCATTCCTTGTAGAACGACCTTCAAACAAGTTTTCCTGAGATGTTGAGAGCATCAGGTTGGTAATATAACCATTAATTTCTTCCTCTAGAGTGTGCTTAACATGAAGGATATTCAAGTATAGGTAGGATTTTCTATTCTTAATGACTTTGAAGGTGATGCAGTAGGTGTTCAGATAAGACAAAAAAACAAAAAAGAAATGGAAATAAACAATGTTCAGTGATTTATTTTATTTTTATTGAAAAGAAACAATGTTCTTCAAGATTATTATTTTGTGAAAATGGCCTACTAGAAGACCAAAAAACTCAGAATTAATAAAAATATCTTGCTTTTTTAGAAATATTATTGATTAGTTCTTTGAAGTGACTTGCAATACTGTGCTATATATATCATAGAAAAGAGATGAAGTGAAGTCATAGCACTGATAGTTACAAATGAGGATATTTTATCAAGGTTAAATTTGTTTTCATTTTGAAGATAATTATGATTTTATTGGTATACCACAGTTGTATCAAATTCAAAAAGAAATGGATCCCTCGAAACCACACATTGAACTAGGAAACCACAAATAATCATTATCTATGGTGAATTGTATTTTTCATTTATTAAAAAAAATTCTTAATTATTTTTTAATCTGATTTTAACCACACTTGAAAATCTTGCAAGTAGAAACAAGTTTGACAACTTTAATATAAATAACACTGATAAACTTTTTCAACCAATATAAATGCTGCCTTCCTCCTTTATACTCTTAGAAAGGTGTTTGAATCAATGTGATTGGAAGTGATTAGCTAAAGATAACAAAGCTAATATATGAAAGTCCAGCCTTGAATCCAGAACGTCCTGAGTCTTGAGATCATGTCATTTGATTTTAGTTAATTGAGCAAAAAATTTGAATAATATAAAAATATAACCTATGTAAGAGCAGACAGTCCTTTTTTCAATAATCCCTCAATAATGAGCTACATAATCATAATTTGATTACACATTTTCCTAAGGGTTGTAGATTCTCTGAGAGGTTAGGAGTGTTTTTCTAGTGTCATTGACTCAGCCACTAACAATTTGTTTCCCTCAAATTTATTACTTGAGAATTATTATTTTAATACTCTTTTTATTATTATTAAAGTTTTCATTTTTAAAACATATGCATGGGAAATTTTTCAACATTAAACCTTGCATAGCCTTGCATTCCAAATTTTCTCCTCCTTCCCCTTCCCCCCTCCTCTAGATGGCAAATAATCCAATATATTATACATGTTAAAATATATGTTAAATTCAATATATGTAAACATATCTGTACAATTATTTTGCTACAAAAGAAAGATCAGATCAAAAAGGAAAGAAAATTAATAAGAAAATAAAATGCAAGTGTGCAACAACAAAAAGAGTGAAAATGTTATGTTATGATCCTCACTGGGTTTCTGCAGTCCTCTTTCTGGATGTAGATGGCTCTCTTCATCACGAGATCATTGAAACTGGCCTCAATTATCTCATTATTGGTAAGAGTCATATCCATCAGAATTGATTGTTGTATAATATTGTTTTTTCATATACAATTATCTCCTGGTTCTGCTTATTTCACTTAGCATCAGTTCATGTAAGTCTCCAGGCCTCTCTGAAAATAGATTCTTATAGAACAATAATATTCTGTAACATTCGTATATCACAACTTATTCAGCCATTCTCCAATAGATGGGCATCCACTCAGTTTCCAGTTTCTTGCCACTACAAAAAAGGGCTGCAACAAACATTTTTGCACATGTGGGTGCCTTTCCCTCCTTTAAGATCTCTTTGGGATATAAGCCCAGTAGTAACCCTCTTGCATCAAAGTGTATGCACAATTTGATAATTTTTTGAGCCGTTCCAAATTGTTCTCCAGAATGGCTGGATCATTTCACAACTCCACCAGCAATGTATTATTGTCCCAGTTTTCCCACATCCCCTCCAACATTCATCATCTTTTCTTGTCATCTTAGCCAATCTGAGAGTGTGTAGTGATACCTCAGAGTTGTCTTAATTTGGATTTCTCTGTTTATATCACTTTTTCCTATGACTAAAAATGGATTTAATTTCTTCATCAGAAAATTGTCTGTTCATATCCTTTGACCATTTATCATTTGGAGAATGGCTTGAATTCTCATAAATTTGAGTCAATTATTTATATATTTAAGAAATGAGGCCTTTATAGGAACCCTTAAACGTAAAAATGTTTTCCCAATTTATTTCTTCCCTTTAATCTTGTCTGCATTAGTTTTGCTTGGACAAAAACTTTTTAGCTTAATATGATCAAAATTATCTATTTGGTGTTCAGTTATGAGTTCCAGTTCTTCTTTGGTCACAAATTCCTTCCTTCTCCACAGATCTGAGAGGTAAATTATCCTAGGTTCTTCTAATTTGCTTATAATGTTACTCTTTATGTCTAAATCATGAACCCATTTTGACCTTATCTTGTTATATGGTCTTAGGTGTGGGTCAATGTCTAGTTTCTGCCATACTAGTTTCCAATTTTCCCAGCAGTTTTTATCAAATAGTGTGTTCTTATCCCCAAATCTGGGGTCTTTGGGTTTGTTGAACACTAGATTGCTGTAGTTATTGACTATTTTATGCTATAAATCTAACCTGTTTCTCTGACTAACTATTTCTTAGCCAGTACTAAATGGTTTTGATGATTGCTGCTTTATAATATAGTTTTTGATCTGGCACAGCTAGGCTACTTTCATTGACATTTTTTTCTTCATTAATTCCCTTCAAATCCTTGTCCATTTGTTCTTCCAGATGAAATTTGTTATTATTTTTTCCATATCTGTGAAATAATTTCTTGGGAATTTGATTGGCATAGCACCAAATAGGTAGATTAATTTAAATAGTATTGTAGTTTGTATTATATTTGCTCAGCCTACTCATGAGCACTTGATATTTTTTCCAACTTATTAATCTGACTTTATTTGTGTGGAAAGTGTTTTATAGTTGTGTTATTATGATTATTGGGTGTCCCTTGGCAGACAGATTCCTAAATAATTTGTATTATTGACAGTTATTTTGAATGGAATTTCTCTTTATATTACTTGCTGCTGGACTTTGTTGGTAATATATAAAAATGATGATTTATGTGGATTTATTTTGTATCCTGCAACTTTGCTAAAGTTTGAATTGTTTCTAGTCCTTTTTATTTGATTCTCAAGGGTTCTCTAAGAATAGTATCATATCATGTATATAAAGAGTGATACTTTGGTTTTTTTCATTACCTACACTAATTCCTTTAATCTATTTTTCTTATCTTATAGCCAAAGCTAACACTTCTAATACAATATTGAATAGTAATGGTGATAGTGGGCAAACTTCTTTCACTCTTGATTTTATTGGGAATGGTTCCAGTTTGTCCCCATTACATATGATGCTTGCTGATGGTTTTAAACAAATGCTGCTGATCGTTTTAAAGAAAAGTCCATTTATTCCTATACTCTCTAGTGTTTTTAATAGGAATGTATGTTGGATTTTATAAAATGCTTTTTCTGCACCTATTGAGATAATCATATGATTTTTGTTAGTTTGGTTATTGATATAGTCAATTGTGCTAACAGTTTTCCTTACTTGGTCATAGTGTATTATTCTGGGGATGACTGTCTATAATCTCTTTGCTAATATTTTATTAAAGATTTTTGCATCAATGTTCATTAGGGAAATTGGTCTATATTTTTCTTTTTCTGTTTTCACCTTACCTGATTTAAGTATCAACACCATGACTATTTCATAAAAGGAATTTGGTAGAACTCCTTCTTTCCCTATTTTTTCAAATAGTTTGCATAATATTGTAATTAATTGTTCTTTAAATGTTTGGTAGAATTCACATGTAAATCCATCTGGCCCTGGAGATTTTTTCTTAGGGAGTTGATTAATAGCTTGTTCTTTTTCTTTTTCTAAAATGGGACTATTTAAGTAATTTATTTCCTCTTTTGTTAACCTGAGTAATCTATATTTTTGTAGGTATTCCTCCATTTCACTTAGATTATTAGACTTATTGACATATAGTTGGGCAAAATAATTTCTAATTATAGCTCTAATTTCTTCTTCATTAGTGGAAAGTTCTCCCTTTTCCTCTTTAAGACTAAGAATTTTATTTTCTTCTTTTCTTTTTCTAATAAAATTAACTAAAGATTTATCTGTTTTGTTGCTGTTGTTTTTTCATAAAACCTAGTTGGGAATTATTTAGTCAGCTAGTTTTAAAAAGGATACTTCCTTGAGGTGATAGAATAAAAACAGCTGGTACTACCAAAACACACCTCCAAAAAATCTTTGACACACTTTCTTACAAATATAAACTCCAGGGGAAAAAAGGATCAAGAAATCTCCTTATGCCTGTTGAAACTTGGTTTGTTCATATGTCCACAATCTGCTGACCTGGGGGATTCTAATGAGAAAATGAATAGTCTGAAATCCTCTAGACCTTAGAAGATAACAAGATACTTCATTGACCAAAGCTGGGAAAGGGGAAAAAGATGACTTCATTAGATTAAAAAAAATATTTCTGTATGTTCTTCCTTTTTAATATTACTGATTATCCAATTCCTCTTTAAGGGTATATGGTAATACTTCTGTAATTTCTGGAATGAATAACTCTTTTTTTAGATCTCCTGGAATTCTGCTAACTGAATGCTATTATACAGGATTACAGTGGTATCATAAAGTACCTCAGTCAACTATGTCTTTATTTCATTTCACTAAATGCATATCAAAGACTTTTTTTCATATTTGGTCTGAGATCAAAGAGTAATATTGTACATCTTATCACTAGGTTAAAATGGTGGGATTGAATAAATTAATCGATGTCATTCTTAAATGGTATAATTTATCTAAAATTGAGTTAGTGAAATACTTTCAGGACTGATAACTAGAATGTTTATTGGTGTCATTGTATAGAGGAAGGGAACTATCCAGGAGACTCTCATCAATTTATTTTTCCCTATTTTGATTAAATCATTAAAGTTAAAGGGGATATAATAGAAATAGCTATTAATGTAAAGAATATATTATACTTTGTTACCACTTAAAGAGGTGGGAAGTTCCCCTGATCAAAATTGATAGTATTAAATTTATTAACTTCTTATTTCTTCTTATTATTATGTAAGACTTAAAACTGTTAACTATCTTAATTACAAGCCTCTTTGGGGCAGGTAGTCTATCACACATTTTGTACTCACCAGAGTGCTTAATCTCTTATTTCCAATAAAGAAGAGGCTCACCAAATACTTGTTAAGTAGATGGAATGGTCTAAAAAGGAGATTTTGTCATATTCGGCATTCATCTTCCCAGTCAGTGGACATAGCGCTGTAATCTGAAATACTATGATGGATTTTTGTAGTCCACAAATAAGTATCCCACATACTTCTGAAAGTCAATGGCTTCCTATTATTTCAAAAAATAAACCAGAAATCCTGTCTCATTTAAATTTCTTTACAACCTATATCCAAACTACCACTCTATTCTCATTACTTTTTAATATTCTTGGCCTATGTTAAACCTTTTAATTATATTATAGTTAAATTGATTTTTCTAGAATTTCTTTTATGTGAACTTCCATTCTCCATGATTTAGTACACATTATTCCTGATTTCTGGAATTCTTTACTCCTGAGTTCTGCCTTTTATAATTCTTGTCTTCTTTCAAGACATGTCTCAAACTCAGTCTTACACATGAAAATTTACTTGATCTTTCCTTTACCCCAGACACAAGTTCCTAATGCCTAAACTTTCTTTATATCCACTTTACATATCTTTGAATACACCAATGATAGTTAGATGGTACAAGGAATAGAATCCCAAGCCTAGAATCAGGAAGGCTTAATATCCAACCCAATCGCAGACATTTACCAGCTGTTTGATCCTGAACAAGTCATTTACCCCTGTTTGTGTGAGTTTCTTCATCTGTAAAATGACCTGGAAAGGGAAATGATTAACCATTGCAATACCTTTGACAAAAATAATCCAAATAAGATTACAAAGAGTGGGACATGACTGAAGAACTGAATGTGAAGAGCAGAATGTATATCCTGAACTTTGTTAATCATCCTTTGTTAAAATATAGAAATATTCAAGTTATTTTTTTTTAGTTTATATAGGGGAAAAGGAGGAAGAAGAAGAAGGAGAAGGAGAAGGAGGAAGAAGAAGAAGAAGAAGAAGAAAGAAAAGGAAGAACAACAAGAAGAAAAATGGAGGAGGAGAAGAAGAAAGAAGAAAAAGAAGGAGGAGGAGGAGAAAGGAGGAGGAAGAGGAAGAGGAGGAGAAGAAGGAGGAAGAGGAGGAGAAGGAGGATAAAGGAGGAAGAAGAGGAAGAGGAGGAGGAAGAGAAGGAGGAGGAGGACAAAGGAGGAGGAAGGAGAAGAGGAGGAGGAGGAGGAGGAGGAGGAAGGAAGAGGGAGGAGGAAGAGGAGAAGGAAGAAGAAGAAAGAAGAAGAAAGAAGAAGAAGAAGAAGAAGAAGAAGAAGAAGAAGAAGAAGAAAAAGAAGAAGAAGAAGAAAGAAGACATCTAAGTAGGGGCCAAAGAGACAGTTTTGTGCAGTTGTCCCTGCATTTGAACTTGGCTATACAAACCCAAAACCTGGGATGTTATATCATGGATCACATATATACATTTTTTTAAATCTTGTTTTTATTTTTGTGCTTGTGTTCTGCTTTATCATTTACAACCAAAACAATCTAAATTGCCCAGAAGTTGGAACTATTGCATTGCATTGTTATCTTTGTTTTTCAAGTAATCACAATAATTTGCATATAGTAGGTAAAAAATAAATGTTTCTAGTATCAAAATGCATTAAACTAATGTCCATCTTCTCTATGCACAGTATTGAAGTAGGAGAGAAACATGAAAGCATAATAATGCCTTTGAGGCTTTGTACACCAAATTAGAGAAATTTTTTGAAGCAAAACAAAACAAAAAAAGGAGTCCTATTGACTCCATGAAATCTGTGTGTGTGTGTGTATGTGTGTGTGTGTGTGTGTATGTGTGTATAAAGTATACATGAGAAGGAATATTGTTGTAGGCAGGACAGTGAGGCCTAAGAGAATCAAGCATCCCATGGTTTAGCATTTAAATCCCCATCAGGAACTTGAGCATCATTTGACCATGGGTGCTATGACTGAATGACATAAAAAATTGCATCAAAAACAACAAATGCAGTCACTTAATCTAGTATTTTCAGCTGACTTAATGATTAAATCAGATCAATTACACAGGCAATTGAATTTATAATGCTGAAATGGGTCATTAAGACATCTGGAGGGAAATTATTTGAATGAAAAATGGTCAATTCAATAGCAATATGAAGACAACCTTGGTCTTCCCCAATGACACTTTTGAGTCAGTATCCATTTTCTTGACAAGTGTTATGACAATTAACATTTGCATTCTTCTTATTGGAATGGAAGATATTTCTTCTAGTTCTCATGAAACAAATTTCCTTAGTGTGCAATTATGCTGTCTCTCAAGAAATGGCCTTCTCCTAAGTGATGGTAAATGTTAAATTAGACTCAGCAAAGACATAACAGTAAATACTTTCTGTACTGTGTAGCAGATGAGATAATTTTGCAACAGTTTTCTGTTGAGAAAAATCAGTCAGTCATAATGTTTAGGAGTGCAATGTATCATAGCAGAAGAGGTAGTGAGACCCTTATTGACTTGATTTTTGTGGGTGTGTATGAAATGGAAATGTCTGAATAAAGACAGATGGCATTAGCAAGTTTTAACATCATCTTCATGCTGAGTTTTAAGAAAACTGCCACTATACAAGTCCATCAAATGAAATAACACTTCTTTGTAAACTCTCATACTCTCATGTTAACAAATTTAATGAATTTTTTGACATCAGGGATTCTATCTACTAGAGTTACTAGTTAATTTGTCAAATACATACTTTCATTAAATAGTGATTAAGAGGGTTCATAATGATTAATCCAAGTACTAGCTATAACAACAGCTATTGATATTTATATGGTGCACTTAGAGTTTGCAAAGCTTTTTTCTCCTAGTATCTTCATTCTTCTCCGGGATGTACTCTGACCTTTGTGATCCATGCCCTAGAAATCCATTTATTATAGAAGCTCATGATAGAATGACAGAATTCTTACACTGAAATTCACACTAGGCCTTCTCCCTTCCCATTTTTAATGCTTACTTTTAAATCCACTTTTAAAATATATTTTCCCTCAATAAAATTTAAGCTTTTTGAGAGTAGGGCTGTCTTTTTGCTTGCACTTGTATTCCTAGAGCAGAGGTTAGTAAGAAGTTAACAAATGTTTATGTGCTAACCAATCTCATTTGAAGCCTACTCAATGAAGTAGGGTATTCTTTTTCCCATTATGCAAATATGGAATCTGAAGGTGAGAGAGGTTGTGACTTGTTTACATAAACATACAGCTAATAAATGTTAGAGGTAAGATTTGAACTCAGGGTTTCATGGTTCTGGTGCTCTATCCACTCTGCTAAAGAATCCAGAATGCCTTTGAAAGCAAAAAAATGTCTAATTTTCATTTGATATTAAATCCAACTCTCTCATAGAAGCTTAATGTGTTAATAATTCTGGGGAAACCACATGGCTTATCTCTATCTCAGTTCTCTTATCTGAAAAAAAATAGAAATAGTATTGTCTATCTTATAAACTTGTTACGAGGATCAGTATTTGTGAAACACTATGTAGACCTTAAAGCACTGTATTAATGTTGGAAATTATTATTATTATCAAGAGCTGGAGGGGACATCTAGCATTCATGTAACCCAACAACTTTATTTTATATTTGAGAACACTAAAGTTCTTCCAAGAAAAGAGCTTGCCTGTAGTTACCCATCTATTCAGCATCAGAAGCAGAATTAGAACTTACAGTCCCTGAAACTACAATCAATTCACTTTTCACTGTGCCATACTGTCTTAATATACCTAACAAATGTTTTCTCATGTTCCATTTGATGATTTTCATTGACAAGCAACTTGCTACCTCAAAAGGCAGGTTAATTTTCTTAGGGCAGGACTAATCTGGTAATATTTTTTTAAAAAATTATCGGGATCAAAATGGGTATCAGAAATTCTTGCCCCTCATTCTTAGTTCTATTTTGGACTAAACAGAATAAATATGATATTTTTTTCCCACAAGCCACGGCTACTAATACCTGAGACCAGTCATAGTGTAATGAAAAAAATACCAATTCTGGTGTCAGATCTAAGTTAAAAGCACACATTCTGTGCTTACTACATGCAAGTCATTTAATTTCCTTGAGTCTCACTTTCCTCAATTATGAAATGAGATTATCTAGTCAAATTCTATTTTTTAAATTAACTGAATTATCTAAATCAAAATTTCACTAGATAACTTCTTCATTTATCCATTCACTCATCATCCTATTTATTTATTTGCTCATTCATCCATTCATTTACCTGCTTTATTTATTTAAATAAGTGAATATCAATTTAATAGCTAATCTTCTATCCCTTTCAGCTCTAAATCTATGATCTTATTCTACTCTTACTTCCTACTAAGTGGCCCAGACTTAGGGTTTAGGACAAAGAGTCATAAAGACCTGAATTCAAATCTGCTCTCAGAAACTTGCTAACAGTGTGATCCTGATCAAGTCATTTATCCTTTGTTTGCTTTGGTTTCCTCAGGTATAAAATTGCATTAATAGCAGCACATTTCTCACTGGGTTGTTTTGAGTCTCAAATGAAACATTTGTAAAGAGTTTAACACAATGTGATAGTTATTTTATAAATGTTTCATCTTTTTCTCTCTTCTCTTTCCCCCCAAGTAATCTCTTATCCAGATAAAATATCCCTACTCCTTTCCTTCAGTGTTCACATACATGATTTCCATTTCCCTCCCTATGGCCATTTCTCTCATCTATACAAAAATCACATTAGCAATGCATTTCCTAAAAAGATTGACTTCAGATGAACACAACATTTCAGAATGATATGAAGAAAATAAAGTGGAACTGATAATTACTAACTCTATTCTTATATTTCTCAGTTCTACTTACCCTGCCTTAATTTCTCTGCTGACTTTCAATCTTAAATCTCCAACTGTCTTTCAGATACTCTACACCCTTTGTCTATCTTGAATTAAACATTTAGAACTTGAACTCCTTATCTCTTCCCCTAAACATTTTGCATTTTATATCTTATTTATTATTTTAGGGAATTAACAACACCTTTCTAGTCCCTCAGAATTCAGGAATTATTATTTACTCAACAAATCTCTTTCTTCCCTTATTCAATCAGTTGCCAAGATCTGTCAAATTCACCTCATCAACAACTTCCAAATGTACCCCTTTCTGACCTATGACACAGTCAGCATTCTGAAATATGCCATCATAATCTCAAGTCTGAACTTTTGAGTTGCCTGTCCCAAATCTCACTCTACTCAAATCCTTTCTCTATTCAGCATCCAAACATTTCCCCCACTAAAGTGCAGTTCCACCCTTGCCAATCCTTGTTAAATAAAATCCAGTAGCTCTTTATATTCATGATAATCAAATAAAAAATCTTGTTTGGCATTCAAAGTCCTTCATAATCTAGTACACTCCTATTTGCACACTATTTTTACATTTGACTCTCATCCCATATTCATCAATACACTGACACTGACTTCCGTGCAGTTACACCAATAAAAGAAACCATTTCTCTGTCCTGGACATTTTGTTTGGCTTCCTTCTATGTCTGCAATGCCATTTTCCCTCATTTCTTCCTACTGCCCTTTCTGACTTCTTTTAAGTCCTTATTAAAACCTCATTTTAATCTGGTCTTTCCAAAGTTTCTTAATTTTAGTAACTGTTCTCCATTTCTTATGTATTTCATAAACATCTTGTTTGATATATATATATATATATATATATATACACACACACACATATATATATATATATACACATATATATATATATATATATATATATATATATTTGCTTGCATTCTGTCTCTATTAAATTGTGAACCCCTTGAGAATAGAGACTAACTTTTGACTCTTGTATTTTAAACATTTATCACAGTGCCTGGCACCTACTAGGCTTAATTAATGTTTATTGACTGACTGACTTTAGCCATTCTGACTTCTTCAATCCTTTCAGGATCTATTATACCATCATTGGGAATAAGCTGAATAACTTACCACCTAAATAGGTGATACTTGATTGTAATGACTAATAAATTAATCACCTTACATCAAACCTGCTGATGATCTTCTAGGAACATGTGTTGGTTGGTCACAGCCGTGGATGTCAGACATATAGTAAATTATGAGCCAATGCTTAAAGCCTTTCCAACTTGGTAAGATTTGCAGACCTTACATTTTTCTGGCATGGACTGCTTGTTATGTTGTGTTTCCATATTATGATGAATCAATAAAGAAAGACTAATGCATATCATGAATTGATTGAATATTTAATATGATTTTTCTTGTTAATATTTGTAAACCAATCAAAAATATTTATTATATACCATGTTTTAGAATCTAACTCTTCTTTACCAGAACATTGGAATTCTAAGCATTTTGGATAACACAGTTCACTAGAAGTACAGCTATTTGCTAATTACCAATATCTCTTAAATCTATTTTATGCTCAGTTGTGAAAATCCTACCACTCAAATCATGAAAAAGGATAATGGTAAAAGATATCAATTACTATAAAAAGCAAATTCATGTACATTTTTTATAGACAGACAACTGTATATAGAACAATTGTATACTTTTCTCCATGAAACTAACCTTGTCTTTGAAATCATAAGACCTGAAATTAAGCTCTGGATCTGCCACTTAATAATGTGATTTGGACAACTTGCTTTACCTCACTAGGTCTCAGTTTCTTTTGAAAATGAAGGAAATAGTTTATATGATATTTGAAGACCCTTTCTATCCTTCATCTATGATCATATGTTCCTATGGATATTTTAAAAATGAAATTCACTAGCAATGATTCCTGTAATATGGCATAACGAATTTAAAATTAGATGCATACAATATATCATTTAAAAATAATTGAGGCATTGAGGATTTGGGGGAAAAGGGCCAATCCCCCTTATTGACTTGGCATGACAAAGCAAACTTGACTCTTAGTATATATGAAAGTATATAATAGTTTTGTAGATGTAGTGCTTGAGGAAAGGTTTAAAAATCATTTAATTCAAAGATATAATATAACTTTTCCAAGTTGAAACTGCTGCTATGTGGAGGACTCAGAGTTTAGACTTAGGATTTTTAACTTAAGATTCAAAACTCTTTCCATTGAATAATACTTTACTAATTAATTTTGTTATTACAGGGCTTTCTCTAGAATTCAGGATCTGAAAAGGTATGTTTCTGCATTAATGAAAATGTTTTTCCTTCAATGTAGTATGCTTTTAACATGATTGAGTTTGGGAAACAATGCCATTTCTGTGGCACAAACTAAATTGCCATTTGAGATCAATTTCAATAAATTTGATTATCTAACATGAATATATGTTTTGTATATATAGTGGCTTTTTGAAATTTTAAAAGTGCCAAGTCACTAAACTCAAACTTTTCCCCTCATTTAGACTTTTAATAAAAAAAGAAAGACTAATACAGTGAAAAAAAAAAACATAGTTCTATATAGTCTCTTTGAAGATAATCTAAGTTGACATTGCTAACAAACTGTGGTTATAGACATTAAAGATCTTTAAGATATTAAAATTATAATATAATATTCTTTACTCATAAAGGTAAAATAATCAATTACTAGTAGACCTTAATTTCTAGGAATAATTTTCAGAATTCTGTTTTGCAGCCTTTAACTTATTGTAGTATAAGCAGAAAAGAATATTTAAGAGGGAAATAATAACAGAAGTTTATTTATGACATTGTCTATAATTTAGATTTTGGTTTTGAACTAAAAGACTTTCTCTTGATGATGTTAGGAGATATTCCTTGTCCTGGTTTCTACTTTATTATAGCAATATTTATTCTTTTCAAATTTACTGAAATTATTCTATCTTTATTTTACATTGTTCCTCATTTCTTCCTTTAGAATGAAAGGCAACACAATAGATTACCCATATTTCTAGACTAAGAATTGAGTACATGTGGTTGAAAGCTTAGTATTGATAATAACTTGGTGTCAAGTCAAGAGAATCACTTGACTACATTTTATGAAACTGGTTTTTCATTCTATTTATCCTAGTTATAAGTTTCCAGCTTCTCAGGGTTAGATGCAAGATTTAAAACTATAAATTCCCTGCTCCAAGGCCAGATCTATATTTACTGATTACTGTGAAACATATGTGACTAATTATTGGAGAAAAAAATAATGGAAAATAATTAAGTCAGTTCTAACAAAACCAGCTTAGGACTTAGCAAAGTATATATTTATACTATTTTCTTATCTTCATGAGTTGTTCTGCCCTAATTACTAAATGAACCTATTACGACCATGAATATTAACATCATCACCCATTTGAAAAGGAACATTTTCAAATACAAAGTTAATTTTTATTCATGGAAATAAAATGTCTGGTAGTATAGCTAATTATGGAGCAAAGTTATAAATTCAAGATTACTAATCAAATTTTAATTCCAGGAAAATCTCACTAATTGGAAAGATTAAATGAGAGAAAGGCTAATCTGAATGACTGTCATGTTTGGATTATATTATATTTAAAGAAATGCAGGCTTGTTCGCAGCAATTTGCTTTCAAATCTCTATAATGACTAGAATTAGACTTATGGAGCTTCTCCAAGGATTCAAATGTGTACCTATTGCCACTACACACAAATTTGCAAGAGAGCAGGAATTGTTTTATTTTCATCTTTATTTGTGCAGCGTCTAACTTTGTCCCTGGTAAATACTATGGGTTTAATACATTCTGACTCAAATTAAGTCAATAAGTATTTTTAAATTAAACTACATTTTTAAGAAGATACTATTCTCAAGGAGCCCATACTCTAAAAACTACTATGTATGTCCTTGTGTGTGTGATCATACATATGCACACATATGTAAAAATATATATATGAATGCATATGTGTATGTGAACATGAATCATATATACACACATCAATGGACACACATATACATATGGATGGATTTGTATGCATGTTTGTGTTTATGTATGTATATATATACATACATATAAATATGTAGAAATGTATTATGTGGAGACAGAATAAATTAAGAATCATTTCATAAGTAAAGCAATAAAATTACATTTGCCTCTCATATCCTGGAAATATAAATTATGTCTTCATACATTATTTCAATTAGAAAAAATACAAATATCAATTTTTCAACTTAAATAAGGTAGAATTTAGTTCCTAATAATGAGACTAACACATGAATAAAACATAGAAATTTAGATTAAACTTTTGGTTTTGTTGGTTTAGGGAAATCCTGGTAAGAAAATGACCTTCCTCTCCTGTTGCAAATTATTGCATATGTTGCCACTATTAGTTTTAACTCAGTGACTGGGAGCCCTGAGAGTTTAAATGTCTTGGCTAGCCTTATACAATCAGTATGTGTCAAGATGTAGGATATGAATTCAATGTTTCTTGTTTCTGAAGCTTATTTTCTAAGTCCTTTCTTGTGAAGTTTTTAGATGTAGCAAACCTCAATATTAAAGACCAATGACTATTCAACAACCTATACTGCTCCCAACTTTCAGGATTGATATCTAGATGCTGTGGTAGGGTAGATACCAGAATGATGTATCTAGATATGAGAATTCTATTTTCAAAGATTTTCTCTTTGATAACCAACTGAACAGAGTTATCAAGGACATCCAACATGTAAAGAGGTTAGGGGGCATGTTGGGAAATTCTAAACATATTTAAATTTCATCATAATAAAATTAGTTTTCTGAAATTTAAAATTATTAGTATTATATTAAAACATAAAATACTGATATTCCCATTAAGACTGTGGAAATTCAAGCTTAGTTTGTGAAAATGAGAACTTGAACAAGGGCAAAGAACAACCCCATGATAATACCTGAATGTTTAGTTACTTTAACTACAGCTTTTATTTCCAGTTTTTAAGATTTATACCACAAAGGAACATTGGAGCTATTAATGCCAACTATGATTGGTTTCCAGCTCTTTCTACTTCTTGGCATGGTGACATGCTTTATTTTCTTTAATTATGGTATGATGATTGGCCAGTAGCACTATTTCTATTATGAACAGAGTTAGCCTCTTGGCCTTTTCTAACTAATACTCTGTCTTCTGGCCCTCCAAGTGTGTTTTCCCTGTGTCTGAACTACCAAGAATTTATTGGGGGTGTTCACTTTGAAAATTTACTATGTGAAATATAGCAGAGAATTACCATCAGCTGTAAAAAGAAATTTGGAAAACACTTTTAAGTACTTTGGAACAATCCATTAATGTGAAAAGCTGCATTGTATAATACCATATATATATATATATATATATATTTAAGAGAATATTAATTTACAACACAGTAGGGAAGAATTTTTTTTTAATGGAGAGAACCTAGACAGCTTTTTTTTAATACAGAAAAAATCTTTTTTTCAACCTTATTTACCTCTGTTCAGAATTGGCCTGTGGATAGCAGTTCTTGCATTAAATTTTCAAGTCACTTAAAGCCTCTGAATTTTTTTTTACTGGTCTTTAAAACTTGAATATTTTGCTATTAAACATTTTGTCCCTTAACCATGTTTTATTTCATATCTAAAAACTTTTATTATAAGTAGGAAGAAGTCTAAACTTCTAGAATATTTGTTTCTTGATAGTATTACCAAAAAAAAAAGTCTTTCTATGTACCATCTTATATTCTCACCTTCCTTTTTAATGGTTCCTTACAGAAAAAAAGCTTGCTAACAATAAAGGTAATGGTCAAATTCAAATACAATAACAGCATTTTCTATAATTTAAGAATCTTGTGTTTATTGTGTTGATATAGCTTTTGTAGAGGATTTGGTAAATGAAACCCTGACTCAAAATAATAGTAATCATAGATAGAGCTTTAAGAAACTTCTTCTCCAATCTTTATTTTAAGAATAAGGAAACTGACTTTGGAAGGGTACAGAGACATATCTATGATCACACATGTGATATCTGAAAGGAACTGGATTTAAATCTTTATCCTATGATTAAAAATCTGGTATTATTTACACATCAGAACATTGTAACCTTATAACTAAGAAACTAAGAAAGTTAAATAATATTTATGTGCACAGTACTAAGTTTAAGGTGACATCATTATTTAGTTTGCATATTATTTATTGATTGTAGTTCTTTTTTGAGAGGTAGCATACTACTAAATTCACACTGTATGCAGATTATAGAAAATAAGTTGAGCTATCATCCAGGTTACAAAGATGACTTGCCTTACATCTTAGTCATGATTTGGAGAGCTTCTTGGTGAACACTAGTAACAACCTTTTCAAATTACTGATTATAAAGCTAAAGGTTGTACATATTATCAGTCAGTCTCTACCCAAAAGAATGATTACATTTTTACAGCAACAAAGGGAGGAGAAAAGAAGAGAAAGGAAGATAAGAGAATGGAAAAAAGGAAGGAAGGAAAGAAGGAAGGAAGGAAAAGAGGAAGGAAGATTTGCAACTGGATTTCAATGATTCAGAATCACTTAAAGTAAACTTAGGATATGACATTGTGGCACATCAGAGAAACAGAAAGAAATTCATTATATTAGTTCATATTTAACATTTTAAATAAAAAGGAAGAATGAAAGAGGGGGATTTTAATTAAAATGAGTTAATTTTCTTATTAGTCTATAAGAAAAAGAGATACTAAGACATAGTTCAGATTTTAAGATGGATTTATTTATGGATGGTTATATAGTACATTTGTAAGGAATTAATGATATTGATTTTAAAGGTCATTGCTATGCATACTAAATGACCATATTATGCTCCAGAAGATTCAGACCTTTTTTTTTTACATTACAAAAATTGATATAAATTCTTCACAATGGAAACAGCCATGATGATAATATTGATCATTGGGATGAAAAATGACAGGCAAAGCTGAGCTTAAATTGTGTTCAGTGACTAAGTATATTTCTAACATCTAATTTACTGATAATATATTTAATTATTTATGAAGATTTTTCTGAATGTTTACTAGCTCCAGAAAACCAATGGGAAGATTCATCAATCAAATATTGAATGTTGCTGATGTTAAAATTTATTGTTTTAAGATTGTATAGACTTAAGTGGACCTTGCAGTTGAATGAACAGTTTGTTAGGTTTATGGTGTGAGGTTAGTGTTTAAGTAATTACTGCAATTTAGATTTTCTTTTTCAGAAATAGTGTATTTCAGGTGCTTGCAAAGTGTGTGAAACTTCATTTCTCTCACAAATAAATATTATTTTTCTTGAAATTACTTTGTAGTTATGTTTTATTTGCTTTTTAATTTCATTTTCATTTATTTCTATATATGGTTACTCTTTAATAGAACTCAAGTTACTTGAGAGCAGAAAATGTTTGAAAATGGGATTATAATTCTCCTTGACCACAGATTATTAATGCTAATATATTTTCCTTCAGTAAACAATATCAAAAGTAATAATATTAATATATTCTCATTTTACAAATGAAATCTTTAGGCTACATTAATAAAGCCAAAAATTCTGGCACTATTTTTGAAAGATGATAATTTCACTATATCTAGTCCTTGTTAAAAACTTTGATAGTATTATGTTGAGTTCTGGGGACTACATTTAGGATATTGGTAGTCTAAAGGAGGGACAAGTGTAGTGAAGGACTTTGAGTTTATTCTGTATGAGAAACAATTAAAGGAACAGGAAATGTTTACACAGAGGAAGAAAAACAAAGATAAGGGAAACAATAATTATTAAATAAATAACTGTTAAAATACTTGAAAGATTATATATATAAGAGGAATTGTTGCTTTTCTGCTTTTATCAGAGCATAAAACAAGCTGGTTTGGGTAAAATTTGCAAAATAGGTTAATGTTAATTTTTTTTAATCAATTATATCTCCTCAAAAGTGAAAATGAGCTACTTTGCAAAGAAGTGAGTTTTCTCTCATTGGAAGTCTTCAAGGAAAGACTGTATAATGACTTATTGAGTAATGGTAATGATTCTTTTTGAGGAATGGGTAGAATGATATGGCTTCTGAAGTTTCTTCCAACTTTTGAGTTAAATATGAGACATGTTCACCAAATATAAGCATGTATTTTATGGGAGACATTCCAGACAGTGGAAAAATGTCATGAGCAAGTTGCTTCTTTCTAGACCTCAGTTTTTATCTTATTTATTTTTTTCTGGTTGTACTGTATATTAATGTTTTAATACACATTTTTATGAATCATATTGAGAGAGCAAAAACAGAATAAAAGGGAAAAATAGAAGAGGAAAAAATAGAAAAAAAGTGAACATAGCATGTGTTAATTTGTATTCAGTCTCCCTCATTTTCTTTCTGGATGCAGATGGTGATTTTTTTTTTCTTTTTTAACAAAAATTTTAATATACACTGCTTTATGCATTACATTGGAAGGGAAAAATCAGAGCAAAAGGAAAAACCATGGAAGCGATAAAAAAATGAAAAAAAGAAGTGAAATTAGTATGTGCTAATTTACATTCCATCTCCTTAGTTCTTTTTCTGGATTCAGGAAGCATTTTCTGTTCAAATTCTTTTGGGATTGCTTTGGATCACTGAAATAGAACCAAGTCTATCATAGATGATCATCATGCATTCTTGATTTTTTTTACAATGTATTCTTAGTTCTGATTGTTTTTCTCAGCATCAGTTTATGTAAATTTCTTCAGAATTTTTTTTAAAATCAATTAGTTCATCATTATCTTCATATACCACAACTTGTTCAACCATTCTTCAATTGATGTGCATCTACTCATTTTCCCATTCTTTTTTACTACAAAAAGAGCTGCTATAAACATCATTCATCGTGAATGATGAATGATGAATCAAGGATATGAATGATGAATGCTGCTATAAACAACATTCTCCATACTCCAAAGATCCAATCCTTTGCTTTCCTAATTTGTTTATGGTATCCCACTTCATACCCAAATCATGTAACCATTTTGAATTTATTTTAGTATGGGGTGTGAGATGTAAGTCTATGTTGAGTTTCTGGTATACTATTTTTTAAGTTTTCCAAGGATTTTTTTTTTTTTTATCAAATTCTGAGTTCTGATTCCAGAAACCAGAGTTTGAGAATTTATCAAAAACTAGATTATTATAAATCTTGATAATTATGTCATGTGTGTCTATTCTATTCCACTGATTCTCCACTCTATTTCTTAGCCAATATCAAATAGTTTTGATAATGGTTGCTTTATAATATAGTTTTAGGTTTAGTACTGCTAATCCCTTTGTATTTTTTTTTCATTAATTTCCTTGATATTCTTGATCTTTTGTTCTTCCAGATGAATTTTCTTCTTATTTTTTTCCTAGTTCTATAACATATTTTTTGGCAGTTTCATTAGTATGGCCCTGAACAAGTAGACAAACTTAGGCAGAATTATCATTTTTTATTAGCTAAACCCATGAGCACTTGATATTTTTTTCCAATTATTTGAATCTGACTTTGTGTGAGAAGTATTTCGTAATTGTTTTCATATAATTCCTGGATTTATTTTTGCATGTAGATCCTCAAATATTTTATTTTGTGCACGAAATTTTAAATGAAATTTTTCTTTCTATCTCTTGCTGATGGGCTTTGATAATCATATATAGAAATACTGACAATTTGTGTGTTTTTATTTTATATCATGCAACTCCGCTAAAGTTGTTAATTGTGTAGAGTAGGTTTTTGGATGATTTTGTAGGATACACTTAATATAGAATATCATCTGCAAAGAGGAACAATTTTATTTCCTCATTGCCTGTTTAAATTCCTTTATTTATTTTTTTCTTTTCTTATTGCTAAAACCAACATATCTAGTACAATGTTGAATAATAGTGGCGATAATGGTTATCCTTGTCTGAGAATGCTTCCAACTCCTCTCCATTACCAAAAAAAAAAAAAAAAAAAAAAGTCTGCTATTGGTTTTGGATAGATACTGCTTATTATTTTAAAGAAAGCTCCTTTAATGCCTATGATCTCTAGGGTTTTCAATAGGAAACAGTTATGTATTTTGTTAAAAAGCTTTTTCTGTATCAATTTAGATTATTACATGATTTCTGTTGGTTTTGTTTTCAAAATGGTTGATTATGATAATAGTTTTCTTGATATTGAACCAGCCCTGAATTCCTAGTATAAATTCCACTTGGTCATAGTGTATTATCTTGCTGATAAGTTGCTATAATTTCTTTGCTAGTAGTTAAATTTTTTATATCAATATTTATTAGGGAAATTGGTCTGTAATTTTCTTTCTCTGTTTTGGTTCTTCTCACTTTAGGTATTAACAACATATTTGCATCTTTGAAGGAAATTTGCAATACTCATTACTTACCTATTTTTCTAATAATTTACAGATTAGAATTAATTCCTCTTTAAATATATGGTAGAATTCCCTTGTAAATCCATCTGGCCCTAGAGATTTTTTTTTTCCTTAGGGAGTTCATCAATGACCAGATCAATTTCTTTTTCTAAAACTGTTCTATTTATAACATATATCCTCTTCTGTTAATCTGGGCAATTTATATTTTTTGTAAATATTCATCCATTTCCATTATATTATCAGACTTGCTGCCATACAAATGGATAAATTAGCTCCTAATTATTGCTTTCATTTCTTTTTCGTTGGTGGTAAGTATACCTTTTTCATTTCTGATATTGATGATTTGGTTTTTTTTTTTCTTTTTTTTTTTCTAAACAAATTATCCAAAGTTTTAACTATTTTGTGGGTTTTTCTATAAAAGCAACTCTTAGTTCTATTTATTAATTTCAAGAATTTTCTTAGTTTCAATTTTATTAATCTCTCCTTTGAGTTTCAGAATTTCAAGTTAGATATTTAATTGGGTTTTTAAAATTTGTTCTTTTCATACCATTTTAGATGCATGCTTAATTCTTGATCAACTTTTCTCTATTTTTTTTTTCATGTAGCTATTTAGGATTATAAAATTTCCTCTAAGAATTGCTTTGGCTGTATCCTATAGATCTGGTATATTGTCCCATTATAATTCTTTTGCATGAAATTATGGATAGTTTCTGTGATTTGTTGTGAGACCCACTCATTTTTTTAGTATTAAATTGTTTAATTTCCTATTGGTTTTTAATCTAACTTTGCTGCCACATTTATTAAATATAATTTTATTGCATTGTGGTCTGAAAAGGAAACATTTATTACTTCTGCCTTTCTACATTTGATTGTGATGTTTTCCATGCCCTCATAAAATAGTGAATTTGTGTGTAGTGCGATGGACTGTTAAAAAAAATATAAACTCCTTTCTGTCCCTATTCATTTTTTCTCCAAAGATTTATCATATCTAAGTTTCCTAGGATTGTATCAACCTCCCTAATTTTTGCTCATTTATTTTGTGATTAGATTTCTCTGATTCTGAGAAGTCAAGGTTGAGGCCCCCCATTAATATAATCTTGCTGGCAATTTCTTCCTATAACAGAGTTAAAACCTTCTCTAAAAATTTCACTGCTCTACCATTTGGTAGATAGACATTTACATTGTTACTACTTCATTGTTCACAATACCTATCAAGATAAACTTTCCTTTCTTATCTCTTAATAAAATCTATTTTTACTTTTCCTTTATCTGAGATCAGAATTGCTACTCCTGCTTATTTTATTTCAGCTGAAGCATAATAAATTCTGTTCCAGCCTTTTTACCTTTACTCTATCTATATATGTCTCTCTGTGTCAAATGTGTTTCTTGTAAACAATGTTTTATGAGATTCTGCTTTTTAATCTACTCTGCTATTTATTTTCTTTTATGAGAGACTTCATTCCATTCACATTCACAGTTATGATTGCCAGCTTTGTATTTCCCTCTATCCTATTTTCTTGCCCGTATATACTTTTGTTCTGTCTTCCCCCTGTTCTTGATGGTGTGTTTATTATCAACCCTACCCCACATCTCTTTTCTTTTCTCATTTTTTTCCTCTTCCTCTATTATTTACCTTTTAAAATCTTTAATGAGAACTTCTAAGAAACCCCTTTTGGCTTGATATCAATTCATATTCTTATATCCTATCACCACTCCTCCTTTTCTTAGTAGTATTTTTTAACTTACCCAACCCACTACCTTATCTTCTAACAACCCTTCCCCCCTTCTCTTACCTTTTTTTCCTAGTGTTTTTGCCTTCTCTTCTATCTTGCCCCTCTGTTTTCTTTCTTCTTTCTTCTAGTTTATAAGGTTAGAAAAATTTATACACCCAACTGAATGTTTAAATTATTCCTTCTTAGAGCTAAATATGATGAGATCAAGCTACAGACAATACTCATCTTCTGCCCTTCTTTCCTTAGATTATAATAGTTATTTTGCACCTCTTCAAGTGCTCTAATTGTCCTATTATACCTCTCCTTTAGTCTTATTAAAGTATATACCTTTTCTCACCCCTTAATGTGTTTTTTCTTTGATATCATCATATCATAGTCCATGCACAACCATATCCTCAGTCCATGCTTCTGGCTCAGCACCAGGGACAAATATAGTTTTCAAGAGTTACAGTTATTGTTTTCCCATCTAGGAATGTAAACAATTCAATTTTTAAATATATATTTTTTTCTGTTTACCTTTTTATGCTTCTCTTGAGTCCTTAGTTGTAAATTATATTTTCTTTTTAGTTTTTTTTTTTCCAATAGAAATGATCGAAAGATTCTTTATTGAAGATCAGTTGCCTCCTTCAAAAGATGGTGCTGAGTCTTGATGGGTAGTTAATTCTTGGTTGCAATCCTAGGTCCTTTGCCTTTCAAATATGGTGTTACAGGCTTCATGATCTTTTATTGTAGAAGCTGCTAGATCTTGAATAATACTGACCGTTGATATGTCAATTGTTTTTGTCTAGCTGCTTGCAGTACTTTTTCCTTAATATTGTATTGATATTGTAGCACTGGTGTTTCATAGCAGTGTTCCTTAGGGTTTTCCTTGTGGGATCTCTTTCCAAAGGTGATTGATAGATTCTTTTAATGAATATGTTTGCCTCTGTTTCTAGAATATGATCTTTTGAAAAATGCTATCCAGGTTCTATTTTGGTCATGGTCTTCAGGTAATCCAATAATTTTTAAATTGTCTCTTCTGGATCTATTTTCCAAGTTGGCTATTTTTCCAATGAGGTATGTCAAATTTCCTTTCATTGTTTCATTCTTTTTAGTTTGTTTGAGTGATTCTTGCTTTCTCAGAGAGTCATTAGTTTCCATTTGATCCATTTTAGTTTTTAATCTGTGATTTTTTTCAATTAGATTTTTTCTCTCTTTTTTCCCAATTTGGTTAATTCTACTTTTTAAGGAGTTGTTTTCTTCAGTCATTTTTTTTCTTTCTTTCCCAAGTTGTTAACTCTTTCATACATCTCTTTTCTTTTCTCATTTTTTTCTTCTTCCTCTATTATTTGCCTTCTAAAATCCTATATGAAAACTTCTAAGAAGCCCCCTTTGGCTTAATACCAA
Organism: Sarcophilus harrisii; assembly: GCF_902635505.1. Classification (NCBI taxonomy): domain Eukaryota; kingdom Metazoa; phylum Chordata; class Mammalia; order Dasyuromorphia; family Dasyuridae; genus Sarcophilus; species Sarcophilus harrisii. The sequence continues at coordinate 405,800,446 of NC_045429.1, read as the reverse complement.
TTCATATCACCCTTTGTGATTTCTTCTGTGTACATTTTTTTTTGTCTGAGTTGATGTATTGGTCTTCACTGTCATCATAATAGCTTTCTATGTTCAAGGTTCTTTTCTTTTTCTTGCTAATTTTCTTTCCTTTTCTTTCAGTATTTCTTCTCTTTTATTTATTTTTTTTTTATGATTAAGCTCTGCTCTTGCACTAAAGGAAGTGCTGCCCCAAGCTTCCTGTACAGCTTTGAGTCTTGGTTTTGAGCACAGGGGCCCCTTGTATTTATACGGTTTAGCTTTGCCTTCTTTTTTTCAGAAAATTACCTTGTTTCCCACAGTTTGCTTTCTGAGCTGGCTGCCCCATTGATTTACTCCTCTATTGAGCCAGTAGTTAGGATTTCAGTTGTTAATTTGCTGTGTTGATTTGTTTGAACTTGCTCATCAGTTTTTTAAGAGTCTGAGCTGGGCTGAACATTCTTTTCACCCCAGTAAGACTGATTTTTCTTAAAGTTTTTTCAGTCTATCTTGAGTTGGAGAATAGTTTCATTCCATTAGGCTTTAGTCAGAAGCTTGATTTCATGTGGTTTTTGAGGAAAACTGGGAGAGCTTGAGCAGCTTCATAGGTTTACTTTCCTATTTTAGCTTCACTCCCAGTAGTCCAGATGGCATTTTCTATCCAAAGTTTATTGGAATTCAATCACTGAATCACTAAGAACCAAGAACCAACTATGAAATAGTTGATCATTACACAATGTTGCTTTTAATATGTACCCTATATTTCTGTTTCTGCTTGTTTCACTCAGCATGTTTTTATAAATTTTTCCAAGTTTTTCCAAAATTAGCTTATCATTTTTATAGAATAGAATTCCATTATCAACATATGCAACAACTTATTCAATTATTCAGCCATTTCCTAATTGATGGGCATCTATTTATTTTCCAATTCTTTGATACCACAAAAAGAACAACTCCAGACATGTTTGCACATGTGGGTCCTTTTCCCTCCATTAAAATTTCCTTGGGATACACACCCAGTATTGAGTCAAAGGACATGTACAATTTTATGGTCCTTTGGGCATAGTTCTCTACAGAATGTTTGGATGATTTCACAACTTCACTAACAATGCATTAATGTCCCAGGTTTCTCACATCCCCACCAACAATTATCAGTATTTTTTGCTATTATCTTAGCCAATGTGAGAGGTGTGAGGTGGTACCTCAAAGTTGCTTTAATTTGCATTTCTCTTATCAAGAGTGACTTAGAGCATTTTTCATATGACTACTGATGGCTTTTATCATATCATCTGAAAATTGTCTGTTCTATCCTCTGACCATGTACCAATCAGAGAAGAGGCCTCAGTTTCTTTATCTGCAAAATGAATTCTCATACTAATTGATCCCCAATGTGATTTGAACTTAGTATGTAATTTTGATATATATGCATATTTTCACCGTAAAAATCTCAAACCCAATCAGCTCATAATGAAATGATTACCAACTCTACCAACTTCTATGACTACCACATAAATGAAATAACAAATTCTAATCATCTAAGCACATAATAATTATGCTGAATATCATTGAATAGTATAGTAAGACAAGTATAGTAACACAATTTAGTGACTATAAATGACATTTTTATTGGTTTCTGTTTTTCTACAACCATTGTATTAATCTATACAATAAACTATGTCTCACAGGTATTAATAGTGCTCATTAATATCTTTGACACCCATGAAATTGCTTTCCTATAATTCACCATTGAATTGCTAGGTTAAAAATATCATCAATTGCACAGTTATAAACAGATTGCATTTGGGTGTTTTTTGAAATTAATATATCAATTCAATTTCATCTATTAGTGATAAAATATTTTACTGCCATTTTACCATCTTTTACCATGTTGGTTTGTTTCATTTATTAACAAAATATAGGTAGCTACAACAATATAGCATCAATGTACCTTAAAAATTCATAGTATTCAACTCAATTTTTACTTTAAGCAATAAATGTCTACTATATTTGAAGAAATAATTGTAGATGAAAGAGTCACAAAATTAAAAAGTAGTAAAAAGGAAAAAAAATCTGCAATTTCAAGAAGTTTATATTCTACTATGAGAATCAATTAATAACCAAGTATTTATAAAGCATAAACTAGTGAGAAATTAAAGATTTGAATTGATATTTTAAAAATTTTACTTAGAAACTAGGTGTTGCAAATCATAGAGTACTAGATGAGTTCAAATTTTGCCTCAGAAGTTTACTTCCTATGTGATGCCATGAAAGTCACTTCTTTCTATGGGCATCCCATTTTTGATTTGTTTGTTTGCTTGCTTTTTAATATTTAAAAATGAATTAATTATATCACTTATTAGCTATAATTGAAATATATTTTTCAAATAGATATTGAAAGAATTGATTAAATATTTTTCATATTTCTAAATGTTTGTTATATTTCTAATTGTATAGTATTCATACTCTCAACTATGTCTAAATAGCCATATAATATAATAAAGGCCAGCCTTTTCAAAACAAAAAAGAAAAGTGAAATATGGACTTTTCAATAAATATTTGTGAGTGGTAAAGAATTTTATATTCTTCTATTTGACTTTGTTAGCTCAACTATTTGTCACTTATCCATACTATCCTCAGCCTCTTAATCTATCTCTATCTCAATTTAAAAATCTATATGTATAAAATAAAAATGCAGAAGAAATAACTTTTCATGGTCTTTCTGAACTAAATCAATGATTCCAGTATTTTGTTTATCATGAGAACTGAGAATTATGACAAAGAGTTTATTTTTATAGATTCCAAAATAATTCTAATATAGCTGATCCCACAAATTGCAACATTTCTCATATATCCTGGGGAGTGGGGGAGGGAGGAAAATCACAGATATTCAGAAAGTGGAACAAAAGAAATCCACATAATAATAAGTCACTAAGACAACATAAATTCTTTTCCTCACACCCTTTCCAAATGGGTCCTATTATGAAAATACTTTAAAGCTTACTTTGTTACATGAAAAAAAAAAAAAAACCCTAAAGAATGCCACAATTAGGACCACAGAAGAGACTTGTCTTACTCTTCTTTCTCTCTCTCTTGAAATTTCTTTTTATTTACTTTGAATGATTTCTTGTAACTTGCATTTATTATTTCACACACACACACACACACACACACACACACACAGACACACAGACACACAAACATACCCTGAATAAAATCTTGCAGTAACAGCTGCTCTTTTTTGTCTTTTTTTTTTTTTTTTTTACGCAGTGTCTCCCATGAGGTAAACATATGTCTATTAAATGCTCTTTGAATATGTTTGATCCCTGAAATTCGAACTATAATATATTTCTTCATGGATCGTAAATTCTAGTTGGAAGAAAAGGAAAATCAGTGAGGGTTGGAGTGGCCAAAAGAATTTTCTTTTCTTTTGAGGCAAAATTTGGACAAATAAAGAGAAAAGGCAAGAATATTGTAGATATATTGTATTTTTTAAATAATCATTTTGTGCTGGTGGGAACAGCTGATTGTGCACATATAAGTGTTGTATCTAAAGTGCTATTCAGGGAAAGTTTAATAAATTGAAGTAAAATATATTGAATTTGACTGGTGTTTCTGAAAGTATTAATTCAAAAGAAATAACAACAGCCAAAGGAAATGACATCTAAATGATTATGTCTCAAAGTCCATTATTAAGTTTGAGAATTTAGGTAAGTTACTTCAAATATCTTCACAGAACCAAAATCTTGGTAAATTGGAATAATCTATTCATACATACAATCATAGATTTCTAGATAACATCAATTAGAGAGAGATTCATCACAGATCAGGAAACAGAGTCAGAAATGTGGTTACATGTGCATTGTCATACAAGTAGAAAGTTGCGGAGCTGAGATTTCACCAGAGCTGATTAGATTCCAAATCCAGGACTATTTTTATTATGTTATGTATCTGATTAAATATTTCAAAAACCCCAAGAAAACATTGTCATGGAATATGGATGTTGTACCCTTTATGGATACTTCCAACCTCAGACACTTACTAGCTGTGTGCCTTCCTCACTTTTCTTCAATTGCAAAATGAAAATAATTAATCTTTTATGGTAGTTGTAAGGATCTAATGAGATATTATTTGTGAAATACTTATTGCAGTACCTGGTTCATAACATGTGCTTAATAAATTTATGCTCCTTTCTTCTTCCTGTAGCATAGAATTGTTTCCCAAGAGACAGACGGTGGAGACTGAGGCTAGGGTCAGAAAGTTTCAAAGGTAAGGACATAAGGAAAGGTGGGGAGTTGTTATTTTTTGTGGTATACTTGAGTTTTAGTAAGTTCTCTTAATATTTTTAACAAGCAGCTTTATGAACCAATAGAACAGTAAGCCATAAAAGCAAGGTATACTATTGTTATTATCCTACTTATCAAATAAATTTCTCACTATTCATCTGTGTAGAAAATCTATTTCTCTTTAGCTTAAATAATCTCTTATATACTCTGGCTGGCATGTCAACATAGTGATTTGGGAAACTTAATTGTCAGTTTCTATTTCTTTTTCTGCTGGTTCCTATTTGACAGAAAACAAACAAGGAATGAGCTCAGGGTAAAAGTGTTTTCTTTTACCTTATTTGTCACTCCAATGGCAAGGTCAGAAAACTATGATGAGCATTTAGCAACAAGAGCCACTACTAAAATAGGGCGTCACTGTGGAAAAAGTGAAGTTGAAAGATATGTTAGAATTCCTAAATTTAAAGCCCCTTACAATTGGGCTCTAACTTATCTTTTCAAACTGATTTCACAATATTGTCCTTTATATTTCAGCTGTTATTCCACATTCCAATCAAAATGGACTCAGGTATTCCCAATAAAACGTATTTATTTTCTCTCAAAGTTCTCTGACTTTTCACAGCTTCTCACTCATATCTAGAATGTTCTTTTCTTATATCTGTGTTTTTAGCATCTTTATGCCTTTTTTAGGATTAAATTAAATCCTACCTCCTATACAAAATCTCCTATACATAAAGGATAGTGATATCACTTTCCAATCATTAGCTATCTCTTACCTCTATCAAGAAAGTATTCTCGTTTCCTGTAACAATTTATTTCTTTGTTTACTTATATTAGTTATATTTATATGAGTTTATCCATATATATTTATTTATATCAGACTCCTCATCCCTAAAAAACAAAAATAAGCATCTTCATGACAAAGAAGGCTTATTTTTTCTAAATGCATCCTAAGATTTTAATTTAGCACCCTATACACATGTAAATAATTTATCAATATTAATCAAATTTAATTGAATTTTACTTAATCTTGCTTGCAACTAGACTGCTTTTTCTTGTCCAACAAATATAATAAATAACTGATTTAAATTATCCATATTGAAAAAAGAATCATTAAGCAAAATTATCTCAAAAGAACTAAAATTGTAAACAATGGTTTTAGTGGTTTTAAAATAGTAGTTTTACTGAGTGGATGCCCATCAGTTGGAGAATGACTAAGTTATGATATATGAATGTTATGGAATATTATTGTTCTATAAGAAATGATCAGCAGGATGATTTCAGAAAGGCCTGGAGAGACTTACATGAACTGATGCTAAGTGAAATGAGCAGAACCAGGAGATCGTTATACACGGCAACAAGATTACATGATGATCAATTCTGATGGATGTGTCTCTCTTCAACAATGAGTTGATTCAGACAAGTTTCAATAATCTTGTGATGAAGAGAGCCATCCACACCCAGAGAGAGGACTGTGGGAACTGAGTGTGGATCACAACATAGCATTTTCTCTCTTTTTATTGTGGTCTGCTTGAATTTCATTTTCTTTCTCTCTTTTTTTTTTAAACTTTTTTACCTGATTTTTTCTTGTGCAGCAAGATAATTGTATAGATATTGGATTTAACTTTTTTTTTTTTTTACCATGTTTAACATATATTGGATTCTATGCCATCTAGGGGAAGAGGTGGGGGTAAAATTGACACACAAGGTTTTTTAAAGGTCAATGTTGAAAAAGCATCCTTGTATATGTTTTGAAAATTAAAAAAACTTCAATAAAAAATAAAATTAAATAATAACAAATTAAAACAAAAATATTGGTTCTAAAAAGATAGTATGTCGGAAAGAAGAAAAGTATGGAAATAGAAGATTAAGTGTTCCTTGCTTATTTTAATTCCTTGCATCACATTACATTTTAGTAATTGGTTCTTTTTATTACAATAATGTCACATGATTAATTTCTGACTGGTCAGAGAAGATTTAAGGGAATTGGGGTCCATTAGCAGTGCATTTAAAGAGATGATAGACCCAAATATATCCTAGGAACTGTAATATGGCTATGAACTACTATGTATTTATTATTCTTTCCTTATAGGTATTAGATAATTGAGATAATACTGAGCAATGGCTTCAGAAGCTGACTCAAGGTATATTCTCCTCTGCTAAGATCATATCATGTCATGTTATGTCATGTCAAATTGTCATGTTAGACCATAGCATGCCATTCTCTTGTCACGTAACATTGTGTCATGTTAAAATAAATTTTGCTCTGATATGTTACATTACCTTCTATAAGATTACATACTTTCTATGTTAAATACAATCATGAATCCAACATGGACTTTTTTGGAAGTCAAAATATTTAAAATGTAGTGATCAAGTCTAGAATAAAATCTAGAGATACATGTATTAAAATATCTACAAATAGGAAGAGGAAGTTCAGGTTTCTCTCTTCTATTTACAAAGGTTATCATCAGGCAATAATGACATGCAACTACTGTTTGCAAGGAACCCTTACTTTCTCCCTCTTCACTAACAAGTCATCTGAAGAAAGGGGAAGAGGATAAGGGTATAAGCATTTATATAGTACCCACTGTGTGCCAGGCCTATGCTAAGCACCTTATAAATGTTAACTCATTGGATCCTCACCACAAACCTATAAGGTATGTATTATAAGTATTCCCATTGATCAGTTCATATCTAGAGCTTCATCCAGTTCATCAGTCAATTAGTATGTTTTAAGCTCCAAAACAAGGGATAGAATAGTATTTAACATGAAACATATATCAAGTATATTACTGTTATTTATTTTCTCAATTATGAACAGAAAATAATTCTTCAAACATGAATCACAAGTGAATATTGAACAGCCTCAAATATGAATCAGCAACAACTTCTACATCAGGGATTTTGATGTAAACCTCAAAACATGAAGCATTTTGTTGGACTGCTGAATAAGCATTTCATGTTAACCTTGTACCTACACTGTCTCTTACTCTTCATATCTACAGATATGCTGAAGAAGGAAATGGGCTCCTTTTCTTTTGGGAGATCATCTTTTCCTCCTAGAAATTCTGAAGCACTTTAAGGGGATTAGCTTCCATAGTGCATCTGGCACTAATTAAGAGCTACAGGAAATCCTCACCTCTAAAATTCGCACATTTAATGATCTAAGGCTAGAAACTCCCTTCCTTTAAAAGTATGTCTATATAATCTACTACAAAAGAAAAACAGAGCAAAGTAATTGTACAATATTTCAGAGTCTGATTCTTTTTCTACAGCAAAATAACGTTTTGGTCAGGTATACTTATTGTGTATCTAATTTATATTTTAATATATTTAACATCTACTGGTCATCCTGCCATGTAGGGGAGGGGGTGGGGGGGTAAGAGGTGAAAAATTGGAACAAGAGGTTTGGCAATTGTTAATGCTGCAAAGTTACCCATGTATATATCCTGTAAATAAAAGGCTATTAAATTAAAAAAAAAAAAAAAAGAAAGAAAGAAAAACAGAGCAAAGGAGGCAACTAGTGTCCATATCCTCATTTCAAGAAAAAAAATTATCTGGGTAATTTGGAAGATTCAAGAATCATCATTTCAAGTGATGTTCCTATAATTTTGTTCTAGAAAAGTCTCAACAAAATACATGTAGAACTGCATTGGACAAGAAAATGTCAAATAGCAAGTCCTAAGTCGTTTATTTAGTACATTTATTTAGTTTATTTAATATAGGCCACAGGGACAGCAGCTAGACAGTCTGGTGTATAGAATGCTAAACTAGAGTCAGGAAGATTCATCTTTATAACTTCAAACCTGACCTCAGATAGTCACCATCTCTGTGATCCAGGCCAAGTAACTTAATCTTATCTGCTTCAGTTTCCTCATTGGTAAAATGATCTAGAGAAGGAAATAAACTCTTGTTTTTGCCAAGAAAATCCCAAAGGGGTTCACAATGAGTTGGGCAGGACTGAAAATAGCTGAATAATACCAAAATCTTAATGAAGATAATAAAAAGGTAGAAATCTCAAAATTCCAAATTCTAAATATTTGCGTTTGTTCCTAGTAGTAGCTGATGGTGTAGATAGAGTATTAAGCCTGGATTAGGAAGAGCTGAGTTTAAGTAAATGTTCAGACACTACCTAGCTGTTTGATACTAGGCAAGTCACTTAACCTGTGATGTCTGACAAAATTGATACAATGGATTCAGTGGAGAAGGAATGGCAAACCATTTCAGCATCTTTGGCAAGAAAGCCTCAAATAAAGTCACAAAATATCATACTTGACAAAAACAACAGGACAATAGCAACAACAACAAATATAGTCTGACTAAACACTTATTTAAACACAAAGACCTACCATAGCTAGTGAGTTTAGAAATTACATTCATTCTCAAATACAAAGTTGCATTATTTTTGAAAGACATTTTGAAGAGTTTGATAACTTCATCCCACTTAATATTAAAAAAAGAGTTTTCCAAAGTTAAAAAGTGGGGGGGGGCAATGGAATTTTGGAATAAACTGAGTAAAACCAAAACGCAAAATACAATAAAAGAAAAAAAATGAATTTTCCATCTAAGAAGACAACCCTAGTTCCTAATGAGTTTCTTTTCTTTTTGCTTTCTTGTTATGCTGAGGGGAAAAAAATCAAAAATATTCACATTGTTCTTCTATCTTTTTTCCTTCTTCCCATAACCAGTTATAACATGTTTTCCTGATAATATTTTTTTTCTTTTCTTCCCTAAATTTTCTAATAGAATATAGTCAATCATCAATTATAATGAAAGTAGCATTCCTTGAAAATGTGAAAATCAAAAATTTGAATGATGATGAATTGAACCTATGAAAAACAGAGGAAAACTACCAAAACCTGTGAATGATTTTGGATAATATTCATCTTTTGCAACACATGAAATCTACAGTACCATTAATACTCACCTCTTTATGAATACATTAAATTGTTGATTCATTTACCTAACTCATGGCAGAGAGGGATTGCACATATTTTGTCACAAAGTTTACCTAATATCTTCATTTTCTCACTAAGTCATGCCACTGACTTTGAACTTAAATCCCAAAGGATTTGCACTACACTTTGAGGACATAATTGTGAAACACAATACTTGATATATAAAGACAAATAATGAAAATATTCAACAAATGCACTGGGAGCATTTTAAAATGATAGATTGATTAATACCAATGCAGCACTTAATAGAATGCTAGCTATATCACAAATTTGCTTATATAATTCATCCTCCTTCCCTTCCTCCTTCTTTCCCTCCCTCTCTCCCTTCCTTCCTTCCTTCCTTCCTTTCTTCTTTTCTTCCTTCCTTCCTTTCTTCTTTTCTTCCTTCTCCTCCTCCTCCTCCTCCTCCTCCTCCTCCTCTTCCTCCTCCTCCTTCTTCTTCTTCTTCTTCTTCTTCTTCTTCTTCTTCTTCTTCTTCTTCTTCTTCTTCTTCTTCTTCTTCTTCTTCTTCTTCTTCTTCTTCTTCTTCTTCTTCTCTCTCTCTCTCCTTGCTTCTTTCTTGTGTTGATTTACTGCCCCAAAGCAAGGGGGAGAACAAAAATATTAAAATTATAGTTGGAGTGGATCACGAAACTTCCTCACAGTCCCATGGCAAAAAAGAATGGTTTTGGTCATTCACAGACCAGATCATACGCTGGGAGAGCAGTAAATACTCTTCTCTATTGATCATACCCCTTTGGAAATACTGAAAATTTTCAAGTCCATAGAAATATCTCTGAAAACAGCTGCACAAAACCTCTTAAGCTTGGCATTGCACCTTCCACCCTGGATACAAAGTCATACTCTAACAAAGAATTAAAAAATAAATAATGGGCTGGTAAAGAAAGAAAGAAAGAAAGAAAGAAAGAAAGAAAGAAAGAAAGAAAGAAAGAAAAAGAAAGAAAGAAAAGAAAAGAAAACGATTCTGACTACATAAAGTTGCTATGGTGACAAGAATGAGCAAAACACACACTCAGAATTTAACAAAGTCAAAATTCCTGCATACAAATCTCCAAGAAAAATGATAATTGATCTCAGGCCAGAAAGAGTTTAAAAGGGATTTTGTAAATTAATCAAGAGAAGTAAAGGGAAAAATGGGAATAGAAATGAGCAATGCAAAGAAGTGCAAAAAGCTAATGAGGAAAAGAATGTTTTAAAAATCAAAATTGACCAAATGGGAAAGAAGGCACAAAAATTCATCTAGGAAAATGATTCCTTAAAAATTAGAGTTGAGCAAATGAAGTTAATGATTTTAGGAAAAATCAAGAAACAATAAAACAAAACCAAAAGAATAAACAGAATGCAAACCAATGTGAAATATCAGAAAAAAAATATTTTAAAAAATGGTTCCAGGATAATTGAAATAGATAATAATCTAAAATTATTAGTCAATCTGAAAAGAAGATCAAAAAGGAGCCTAGATATCATCTTTCAAGAAATTATCAAGGAAAACTATTCTGATATTCTGGAACAATAGGGTAAAATTGAAATTGAAATAATCCACCAATCAGCATCTCTGAAAGAGATCTCAAGATGAAACTCCCAGAAATATTATATTTCTCCAGAACTCCCAGTGGAAAAAGAAAATATTGCTATCATGGAGAAAGAAATAGTCCAAGTATAGTGGAGCCACAGTCAGGATGAAACAAGATTTAACAGCTTCTCCATTAAAAGATCAGAGGGCTTGGAATATGATATTTTAGAGAACAAAGGAGTTAGTATTACAGGAAAAATTACCAACCCACTAAAACTAATTGTAGTCAATTAGGGGGGAAAAGTTAATTTTCAATGAAATAAAGGACTTTCAAGAATTTGTGATAAAAAGACTAGAGATGATAAAATTTGACTTTCAAATTCAGGGCTCAGGAGAAGCATAGGAGGGCAATCAGGAAAGGGATATTATAAAGGATATAATAAGTTTAATCTGTTTATATTTATACATGGGAGGATCATAGTTGAAACTCATAAGAACTTTCTCTTTAATAGGGCAGTATACAGAGTGCACAAATGTGAATTGAATATAAATGGATATCTAGAAATATAAAATTCAAAAGTGAGAGAGAAGTGAGAAAGGGAAAGGGAGAAGTGGAATGGCATAAATAAATAAAGAGTAAAGAAAAACATTTTATACTGGAGAGGAACATGAGAAGAAAGGTGAAGTGAGTGAACTATATTCTCTTTTTTATTATTTATTATTTATTTTTAATAGCTTTTTATTTACAGGTTATATGTATGGGTAACTTTACAGCATTGACAATTGCCAAACCTCTTGTTCCAATTTTTCCCCTCCTTCTCCCTACCCCATCCCCCAGATGGCAGGATGACCAGTAGATGCTAAATATATTAAAATATAAATTAGATACACAATAAGTATATATGACCAAACCGTTATTTTGCTGTACAAAAAGAATCGGACTCTGAAATATTGTACAATTAGCTTGTGAAGGAAATCAAAAATGCAGGTGTGCATAAATATAGGGATTGGGAATTCAATGTAATGGTTTTTAGTCATCTCCCAGAATTCTTTCACTAGGTGTAGCTGGTTCAGTTCATTACTGCTCCATTGGAACTGATTTGGTCCATCTCATTGCTGAGGATGGCCAGGTCCATCAGAATTGGTCATCATATAGTATTGTTGTTGAAGTATATAATGATCTCTTGGCCTTGCTCGTTGAGTGAACTATATTCTCATCAGAATTTTTTCAAAGAGGAAATAACACATACACTTAATATGGCTATAGAAATTTAGCTCACCATGCAGGAAAATGGGAAAATTGTCTATAAGAAGAGAGGGAGGCCAACCTGTTAGATTGGCCAATGGGCCAGAAAAAATAAAATGGCTAATGTTGGAGAGAATGTGAGAAAATGAGTCATTAATGTATTGTTAGTAGAATTGTGAACTAATTCATCCATTCTGTAGAGCAATTGGGAACCATGCCCAAAGGCTTGAAATCATGTATAACTTTTGACCTATGTGTATCTAATTTATATTTTAATATATTTAACATCTACTGGTCATCCTGCCATCTGGGGGAGGGGGTGGGGGGTAAGAGGTGAAAAATTGAAACAACCATGCATATAACCTGTAAATAAAAGGCTATTAAAAAAAAAAAAAAAAAAAAAAAAAACCTTTGACCTAACAATATTACTATTAGGTAAGTATCAGAAAAGATATTAAAATAAGAAAGGATCTCTAAGTAAAACAATATTTATAACAGATCTTTTCTCATGGCAAAAACTTGAAAATTGAAGGGATGTCCATCAATTGGGGAATAGCTGAATAAATTGAGCTTATTATGATGGAATTCTATTGTTCCAAAAGAAATTATGAGCAAGACGCTCCCAAAAAATCTGGAAAGTCCTCCATGAGTTTATCCAAAGTGAAATGTGCAACTATGAATGTCTTTGCTATTCTTTGAATGACTTATGATAGGGGGAAAAAACTATTCATACCCAGAGAAAGTATTGATTATGTCTGAATATAGACTGAAGCATATTCTTTTTTAAATTTATTTTTCTTGAGGGCTTATGCCTTGGTGGGGGGAGATCTGTGTTTTCTTTTGAAAAATGATTTTTTATAGAAATCATTTACATAACTTTACACATGTCTTTTTAATGGGGATGTGGGGTGAGAACATAGGTAGAGAATCTGGAAATCAATTTTTTAAAAATAAATGTAAAAAATGTTTTGCATGTAATTGAGGAAAAAATAAAATATTTTTTAAAAAATAAAAAGTGGAAGGATTCAGGAGACATTGGTAAGGATAAATGGACTGGGAGTTAATAATAGGCTGTCACCTAAGGCAAACAATTAATTTGGGTCTATCTCCATAAAGAGGATCATGATGGAAGAAGCAGAAAAAGAATGAGTAGATGAAATAGAGGAATAGGAGGAAGTGTAGTGGTGGGAAGGGGAAAAAAGAAAACAAAAGGCAATCCCTTGGTCAAAAAAACTTCAAAAGGAATATTTCCATTTAATGCCAACAAAAGAATTTCTACCTGAATTATTCACAGGAGACATTAAAGAATTTTGTTTTGACAAGATAATAGTGTCTCCAAGTAAGGGATCTTTTCAGAGCAACATTATTCTAGCAATATAAATTGGTGGTATATGCAAAATATACTACCTGCTGAGCAGTGTAAAGATTAGAGAACTCTTACATATTCATTGGTATTACCAATATTTTCATATTGTTTTCAGAGTTTAAGAACAATTTATGGGCTAAAAAAGTCAAGTGACCATGGAAGCTTATTCCATTTTTTTCATTTTTTTACATTCATTATAATGTTCATACTAAAAATGCTCCTTTTTGCTTGTCACTTAAAAAATAATCTGAGATGAATCATAGTTTCAGATCTTTACAGATTTAATAATATAACTTCTTGTAAAATTGTTTTCTATTGCCATCTATCCAAATTCATTTGGAGTCATAAACTGGTATCTCTTCTTGTCTAGCAGATGATCCCAAATTCTTGAATGCTATTCTACTATAGTACAAATTTTTCCAATTCTGCTAAAATGAAGAAGCATTAAGGATAGTTCTAGAAGTATATTATGTCATAGGCCATAGGACATAAAAAGGCATCAAGCATAATTATTTCAAATTATAGATGAGGAAACCGAGGGAGGTGAAGTGATTTGCCCTTAGAACTAAGTAACAGGCAAATTTGAATCAGGCAGTTTCTAATGATAAGCCGGCTGAACTAGCTAAGAGATGATTATTACTTTTTAATGTGAAATTTTACAAGTTAAATTTTAGCAAGGTTACAAATCAGGCATGATTTATTATTTTCTTAACTGTAATTTGTTTTAAATGTTAAAAATTTTTTGTAGATTATGCAGATTAAACTTCAAATTGGATCATGCATATATTGCCCTCCTCCCAGATATCCAATTGTTAAGCATTTCCCAGACTCCCCCAGACTTTAACCCAGAGCTTCCCATTTCTTAGTCCAGTGCACACCCTCATGCCAGTTTTATGAGGTTCAACTTAGCTAAATTTAGAGAACCTTATCACCAGGACACAAGTTACTTGATGAATTCTTAAGCAACTCAGCCTAAAAAACAAAGAAAAATGTCTTCTTAGTCCTGGACAGCTCTATATTTTTCTTTTTCTTATTTTTAATATCAAAGTGTCAAGGAAAGGAGGGTGGGGGGCGGAGCCAAGATGGCAGAGAAGACACATGCGACTTTCTAAGCTCTTCTCTTACCCTCTTTATCAATATTATATCGAGCCTCAAAAATAGTCTTGACTGCTACAATTCGTAAAGATAAGAAGTAGAACAACTCACCGGCAGAAGAAAATCTGCAGTCTCGCCAAAAAAGGTTGGTTCCGGGGCCAGGGGGGAGATCGGCGCAGACAGGGAGAGAAATTAGGTTCCGAGGAGAGTCTCAAACCGAGGGTGAAGGCACAGATCTCAGCACAAGCGCGCAGCCCCAACCCGCAGTACCGGCTTTTCCTTGGGGCAGTTGTGATCCTGCACGGCAGGAGGACGCAGCCCGGGTTAGCCTCCAATCTGCGCAGTGGGAAGCTCAGCTTGGGGCCATAGAGCTTTTCCAGGGCCGATTTGCATCAGGCAGAGACGCTGGGCAGAGTTTGTGGCGGTCTGCGGTCAGCTGCTAATACTCACAGAACCCCAGAGATTCTGCTAAAAAGTTATTAGAAATAATCCACAACTTTAGCAAAGTTGCTGGTTATAAAATAAACCCACATAAGTCATCAGCATTCTTATATATCACTAACAAAATCCAACAGTCAGAGTTACAAAGAGAAATTCCATTTAAAGTAACTACTGATAATATAAAATATTTAGGAATCTATCTGCCAAGGGAAAATCAGAAACTTTATGAGCAAAATTACGGACCACTTTTCACACAAATTAAGTCTGATCTAACCAATTGGAAAAATATTAAATGCTCTTGGATAGGGCGAGCAAATATAATAAAGATGACAATATTACCTAAACTAATCTATTTATTTAGCGCTATACCAATCAGACTCCCAAAAACTATTTTAATGACCTAGAAAAATAACAACAAAGTTCATATGGAAAACAAAAGGTCAAGAATTTCAAGAAATTAATGAAAAAAAAATCAAATGATGGTGGCTTAGCTGTACCAGATCTAAAATTATATTATAGAGCAGCAGTTACCAAAACTATTTGGTATTGGCTAAGGAATAGATTAGTTGATCAGTGGAATAGATTAGGTTCAAGGGACAAAACATTCAACAAATATAGCAACCTAGTCTTTGACAAACCCAAAGATCCCAGCTTTTGGGATAAGAACTTACTGTTTGATAAAAATTGCTGGGAAAATTGGAAACTAATATGGCAGAAACTAAGCATTGATCCATACTTAACGCCGTACACCAAGATAAGGTCAAAATGGGTTCATGACCTAGGCATAAAGAATGAAATTATTAATAAATTAGAGGAACATAGGATAGTATACCTCTCAGACCTGTGGAAGGGGAAGGTCTTTATGACCAAAGCAGAACTAGAGATCATTACTGATCACAAAATAGAAAATTTCGATTATACCAAACTGAAAAGTTTTTGTACAAACAAAACTAATGCAGACAAGATTAGAAGGGAAGCAATAAACTGGGAAAATATTTTTACAGTCAAAGGTTCTGATAAAGGCCTCATTTCCAAAATATATAGAGAATTAACTCTAATTTATAAAAAATCAAGCCATTCTCCAATTGAAAAATGGTCAAAGGATATGAACAGACAATTCTCAGATGAAGAAATTGAAACTATTTCTAGTCATATGAAAAGATGCTCCAAGTCATTATTAATCAGAGAAATGCAAATTAAGACAACTCTAAGATACCACTACACACCTGTCAGATTGGCTAAAATGACAGGAAAAAATAATGATGATTGTTGGAGGGGATGCGGGAAAACTGGGACATTGATGCATTGTTGGTGGAGTTGTGAACGAATCCAACCATTTTGGAGAGTAGTTTGGAACTATGCTCAAAAAGTTATCAAACTGTGCATACCCTTTGATCCAGCAGTGTTACTACTGGGATTATATCCCAAAGGGATTATAAAGAAGGGAAAGGGACTTGTATGTGCACGAATGTTTGTGGCAGCCCTTTTTGTAGTGGCTAGAAACTGGAAACTGAATGGATGTCCATCAGTTGGAGAATGGCTGAATAAATTGTGGTATATGAAAATTATGGAATATTACTGTTCTGTAAGAAATGACTAACAGGATGATTTCAGAAAGGCCTGGAGAGACTTACACGAATTGATGCTGAGTGAAATGAGCAGGACCAGGAGATCATTATATACTTCAACAACAATACTAGATGATGACCAGTTCTGATGGATCAGGCCATCCTCAGCAAGGAGATCAACCAAATCATTTCTAATGGAGCAGTAATGAACTGAACTAGCTATGCCCAGAAAAAGAACTCTGGGAGATGACTAAAAACCATTACATTAAATTCCCAATCCCTATATTTATGCACACATGCATTTCTGATTTCCTTCACAAGCTAATTGTACAATAATTCAGAGTCTGATTCTTTTTGTACAGCAAAATAATGTTTTGGTCATGTATACTTATTGTGTATCTAAGTTATATTTTAATATATTTAACATCTACTGGTA